>NC_073728.1:64474110-64785810 GCF_023634155.1 Falco peregrinus | reverse complement strand
CACCCCCAGCCATTATAGAGGTCTCCAGTGAGACTGGGAGCAGCAGGCAGATGCCCTGTCTGGAGGCAGGTGTGCAACGGGAGAGCTGTCACCACTGCTCCCCTCGCACCAGCACGCCGCTCACCCGACTTCCCAGACACCACCTCCGGCAACAGCAGGGCCAGGGCCCCAGGGAAGCAAAGCTCATTTTCCTGCAGGCAGTTTCATGCTGGCTGAACAGCCCCACACCTGCACACTGCAGCTCTTGAGGCATTTTCCGTAGGGCTACCATGCCCCTGCAATGCCACGCTTAGAGACAGGCACTCTTCCTGGCAGCAGATTTTTGCGGGAGCCGCACCATGAACTCCAGAGTACAAGCACTCCACGTTCTGCACCGTGCATCCAAGCAAGTTTAATGGGTAGGAGCCAGGTGTTAAACAAGCTACAGCCTCCTCCCAAAACAGTCGGCATCTGGCGCCCATCAGTCTGAGCTCCACAGTGAGAGATTCATCAGTGTGCGCCGTAAACAACGCAAGGTGCAAGGACTGGTTCTTCTGCTCCCCTGACCTCCCTCCCCTTCTCACTTGGTAAAATTTACTCAGCCTGCAAGTGAATCAATCTTTCATCCCCAGCCAACGTTGCTCATCAGCTGCTAACTGCTATGAGACTGGTGGCAGAAATGAATTGTCAATAGCCAGTACTCAATATTTGGTCAAACGCCTGCGTCCATCAGACAGGTTGCTTTTCATCACAGTCAGATCGCTTCTCCTTTACTCACAGAGCTAACAAAGGGAGCGCAAAGAAATGCCTCATGACTCACCACTGAGGCTGTGCTGCTCATTTCAGGGCTGCCTGGTGACACAGTGGCACGTGGGCAGGGTCCGGAAGGCTGCCCTCGGCTCTGCCAAGGCTGGCGAGGCAGGCGGCACCAGCACCTGACACAGCCGGGGGCTGGCCGAGGGACACCCCGGCACCCTGCACCGGGCACGCAGTGCCACTCCAAAGCCACTGTCCCCGTGTGCTGCTGCCGCAGGGCATCGCTCCATCCCCGGCGAGGCTGGTGCCAGGGCTGGGCGAGGGCATGGCCTGAAGAGATGCTGACTGCCAGGTGCACCCGCTTAGGGCACACCTTAAATAATGACTGAAACAGGGTTATCCTGCTATCAAAGTGCACACAACCGAGGGCTTCTGTGTATCAAGAATGAAAACACTGAGATGAAGCTTAAAAAGACCCAGTGGTCTTCCAAAGTCTACGAAACCTTGGAAAAAAGCACACTTGGGAAGGCACACGTGCAGGGCTGGGTGCACTGATGCTGCGGCTGACAGTGGCTGTTTCAGGACCGGGGGCTTCTCCCATAGCCATACCTCTTGGGGAGCTTGTTAGCAGCATTTTGGAGTTTCCACTTTGATACCTCTGCACTAAAATGAGATGCAGATCAAACCAGGCAGCCAACAGAATTTTTAAATTAAACTACAAAATTATTTGAAATTCCCTTTGAGGATGTTATCACAGGGTTAACACCCACTCTGGCTTCAGATAATATAGCAGCAATAAATGGTAATGTGCACTATAGAACATGATTTATTTTTGCAGAGCAGGCTTGGCATGTATAAATCTTAGCACTCTTAACATTTAAAGTTGTTATTCCAGTGACAAAATAGACATGAGGGAGATAACAGTCTTTATCTCCATTAACGTTTTATTGTTATTCAGAGAATATGGATAGGGACGGATCCAAGGGTAGGAAAATCACAGCAATTTGTTTGCATACTCAGAAAGCTGAGGTAATGGTCGTGTTTTATGACTGCACTAGGGAATCAACTGAAATGCAGGACAGAGGAGATTGAAATGGGAGATTAGAAACCAGAAACCAAAATAGGCAACTATTTCAGTTACCTTTCCATTCACAGGAGCTGCTTTAGAACGGCATTAGGAGAGACGGTCCATCGCGTGCTGCTGAACAGCTGACTCGCACACCAGCAAGCGAGGAAACAGTTTTTAAAGGAAACAAAAAGGCTGCAGAACAATTCTGTGCAATGCAGACAAACAGCTTTGCAAAGGAGGTAGGATCTTTCTGGATACGCCAGATGCCTGGAAACAACTCTCCGCTCTCCCGCAGCCTGGCTGCCCAGACTCCTGTGATGTATTACAGCCTCATGGGGGGCTGCAGAAAAAGCTCCTAACCTGTCTGGCATTTCTCTTCCTTCCCAAGGTACATATCACACCTCAAAGTACTGACCCCAAAACAAAGTGAGCTGAAGCTGCGATGAGGGCTTGATCACAGGAGGCTGAAGCAGTTAAAAGACTGAAAACCAAACCAAATCAGAAAAACCACACAAATCACACAGCCACCTGTCTGGTCCCGGGACCCACTCTGCTTCTGGCTCCAAAGGGTCGTCTCCTGCACAGAAACAGCCTGGGGGTCACAGCCCCATCCCCCTCCCTCCCAGCAGCTGTCACCCACCTTTGCTGCACACAGAAAGGCGATGGAAGTAGTGTAGGCCACCCCTCAGCAGGGCTGCTCCAGCTTCAAACCGCGGGCCCAGCACTGCTCGGGGGGTCTCACACTGACCTGGAGCAGCTACGACACCAAGGAGGGGCAGCTGCTGTGGGCTTCCTCTCACAGGTGCCTGGCAGCGCTCCAGGCAGAGCCTCTATTGCAGAGACAAGGCACGGGCGGGTCCTGGGGGCATCCCCCAGCACGAGCAGGGACACTCCTCCACCAGCCAACACCAGCACTTGCAACAAAAACCCAGGTCCTCACAATAAAACTGGGGTCCAAGACGGGCCAGCCTTGCCTAGGCAACACTGAGCCACTGGGCAGATGCACAGGACCAAAGAGCTTAGGACAAGCTTGCACTGGGAGCACTGCATCGCTCATGGAAAACACCCAGGTTAAAAGCCCCCACAAAAATGCAAATATCCTGATGGGTGTTACCTCAGATTGTTTCACCTGCCTGTCACCTTGCTGTGCTCACACACACTGTGCCTAGCGGGCAGAGGGGCAGCAGCTCATTCAGGTCAGGAGCTGTCTGCTGCACTGGGTCGTCAAGGGCAAAGCAAAAGATATCCCAGCTCACTTAACTGCTGGATGCAACTGGAAACCTGACAGGGAATGACACAAAGATGTCGAGGATGATAAGGGCACCCAGGTCTCCCTTCGCTCACTGCCACCCTGAGCAAGGTCCCTCTGATCTCTGCCTGTGCCTCCAGAGCGATGCAAAGGCCAGCAGCACAGTGCAAGAGGCAACAGCACCATTCCCTGCCCCTTCCCTGCCCTGTCCGTGACTGCAGCTGCTACAGGAGAACAAAACCCCTCAATCAAAGACCCTTCAAGTGTTTTCCCTCAAGAAATGAGGCTCACAATGCATCAGGAGAAAAATAACAACCAGTGCTGGAACAACTGCTCTGAATGGAGACATTGACTCTAATGGCTCAATTATGCCTTTATTGGGGAGGGCGGCAGGGACGCAAGCTGTGCACAGCATTTCTGACAACGTACGAACAACGCGCTGACTGTCTGCACACCTGGGCTCCAATGCCCAGGCGCAGGGGCAGGACAGCTGTGGTTGCACCTCACCCTTCCCAGAGCACTGGGGCAAGGCCGGGCTGCTCCCAGGTTTGCTCTGCCCCAGCTCCCCAGACCCAGGGCAGGGCAGTCACCAGTCCCCCAACTCCTGGGGACTTTGGGAGGGCCACAAGGAGCTCAGGTGCCGCCATACAGGGCTGCCAGGTATCCGGGAGCCATGGCAGCACTAGGCAGAGATGCCAAGATGAGAAGTCAGTGGTGTTTTTGTGTTTACCCACCAGCTGCAGACAGACCTGCCATGCAGCACCATCGCTGGGCACCCCAGATGCCCACTCCAGCCCCGTGGTGGCAGGCGCCTGCATGGCACTGCCTGGCGTGCTCCCTGCGGTATCCGAGCTCCGTGCTGGCCCCGACTGCAACTGGGGCTTTGTGCCTGCTCAGCACATCGGCATAAGCGATTCCAGCTCCCGGTTGCAGCCGCACAGCTGAGATCAGGAGGAGTGGGGAGGAAGCAGCTGCTATTTTTAACCTGCTTGATCAGCATCCTGCCACATCAACATACCTCGGCTCTGCTATGTGTGCGTGGCTCTGCGGGCCTCACCTCTGCGCGAGCCAGCACACCTCACACAGCAGTTACCAGAGTCCCCAGCCCACACCAGTGGCACTTCCAGCAACCCCAGCAGCTGGGACTTACATTCTCAAAGGATCTCTTCCACAACCTTTATTCCCACAGCTGACCACCACCGAGCCTGCTGGCAGGGCTGTGCCTCTGCCCTGACTCCCAGAGTTTAGGGCAGCTGATGATGACCTGGTCTGCCATGGTGTTTACCATTAAACTCTGCTGCTTACTGACTTTCCAGGCACAGGATCTTGCCAGCACTTTGGGGAGGAGTTGTTAGGGGTCTAGCAGAGCCCTGCAGAGTCTTGTTCACACAAGTGACCCACCACAAGAACCCTGCCCAGGAGCAAGGCTATACTGGGTCAAACCCAAAACACATTCAGCCCAGTGTCCCATCTCCAGCAAACAGGAGATGCACACAAGCAGGGCAACCACTAACGTGTTTGCACTTAAGATCTCCCACCCTCTAACAACGCCCAGCTCAGGGGTCTCCTGAGGCAGAAGCGGTCCCTCTTGCCTTTAGTAAACCTTGACATCTTTCATGACCTTGTCCAGGCTCCTCTTGCAGATGCTGGAAGGTCACAAGGGTCAACTAACCCCTGGGAAAGTTTCCCAAGTGTGCTCCCCTTCACACAACTGCTGCTCCCCCAGACCTTCAGCAGTTTCCCTGCCAGAGCTCCCTGCGCCTCTGCCCACGTGGCCCAAGGCAGAGCCCTGCCACAACACGCAGCCCCACGCACATGCCAATGGCTGCAGGACAGCACAAACCGCTTTGCATCACCTGCCAGCTTCCTCGTGGCTGCAGCACAAGTGCAGCAAGGTTGCTCTGACCCAGAGAGATCACTCCAACTGCTCAATGAGCCCCTGATGAGACACAGTGGTCTACAAAGACTGGACATCACTGCAGGAGCTGGCTGAGGAGCAAGCAAGGCCAAGGGCAGGCACAAAAGTGAGGTAGGCACAGAGGGGACGGGGCAGAATGGTCATGGGGAACCCTGTTGTGTTACCCCTGGGGCCTCCACCACCACTTCACTGAGTCCCACAGTCCCATTTGGAAACCTGAGGATGGGGCTGTCCTCTGCTGGCACGCCGAGACTCACCATGCGAGCGCCCACCGTGTGTCCCAGGGCTGCAGGCTTGAGGGAAGGACTGGTGGCTGGGTTTTGACCTGATGCAGCTGGTCCCCAGAGCAGACAGACCCCTACAGCAACAGGGACGTGGGCAACACTGGGCTTTAAGCACAGACCACCCCACATTGCTGTTGATGCCTGCTGGGAGCAACCTGGCTTTCCCCAGCATCAGAGAGGGAACAGCTCCCGAAACGGTCCTTGACAGAGACGGGGAGGGGGAGATGCTGAGCCCCATCCCCTGCAGACAGGTGCGACCCCACGGATGCCATCATCACTGACTCACTCTCACAGCCCATCTGCAGGGGGTCAGAGTCACATCATTACCTGCTCCCGGTCCTCTCAGTAATCCCTAGATTACAGAGTCCCCAGGCGCATCTATTCTCTCATTAATTGGTGGATTTAAGTAACCCCAAGTCGGCTTTTACACAGTGCACTACGAACAGCTGGGTTACACTGCTCTCCTCCCAGTGATCTCCGGATTAGACAGCAGGCATGTCTGTGGGTCCTTCCGACCCGGCTGGAGCTCAGGCTCAGGGAGAGGAAGGGATCTCTAAACATAGTATATCTATATAAATAAAAAGTGTAAAGGATGGGACTGTGTTTTGTAATCAAAGTACTTAAGTGATGAAACAATAACTTCAAGGAAGTTCCCAGATTAATTAAATCCCAATCCAGATGATCCCCAAACAGCAACTCACATCATTCACAACAACAAAATACACAAGAGCTCTCACCCTGAACCCAGCACTGGGAGAAAACACCTCACTTTGTGCTTTTCTGGGGACTACACATAGATTAAAAAAAAAAAAAAAAAAAGTCACTGTAGCTGCCACAGAGAGCTCTTAGCAAACTGACCCAGAAAATGAAAAAGCTTTTAGGGACCCAGTACTGCACAACCAAGGCTGTAGGTTAGGTGCAGCCCCTGGCTTTTTCTGAAACTCTGCCTGCGTAAGGACAAGTCAGGAATGTGCTCCCTGCAGAAAGCCTGGAAGTGTCACCAAAATCGGGAATAAGAAAACTCCTTAACAGCAGCATAGCGTGGAGAAGCAGGCACTCCTTTATTGCAGTGCAATATTTATATACACATTAGGTGCAACAATCCCCTGTGCATCCAGCACTGCAATAAAGGAGTGCCTGATTCTCCACACTGCGCTGGGGTTATTCCCAGTTTCGGTGACAGAAGGGCTGTGGTGCTCTTCAGCCCAGACAAGCAGAGGGAGAGAAGGATGGGAAGGCCCCTGGGGAACAGGTGTGCACCCAGCTACCCAGGGTAAGGTTTTAATTGTACAGATTGCTTCTCTCTCCCCAAAACAGAACAGAAGAGCCTGAACTTGTCCTCTGCTGGACATGGAGGCTGCTTACGCATCCCACAGCTCTGGGGTACCCAAAGGCCCTGCTGAGGTGCCGGTGGGCACACTCACGAGGCCACATTCTTGGTGTCAGGGCGGTGGAGGGGGACCGGCATCGGGCTCCTTCCCATGGCACAGCAGCAAGGCAGGGATAAAGGAAGTATGGGAATGACTGAGAGAGGTAAGTGGGATACAGCTGGAAGTAACAAGATTAATCTAGGAAAAGGAAATGAAGGCTTAAGGACAGATTTCTCAACAGCGAAATTATTCAGTTTGGGAAACACTCCTCAAGGAGATCAAAAACTCACTGGGGCATCAACCAGTGCCCAGGAAAAGGGGTGTGGGGTACAGCTGAGTGGCCACAGGGTGCCATGGCCTTCCTGCTCTGGGGCTTGGCGAGTCCTCAGGTCCGTGCAGCCCCAGTCTGCTATGCCCCATGCCTGCCAGGCAGACGTTGCCTTGGCAGAGCCATTGGGAGACAGGGATGTCCCTCTGCAGGGGGCCGGGATGGCCCCAGGACACGGCTGGCTCCACAGCGGGCTCACACCATGGCTGCGGCATAAGGGTCCTACCAAGGGTCCTCCTCCAACAGCACAACCACCTGGCCATGAGCCACCTCCCCAGGCAGCCCCAGGTGAGGCCACCGCTCCTCCTCCAGGTGTGCTGCTGGGAACTGCAGGTCCCAGGGGAGCACCCACATCACCTACAGCCATCACTGGGCCTGGGGGCATTTGCACATGTACCCCCCGAATGCACACCCTGAAACCTCACACACTCCACCCAGAGACTCTTCCCGGTGCTTGCCACGGGGCAGGGGTGGGAGGGAACCCCCCCAGAGCGGCCCCATGACGCCTGGGGCACAGGGCATCCATCACACCCCATAAGATTTCCATGCCTGCTGTACCGAACCAGTGGGAAGGGACACGTTTCCATGCCAAAGGGTCACCCAGCCATGTCTATGGCAGGTCCAAACCCTCCACACCAGAGCCCAGGACATCCTGCAGCATCAGGAGAGGGCCGGAACAGAGCTGGAGAGGAGAAGCCCCCTGACCCGGGCACCCGAGGGGAGACATACAGAGGGGCTGCACTCCCAGCCGCACTCGTGTGTGGCGTAGGGGCAGTGCCAGGCTGGCCATGGCCGCAGGCCAGCCCTGCTCTCACACCCCCCTGTTCCCGGAGAGACCCACCTCCCCCCGGCTAACACGGTGCTCAGCACCCCTCCTCCATCGAAGACCCTGGCCTGCAACAGGGTGTCTACGGACATGAACACCCTCGTTGGTTAGGTGTTGTCCCACTGGGCTGAGCATGGTGGCCACTGCTCCTGTCCCACCCAAACCGGCTGAGCACACGGGCTTGGCTGTGACTGTCGCCCTCATCAGGGCAGGGAACGCCGAAAGGGGCGTTCATGCCATTCCTCCTCCAACTGTAAGCCAGCAAGAGGACTCAGCAACTTGCCAGGCGGACAGCAATGCTACACAAAAAAGGTGACACACAGCTTGAAGACTTCAGGAGATGGGCGTTTTGGGTCAAACTACTGGAAATGGGCCAGCTTTGGGGGGAGGGGGGCCCTTCAACATCTTTAGCAAGCCTGTCTAAAAGTGGAAGATACTCAAACGGTTTGTTTGTATTCAAATAGTCTCAATTTGTCCTACTTTTGGCTGGGCGCTCAGCAGAATTGTGAATGAAGACTGATTTATGCAGCAGAACAAACCAAGCATATTTTCTGAACATTTTTCATGCGAGACCTGCCATTCCAGGGCAGTACTGCGAGGTCTGGGTCGGCAAACAACCTGGCTGGCATCACCCTGGCACCAGCGCACCGTGCTGGGGCGAACCCTGCCACATCAGCTCCGGGGATGTGCACTGCATCTCAGCAACTTAATATTCCTTGGCAACTAAAGTGGAATTAGCACAATGGCTTCGTTTCCTTCATTAGCAGTACTTCTGAGCACCACACAAGAACAAGGCATTCAAGTGTGTGCTTTTGAAATACCATCCTCACCCTACATTTGCATAAAAATACCAGACCTATTAAAGTGACAACAACACTTCACTAAACCGAATTACATAACCTGGTTTGTTCCCTCAGTTGACACACCAGAGACACCTTCGTTTCCAAAGCAAGCCTTCACCTTCTGAACACAATTTGGAAGGTTTGTGGGTTTTTTAAACAGAAGACAGGTTACTAGCCACATCATTTTAGGCATATGCTGCTTTCACATGTCGAAAAATTGAAACTGAATTACCTTCCTTGATTTTTTTTTCCACACTAGCATGATCTACCGTTTTGAAGCGCATTCAGCCCTCTTCTAGCAGAACAACCACACGAGGAATCAGAATTCCTAAACAGCACGAGGTGCAGAGAAACTCCCAGCTGATGCGCAGCCATTAAGCACCATCAGGGACCTCCTCCAGGACCACCCCAGCTCCATGAACCTGCTGCACACACACTCCTGGCTATTTCATTCCTATGGAGAGGTTTGCTATAGTTCCCCAGTATGATGCACAAGGCTCTCCTGAAAACACCAGCATACAACTTGGGGAAATTCACCATGGATTACTAGACAGGCTGGATTTTATCACTAAGACCTTGGGTTGGAAAATCCCCAGACCTCCCAGTGTCACGGGATGAAATCACTGCAGGCTCACCCCAGCCCTCCATCCTACCCGAGCAGGAAAACAGAGTTCTCAGCAGGTCACAACAGGGCAGCTGCAGTCCCATTTTTGATTTGCTGGCTGCTCCAGCTGCCTTTTATAACACAGCAACGGCAAATTCACCCTTCCCCAGACCACAGCACAAGGTGATGTGAGCTGGATGGCTGGGAAGTGCGGGAGCTTAGCCCCATCCTGGCCACACCACCTTCCTGGAAGCACCGGCTCGCTCCATCCCTCCCAGCAGGCATGTCCCTCCACCCCTGTGCAGCAAACGGGCTGTGGGGAGGCCAGCATGACCTCGGTGTAGCCACCTGCCACCCAGCCCACAGCACAGGGCACCACACGGGCTGCCCCGAGCATCCCCTCCCCTGCTCTGCAGGCTGCCAGCACCCAGGCACTTCGGTTCAGCTCCACACAAGCTGCGTGAAATTGCGTATGATCATTTTCTGTGGCTCGCCAAGGTACCCAAAGCTTTCCATTACTGTATTAAGCCAAAGATTTTCCCACTAGATGAACCCTCCCTTAGCCATGTGCTGTGGTCATAAAATTCCCAAAGGCTGGTCCTATGTCGGCTTCCTCTAGAGCCTTAGCAGAATAAAACAGTAGAGTAAAGCCTCTTCAGCTCCTAATTAAGCTATTAATAAGCCCGTTCCAGTGTGAGGTCTGGTTTTTGAATTTTCACGTGAGGGGTCAGTGCTGCTGGGAGGGATGGGGATGGCGGGGGGGTTGGTTTTGCTTTACAGCAGCTGCATTTCCCTCCCAAAGCGAGGGAGCAGAAGGTGCCGTGAGGGAGCCGGTGTGAAGCCAATGCTCCCCGGCTGTGGGGAAGGGCAGCAGCGGAGCCGCAGCTCCGGCCCGGTCCCTCCCTCGCCCCCCCGGCGGGGGCCGCCTCCCGTCTCCCGGCGGCGGCGCAATGTACGGGCCGCGGCGCATCGCCCCAGCCGGGCCGGGCCCGGCCCCCGCGGCCCCTCCGCTCCCGGCGCTATGGGAAGCCGCGCTCAGAGCCACCCATACGCTCGGCCGCGGCGATGACATTATCCGTGTCTAACAGTTTTGGCATCTCTTCGCCTCTGCAACACGCAAGTCAGAATACGTATTCCTTCCTGCAGAGGCTTGTAGGAAAATAGCCCCGAGACAACTATTTAATTTCTGTAACAAGAATTGCACTAGCATCCGCCGTGTTTCCTAACCTGACGAACCCAGCTCCGGTGACAGGCTGCCTGCGGAACCCGCTAACGCAGTCATAACCCCGTGAAGCGTATTTTGAAACCCCGGCCGCCCACATCCCTCCGGCTCCGTGAGCCTGACAGCCCCCGGCAGCGCTCAGCCCTGCCCGGGGGGCTCCGCTCCGGCGGGGAAGGGGCTGGCGGAGGGGCCCGGGCTCCCCCCGCTCCCGCCGGCCGCCCCAGGCGTGGGAGCAGCCCCGCGCCGGGGCGAAGGCGCGGGGGCTGCCCGGGCGGGGAAGGCGGGGCTCGGCCCCGACCCGCTCGGTTGCCCAGGGAGAGGCGCGGGGCTCCGGGGCGGTTCCCGATACCCCGTCTCGGCAGCGGCCGCGGCCCCTGCAGCGCACCGGGGGTCCATCCCGGCTGGCTCCGGCGTGCAGGGGCTCGGAGCCCCGCGAGCCCGGCTCGGGGGAGCGCAGCCCGGCGGGAAGGCGGTGGGAGCCCGGCGGGTCCGGCGCTGCTGAGTCACCGGGGCCGGTGAGCCGCACGGCGCAGCCCGCACGGACCCGCCGGCACCGCCGCTGGTACCCGCCGCCGCGGGGCTGCCCGGCACGGCCCAGCGCGGTGCCCCGGTCCCTGGCTCCAGCGGCGGCCCCGGGGGTCGCGGGGAGCGGCGGGGGCGGCGGCCGGGGGCCGCGGGGTGGCCCCACCTGCTGCGGGCGGGCAGGGGCCGCCCCGCCTGCGGGACGCGCTCACCTTCAGTGGCATAGCTGTGGTCTCGCAGGAAACTGCTGCTGATCTTGCGGGTCTCAACGTCCTCCTCCATTGACGGCGGGCTGGCGGGCGCGGGGCTTCAGCAGCCGCAGCCGCGGATCCATCATCCCCCCCGCGCCCTGCTCCGCGGCGGCCGGCCGCGAAATGCGGCGGCGGTGGGGGGGGGGGGGGGGGGGGGGGGGGGGCGCAGGGGCGGTGGAGCCCGCTGGCTCCTCCCATACGGCACGGCACGGCACGGCTGGGCTGGGCTCGGCACGGCACTGACCGGCGAGGCGAGGCTTGGCGCGGCGCTCGTCCTGTCGGGCACGGCGCGTCCCGGGCGGGCGGAGCGCGGCGCTGCCCATGCCCCGGGATGCTCTTGTCCGGGGGACGCTCCTGTCCCGGGGGGACGCTCCTTCCCGAAGGAGTGCTGCTCCCTGACTTGCCCGCCCCAAACAACACAGCCAGGGTCCAACACGAGGCCCTTTTTTGGCAGAGAAGGACCTACAGCAGGTAGATGCCGGGGGTCCCGGGACAGGGGTGCCGTGGGGGCAGCCGTGCCAGCGGTGGTAAGGAGGCGGGTGCCCACGGGTGCCTTGCCCAGGCTCGGCTCGACCCGCCCCGGCTACGGGAGGGGGCAGGGATGCTCGGTCGTTTGTGGCTGTGAAGGTCAGTGCAGGTGCGGGGGTCGGTGGCAGCGGGGGAAGAGCCACGAGCACAGGGGCTGCGGGAGAAGGGAGCGCTCCTGAGAGCACACCTCTGAAAGGGCTGGCTGGATTCTGGACATGTCACCTGGCACACGCTGCCGGCAACAATTGCTCCCTGTGAGCGTTTTCTGTCTTGATACAGGTCAGGAAGAAATACGCCTCTGCACTAACTGAGCCACTGGCAGGCACAGGGAAGAAATTCGTGGGGGGCAGGTTCCTCCAACTCCACAGCACAGCTCTGCCATGGCACAGGAGCGTTCTTGATAGCCCAGCGGCACGTCAGTGGGGAGCATTATTGTTACTGGGAGCGGAGGGAAAATAAGGAATGCAGAGGGAACGGACAAAGATGCTGGGTAACATTGCAAATACAGTGGTGCACTGCAGCTCAATTTCCCCTCCAAACTGTAGTATCATAATTAGTATCTCATTGAGAAGGTGCAAGATTTTACAGCCTACATTATTGTTCTGCTGAGATCGCACTGCCTCCTTGGGAGCAGCTTTTGTCAGGGGACATATGGTAGATAGCATCTCTGAGCAAGAAGGCTCAAGGACTCCAGTCCATCCGCTATGCACATCTTGTGGATTGGGCACTCCACGCCACCACTGCACTGCTGCATGCCTTTTGGAGGAGCATATGGATCCCCTCAGATGAGAGGGAAGGCTCCTTCTGGCCCGTGTCGTGACCTTGTGAGAAAGGTGGATCCCCAGGCTCTCCGCTGCCTGCCTCCCCAGGACACTTTCTGACATGCTGTCACATGGAGGTTGATATAAGGCATTGTAGAAGTGTACCTTGGAGAACTCTGGCACTTACTCATATGCATATATAACTTCAAGGATTTGTCAGTCAGCAACATCACATCACAGGCCACTCATTAATACAGGGATTACTGATGTGACAAGCCAGAAGCATTCATCAGACAGGCATGAGCCTGAAGTCTCCATTCCCAAAGCCCTCACTGAATTATTCTGGAATGTGAGTTCCTTGCAATAATCACCAGCCACATGCCTGAGTTAAGCAAACACACTGTATTTGTGGCTGACACTGCTCTCAGTTGCAGTGTGCAAGATCCACAAGTTAGTCTGAATTTACCCACTGTGGCAAGGCACAGGAGCTGGCCATGGCTTCACGGCAAAGCACAAAGATGCAGTTACCAAAGCTCTCTTGCAGGCCAGAGTCACCACAGTAACGTTATGCTTTAAAAACATTTGCATTGCCGGTAGCTCCTTGTAGACACTACAGTGCAGGGGAGCGGACCCGAACATGGCACAGCAAGACTCAGAACTGCTGCTGGCTGTGGACAAGCCAACTGACACCTCCATGCTTGTAGCCTCCTGACACCAAAGGGAAGGGAAGGGTGCAGACCTCACACAGGGAAAGAGAGAAAAAAGAAGAAAGGAAAAGGTTAAAACCAACCCAAAACACTACACCCAGGAATGAGATTGCTTCGGTCTACAATGTGCATTTGCCTGCAGGTGTGCACTTGCATACGTCACGTAAGGCACGGGAGCAATCTATCTTGAACAATCCCAACTCCAGAAAAGTAAAATAAAGACAGAGTTGTAATAAGCAAATGTTACCGTATTGCATCCTGCCTTCAGATCTCAGACGGCAAACCTCAGCCAAAAAGGCAATGCCCGGCTGAGTAACAAGCCTCTGCAATGTTTGTGAATATTATTTAAGAAACATAAAGACAAATCAGCAGCCTCCTTCCCTTTCTTTTCAGCAGGCTCCATCTTCAGTGTATTTCCATTTTAACGGGTGCCAAGTCCTTTTGCCTCTATTAACTAGAAAAATTATTATTCTCATTGTGCATGAATTATAATTATGTATTCATAAGTCCTGCAGAGTTTTTCAATACACCGTATCATTTAAATACATCCACAAGCCACCTGTTTGTTATGCAATGTGCATAGGAGCTGCATCATGAAATCCATTTATTCTCAGCTTTTTAAAATCCAGGAACAAGCCTTTACAGTAACTAAAAGCATTAGCTGTCCTAAGCAGGAATCCATTTGCAGATTAAATTCGCCAAAGGTCAGCTTGTAGCTGTCACTGTTTTCCAAACCCCCAGGTGTCTACCGTGTTATATACTTTTGACATCTCTTGAAGAGCCAGGACACTTTCCACGCTGCTGATTTTTGCTTCAATTAGAATAGGTTTAAGAGCCCCTGTGCACAGGTTTCTGTGGGACCTAAGCAGTGTGTTAAGAATAATTGAATCAAACCTCCGATTTTATGCTCAGCACAAAACTTCCTTCACCTCATTTATTTTACCTTCATGTCCCTGAGCATTAAATATGTTTTCCTATTTACTGGTCTGGGTTAGAACACTAGCTTCATTTTTTTAGCTGTTAAATACAGAATCATAGAATCGTTTAGGTTGGAAAAGGGCTTTAAGATCACCAAGTCCAACCATTAACACAGCACTGCCAAGCCCACCACTAAACCATGTCCCTAAGCACCACATCTACACATCTTTTAAATACCCCCAGGGATGGCAAACATTGTTAGATAACAACATTTCTTTTAAACTTCTAAGAATAATTTCTATTGATTAACCAATAACCTAAGGCCATGGGCACATGCTGCTAGCCCCGTACTGCCCCTTCATACCGGTGGAACATCATCCTGCTCCAAGGGCAGGATGAGGAACCGTTCCCTGGGAGCAGAATGGTTCCCACACTGCAGCATCTTCAACTGCTGCTGCCACGTGGAGGAAGATGCCTCTTCGGAGACTTGAGTCACTGAGCAGCTTCTCTGCATGCCATGATCTGTGTTTTATAGGAACGGACTTCGCAGTGCTGCAGATGCTCCCCAAGAAACCCGGCACATGGTGGGAGCAGGGTGCTGGGGGGAGGCAATAACTATGCCTAGAGGAGATTGCAATGGGGAGAAATATTTAATTGCATGTGTTTGAAAGAGAAATACCATCTTTCTCAACAGTGCACTTTAATGCCTATGTAAATTGATTAGAATTCCTGATAGCTGTTGTGCCAATCATTACTTTGTAAAGTGAAGCAATCCCTTAGACCTTGTTGGCTTTGGAAAGGCCACTGTCACTCTGAAAACACAGCTTACTCCACATTGCTGTTTTCTTGTGTGGGAAAGAAGTTTTCTCCCGAGGAATGCTTGTAGACTTAACGAACTAAGGACAGGAGGCAATCGGTGGCTACCACTATCTGCACTAACCAGGTTTCTGTAACTTCAGTGTGTGAGAGCACGCCTTAACCAAAAGCCCATCTCTGTGCGGGACAGGAAACCAGTGTGAGTGTGACACCATTCTGTGGCTGGCACCTCAGTCAGCACCTAATTTTTGATCTCAGTGAAGGTCATGTCATAAAATTACTATTCCTAGAGGGAGAGCACTTAAAGCTCTTGCACGATTACTCTTATCATGTCCAGTTCCCCATACATTTACAAACATGCTCCAAGTCCTTTGGCTTGCAGATTCCAGTAGACACAGCACTTCAAATCTGGGAAGCTAATTAAGCAGCAAAAATGGGGTAATTGCACTCCTATTATCCCACATGTAACTGGTGTCAGCCCATCAGGTTGGTGGCTGGCTGGCTGATATTTAAGGGGGGAGCCCAGAGGGAAAGGGCCTGCCCCAGGGCAGAGACCCCTGTGCTGCAGGTGCTGAAAGAGCCACATTACAGGAACCCAGAGCTCCTCATCATCCCCAGCGCTGAACACATCCAGTGCCACAGCCAAGATGTCCCTGGGTTGGCCACATCTGGTGGGAAGCCCTGGCCACTGCTGCAGGGAGCAGCACCTCTAAGCAACCACAGCAGACACTCAGGTGTCCAGCTCCTGCTGAAACCAGAGGTCTGGGTGCTGGTGGCTCCCACCTCTATGCCAGAGCTGAGCCACAAGCCAGGCTTCCTGCCAGAGATGCAAACGTGGGACTGCCTGGGGTGTTCAGTGCAGGACTGGCAGCATTCATTGCCTGGCAGTGTGCTGGGAAGAAGTGGTTGCATGTGGTTCTGCCTTCAGGCACAGCCCCGAACCCACAGGCATCACTGAGCCCTCAGTCCCTGCACTCGCCCAGCTGCAGGGCTCAGGCAGCACGTGCCCCCTGCATGACAACACGCTGTTTCCAGCCATGCAAGGGGAACAGAACCTGGCAGGGCAAGTCCTTGTCTCAGGCACCAGTGGGAAAAGATAAGCGAATCAGGAATTACAGCCTTTCTCTGGAAATGCATTGCCAACAGTAACTGGGTGATTACACCAGTCACCCTTCAGCCAAGCACCCTGCATGGAGTCTGGAGAAACAGCCTCCTTCAGCAGCCTTTGGGGGCTTCGTCACTTACTCAGTGCCTCTGACCCTGCTCCCAAGCATACCTCAGAGACCCCTGCTTGTCCCTGCCATGCCAGGACCCACGCTGCCCAACACTCCCGAAGCTGCCTCAAAGCAGCACCCAGTCCTGCATACCAGTGGTTCACTCCACAGACAGAGACATGGGCACCAGGTCAGGGACATCTTCCCAGAGGACAACGGACACTCAATTGCTTCACAGCAAGTGGATAAATATTATCCGCACCATATAGCTGAGCACACAGAGAGGGCAGTGCTGCTTGTTTACAGCCCAGGGAGCCTGGGGAAGGCTCAGGAGGGGCACCAGCTCGCCATGACCAGCAAAGACCATTCCCATGCAGTCATCAAAGGACATGCAGTGCAGGTGAACGTGCTCTGAATGAGCATCCTCCCAGAGAACATGCGGGACCATCCTCTTCACCCACAGATGGAGAGCTCAGCTGTGCACCATCACTGGAGAATGTCCATGAGTCTCACCACACATTAACAGACACACTGAGCCCCCTGTACATCCCCCAGCTCGTGCCTTAGAACTGTGCCCCTCTGCTTCTCCTGTAGCACACCAAAAGTTGATGTGATTTCACTACACTAAGTCAGTTTGTTTCTCACATTTTCAACTATAAGTCACATAAGAAAGTCGGGGAAGCCATCACCCATATCTGGGATGAAGTCCCCATAACAAAAACTTTAATAAGCATGACTTCAGGAAGACCAATAAATTACTGAATTAAATCAAGATCAAGAAAATTGAGCAGTCAGGTCACACACAGAGGGCAAGCTGCAGCCACCTCCTTCACCAGTGCCGGAGAACAAGGGTCAGGACCTCGGGGCAGAAAAGGGAAGAACCAGTTCATCAGATGCAAAGCAGGCAAAGACTTCTGTCTCCCAAAGGTCATATGATAAATTGATCTACTTGGCCTTCAGCCCTGCTATGCACTGTTACTGTTACAAGCTGTACATGATTAACAACACACCAGTAACGAGCGCTGCCACACACCCAGCCTGGCTCAGGGAACAGCTGCTCTCCAAGTGCTTTCTCACCTATCTTCAACTAGTCTGACTGACTTCTGCGGCATTTTAGCAGGCCTTACCTCATTTTTACTCTTTTCCTACTAAGCATTTTATGTCAGGGTCTGAAAACAGCCTCCCTTTGCCTATCTACCGCTTTTGCCCTTTCTTTAAGCACACCCCCCCCAGCACCCATTGCCAGCAGTTGTCACTTGTTTTCTCCTGAGCCAAACCTTTGCTCTCCCTTCACACAAGCCGCAAGAGCCACAACTGAGCTAGTGGGACCTGTTTTTTCAGTGCAACACCAGATGGATTTTGCTCAGGCAGTGTCAGGGTGTCTGTGTGTGACTGTGCACAGCCTGCATGTGCGGTACGGAAGAGCTGTGCCAGCACAGAGCTCCCCGTGTGCTGGCAGGGCTGGGCACTTCTACATCATCAAGTGCAACCATCAGACCTTGGCATCTTTGGTCACAGCGGAACCATTTGGAAGAAGGAACATTCTTGTGCTAAATGACCAGGGTTGCACAATTTGTTCTCTGCTCTCCTGAGAGCAGTGATGACTGATGACCATTGCAATTATCAGGGCTAATAATCAGTAGGAACTCTTCCTGCAAGCTTAGACTGCATGAGACAGAGAGATGTGTGTATGGATCTCTCTCAGGTAGGAAATAACTTTCCTCAGCCATGTTTTTTGATATTTCCTTTGTATTATCCTACCATGTACTTTGGGTACACTGTTTACTGGTACTTTTATCTATATAAGAACTTTATATATATAAGGAAATACTTATCTTACGGATTGCAAAGGTGACATGACAAATCAGGGAGAAATAACAATGGACTACATTGAAATTAGAAAGAGAGGTGTCTTATTTCTATGTCTCTTAAGCAGCAGACCTGAATTATCTCCTGGCTATTCCTCAACAAGTTGACTCATTTTTCTGCAGTTTGCCACCCTGCCGTTCTCCCAAGAGCGGGGTGATGCTGCCGAGCACTGCAGCAACCTCACTGCCAGCGCTGCGGCTTCCTGGGGCTCCCACTGGACCCACGGGTGCCTTGGACGCAGTGACTTGCTCGAGCCCAGCACACAGCCAGCAGCCTCAGCAACACGGCTGCTGGGCAGCACATGCTCACACACGTCCTTCCCCCAGCAGGGCTTCAGGAGGGCAGGGATGAACCCACCACTGAGAAAGGGACTTTCTCAGGCCATCGCTTGTCCAGGTGGATGCTGCTCTATACCCAGAGCCTCTCAAGGTACCAGCACCCACCGCATTCCCTGTACACAAACCTTCCCCTTACCAGACCTTGCCCAAAACCAGCACCAAGGTAAGGGCTCTGATCTTGCCCACATCCGTGACAGCCTGCAGAAACACTCCTGAAGCCAGGCAACGTCCATGGGAAGCGGGTGTCCTGCTCTCTGAGGTCATACTTTAACTGCAGGATCCTCACCCCAGTGCTAAACAGAGCCAGAAAGCGAGGCGAGGGGCAGCCCTCGGTGCTGCGGGCCCAGCACCACACAAAGCCCCGCACCACTCCCAGGAAGCCTCAGGGGACACATCGATACCTTGCAAAGAGCTGGCTGGGCTTTTGCCTCCTTTGCCAGTGGTGCATCCCCGCTGAGGGCTCAGTGGCTCAGCCACACCACTGCAGCCACAGGTGGCTCACAACTGCCGCTGCTGCTGCCGACCCCTCACCCCTCCACCAACACCAGCCTTCTCATCCCCCGGCACCTCTGCCACTACTGCAAAGCCTGTTTAGACCTTCATGCGGCATTCTCACCTGAGAAACAACATTGTTCTTAAAGCATCAGCACAGGAGTTTAATCTCAAATGCAGCATTTCTAAAGCCAAAACATCTGTTTACCAAATCACTCCTGTAATGCAACAGATACCGTAACTCTGCAACTGCAATGCAAACACAGCGCTTCCAGGAAAAACTTGTTATGCATTATTTCTTCCTTTACCCTGCGGACAACCTAGCCATAACATACTCATTTTCTCTATATTATTACTAAATTATATTATTGCTAAATGCACAGCAGAACACATATGAGACCCCAAAAATGGAATGAGGCACATAATATTTCATGAGGGTCCAAGATGTCAATGTCCTTTAAAGGATACAGAGTGAACTGTTAGTCACATGTTCCTCACATCAGAGATATAATTAGCTTAAATACTTACATAGCAAATAGGATTTGCCATTTCTGAAGATTAAGGCCACATGTTACAGCATCAGTGCATCTGAACTAGTGGAGCACAGTCTATGCTAAGGAGTAAGTTTTTGCTTAAAAACAGCTGCTCTGAGCAGCGCTGCAAATGACGTCTTCTGTCGGTGTTGGGGTTTTGTTTGGTCCTTTGGTTTAGTTTTTAACCGGAGCAACCAGCTCCACTGCACTGTGACAACGGGAAGCCAAAACCTGGCTGGAGTCAGTTAGGTACCCAGGTCTGAGACACCACCGCCGCAAGACACCGATGCAGGAGGTCTCCTGGGGACTCGGAGCACTATATATAGAGCATACAGCCCCTGGACATGGCACCCTGTCACACATAAATACTGGCTCCTTGCTCCAAAGTGCTTACAGCCTACTGCAGCGAAATGTGACACAAGGAATAGGGGAGATGCAGGATGACACTGGCACGTTGTTCATGAGATAACCATTATAGGAAGTCTAAGGCTAACTACATCTAGTGAGCACAGAATGGAAAAATAAAGGCAATATTCCGTTTTGTCCATTTCCCTGTTGATTTATTTTCAGTTGGTACAGAAACTCACCATGTTATTTCCACTATTTCATACAGGGATACAACTCCCCAGATGATTTCTGTGAGGTTAGGTCACCACATAGGAGGGGAACATGTCAACTCGCACATCCATTTGAGTGGAACTGATACTGTAAAATCATACTGAAGGTCATCTGCTTATCCTCATCTGGCTGCACACCTCAGCCGTGCACACCCCTTTTCATCTGCTGTTCACAAAACTAACGCACACAGGCTGGGCTCTTCCCATCATCTCAGGGACAGGCTGTCGCTGGCGGGTACGCCTGTGTGAGCTGGCTTCCAAAAACTGCTTCTCATTCATCCCTCTCCTACTTAAAAATTTTGAGTCTCCAAGCCAAAGGCAAAAAAACAGTCCCGTGGAGCAAAGATGGCAATCGCACAATACAGTAATAATGAAAAACAAAACCAAACCAAACCTGTAAAGCTATCAACCAACCAACAGACTGCAAACTGTTTACCCATCAGCTGCATGATCAGAAGAAGCAACAAAAAGAGAAACTGGGATCAGTTTGAGTGCAGAAAAAAAGCAAAGTTTGTCACATAATGTATTTCTACCCAGCACTCAGACGCTTCCCCACATATCCTGGGATGAGATACTATTTCTGAGAATGACTGGTTAGCCTTTATTGCTGTTAAATTAGCATTTAATATGCAAAATTTTTTATGGCCCCAAAGGTGGATTTTGTTTGAAAGGATGTATGCCGATATGAGTCACCAACACATCTAGGTCATTTTGAATCATATATCCAAAACTGCAATTACTCCACTGTCTTCATTTAATTTGAACATGGACTACATCAAAAAGTAATGAAATCACGTTATAAGTCAAACTAGGGCTGCCCACAGCTTGTAACACAAGCACATTAAGTTTTACAGCACTGCTAACTTGGCACTGGGATTATTACTCTGTAAAAATCATTCTGCTTGTCCTCAAATGTCATCTAGCAGCAGAAGAGAGAAGAACACCCAGATGCAGCTTGGCCATCCTTGTAAAATGGAAAGCACAAAGGCTAATCAGTCAGACAGGATTAATTCCCCAAAGAAAAGGAAACCGCACGTCTGGCAGAGCAGCAATCTTGACCTGCACCAGGATTAGCTGAAGTTGCGCAAGCATCAGAAGGATGGATGGGGTCTCAAAACCAGGCTGGCAGATAATGTGAAAATGGGTAAGGCAAAATAAAATGCTTGTTGGCTGCAACAGGGAAAGCCGAACAACTGAGAGAAGCCTGTAAGTAGTGATCTACTTGCTGACTGTTCCCTATATTCACAGGGTTTTTGAATTTTTAGTGATACCTCACGCAGCAACAGCCAATGCAGGCAAAGGGCTGCCCCGATAACCATGCTTGGTCCCTAGCTGCCCTGGCAGAAGGACACAGTCTGTTGGCAGTGTATCGCAGTAAAAGCCTGACGTTTGGCCAAGCACTGGAAAACCAGCCCAGCCCCGGGCACGCTTCAGTTAGCACAGAACAGATCTTAAGTGTGAAACTGTTCTGGTATGGGAAAAATCACAAGAAGCCATCACCACATGCTCTGATTCACCCGCCTCTTTGGTACTGCATGGCCCCAGGCAGGGCTGAGCTGCCACAGGGGCTGAAGGGCGAAGAGGGGGGGCGAGCCCCGAGGGGAAGCGTGGGCAGGCAGGTGGCTGCACCCCCCCGGGCTGCATGCTGGTGGGGTGATGCTGCACTGCACTCATGTCATGTCCGCGTTTGCATATTGTCATTATATGATGATATCATGTGTTACACCATCCTATAAAATGAAGCCCTGTAGAAGGGAATCTTTCAGCTTAAATTGTGGTCGTGTTCGAAGCATCTTAGCATTAACGGAGGGTCAGGGGGTGTTAACTCTTTTCCTGTTTAACATTTCTTACGTGCATGTGGTCCTAAATTCAGCCGGTAATGGTGTCTCTCCGTGACTCCGAGCCACAAACAGGGAGCGGCAAATGGCAGCAAAAGGAGCGTCTGTGGCTCCAGCCCTGTGGGTAGGCGCTGCCGGCGGCACAGCCCTTCCCTCCCACATCATCCCCATTTCACGCACTCCTGGGAATGCCTGAAATTCAGCACCCAAACTTGACCAGTCACTCCTGGGGCTATGCCCCCTCCTCCACGGGACCTCCCCTCAACGTGGCAGCTTGGGGAGGCGCAGCGCTGGGGCAGGCGCAGGTCCCCAGCCCTAGCAAGGGCCCTGGTACCTGCCAGGCAACACAAGGGGCTGCTCCCTCACGGAATAAAAATAACTCTCCCGCTTTCGGAGTGCCAGCACCAGACAGACCTTGGGGTGCCCTGCCCTGCACTGCCAACCTCTCACTATTTCCCAGGACAACCAAGCTTGTTTTTCCATCCTCCTCTTCAGCCACTGTGCAGCAACAGCTCCCAGAAACGTCTGCACCCCAGGGTGGGAGTTTTCTCTCCTGCGTGGTACGGAGTCTTCATACTCATACCACATAAGCAGGACAAGCACAGAGAGTGGCTTAGGGCATCAGCCAGGTCCATGCTTTCCTTACAATATGGAGAGACCAGCCTGTAACAAAACACAAAACCAGTTGTGCTACTAGAGAATAATTATGAGGTATAGCTCAGGGGAGGGGTGGGGAAAAAAAAAAAAGGAAAAAAAGAAAAAAAAAGACAGACACCATGGGGAGCCTTAAAAGCACACACAACTTCTCAAAACACTAACATTGTAAAACTAATATTTGTATGTCACTAACGTTTACATACAATCTACCTCATGTCATTCAGAAAACCAAACCTGGAAAACTGTTAATTAATAAAAGATATCATGTCTTATTAACGTTCACGTAATAATTACAAAAACCACAAATCCATCTGTTAAGTATTCAGCAAACAAGACAAATGACTGTGTTATGTTAAACAGATTATAAAATGCCTCAGGGAAGGAAATCTAATAGCCCCGACCAAACCATGCATCAAGCAGCAGCCCAGTCTCACGCAGGGGTTACATACGACCATAAGCACATGCATGTGCTCACACACACCTGCCTGGCCCAAAGCCTTATGCTGGACTATGTACAGTAACAATACAAGCAATGAGGTCAGTATGACATTAAGTATAGAAGCCTACATTGAAATGTGACGATTTGATCACTAAGATTTTATTATCCTTTAAAAAATATCTCCTCAAACACCAAGATGAGACTGGAACAATATGCAAAGTAACGTTAAATCCAATTGCCCCTGTCCACATGGGAATCCAGTTACCCTAATCTGATTCGATAAACAAAACTGATTTCATTCTTCTTACGCTTTTGAATGATTTCTGAACACTTAAAGGAAGAAACATTTGTGCATGGACAGTACTTGATTCATTAGCATGAACATCACCGATCCATCAGTACATTCTCTGGACGTTCAGTGTAGTACTGAGGCATTAAACACTGCACACCCCATTCTTCACATATATGTGCACAACTGGGTGCCAACTTGTATGCAGTCCTACCATGATTAATCACCTAAAAAAAGTAATCATGATAACTAAAAAAGGCATTTGAACAGTACATCTCACAAGATTATCCTGAGTTCATGCATATCGGTGACCCACTCCACTCTGTAGCAGTAATGCACCCGTACTGCTGCGGGAGGATGTCCTGGGATTAAAGACCACAAGGGACCCCCCCAAACCAACCACAGGTGTCAGTGCCTGCAGCCCTGGCCCCCACCAGCTCATCCCAAGCACTTCCCACACTTCATCTCTCTTAGCCCTTCCACTCCAACTTGCCACAACTGACCAAGGAGTCCATCATAATCCTGCTGACAGCAGAGTCTAGTTGAGATCTATCCACACACCATCATACATAACTTCTGCCAACAGGCTATGGTGAAGAGGTTGCAGTGCTCCGTTTTCCTGAGACCCAAATTTATGGGAACAAAATGTCAAGGGTATAACAGCAATGTTCCCCTCATTCCTGCCCCCAAATAGTTTGTGTCAGAAAAATATGGCCATGACATTCTATCAGAAACATTCTCCATGGTCTTCCCAGTCTTACACACATGAAATTTCATCAGTGTGAATTTTATGGCTTTTAAGTTTAGACAACACAGAGAGTGATGCCAAGCACAGCAAACCTGCAATGCCTTTCCTCTCAAGGACAACTACCCTTGAAAAATGACAAAGCCAGCACAAAAAGCAGAAGGTAAAAGTTTGAGGACAGCCCAAGTAGTGGAGGATTGTAAATGGACACATCTGCAGGCCAGGTGTTTGCCATGTAGTTGTGTGTGTGCCCACATTCAGGTCCCCAGAAGACGATGGAGGGCTATTTGACTCCCAGTGAGAGGAGGATGGGGAAGGCTCAGGAAGCCCCAGGGCCAGGCAAAGGGTCCAGACAGCCCCTGCTCAACCCCACACAGGGCTGAGCTTCGCCCCTTGCTCTGCACCAGGCATCCCTGGGGCTGGTCCTGCTCATGCACCAGGAATTGTCACCGCAGTCCTGCATCTCTCCTGAAAATGAGCATCTCTCAGCGACTCCTGACCCTCTCCCCCTGTCACAGCACTCTCCAAACTATTAAGCTGCAACAAGGTCTTTTACCATCTCATACCAACGTACTCTTCATACCAGTCCCTCTTCTCCTAGTCTCTCCTCATCCAGGGCACATGCTCTCTCTTCTCTCTGCTTCTTCCTCCTCTCTCTTCACTGGCTGCCCAACCTCTTCACAGAACCAGCCACAGCTGCACCTCATCTACATCAGCCAATCCACCGCCCCTGAAGCCAGCCCACAGTTGTATATTATCAATGTTAATTAACCCAGCTTCAGCCCTCTACAATTCCCCCCCTTTTTTTCTTTTTTTTTTTTCCTTAACATTTCATACCTTATGTTTTTAACAATCATCACAACCTTTTTACAAATAAAAATTTCATACAGCCCTCTATAATTCCTCTACATCCCCCCCAAGCTGTAGGGCCCCCAGACCCTCAGGCTGGAACCTCCCTGGAGCATTCCCAGGGCCCCACCGGGGATGCCGGCTGCCCCAGCCATGGGGAGAGACTCCAGCATGGTAGTTGTCCTTGAAAGGCAGTGCCTGTGCCAATGGGGACACTATGGACAAGAACCGTACAGGGAACACGACTGCCTCTTGTTTCCCCAAGCTACAAATGCTTTTGCCTCTTGCTCTTAGGCTGCTCTTGTTTTTAATCAATTGGATTATTTGTTTTCTTCTCCAATTATGCTGTCGCCTAAGACTTCAGATTAACAGCGTGGATGTAGAGAAGCCTAAGCTGCTATTAGGTTAAACAGTCAAGTCAATTAGCCTCTTTCAAGGGAATAACATCTAACTATGTGGCAGTGGGTCAAAAACGCACCTTGATGGTTTTTCTTCATGGTTTAGGGTGGTGGCTTTGTTGTCATCTGCTTGTGAGTTGCTTACTCTTTCATTTCAGCTGAGGAACATTGAATTTAAATGCAGAATCAAGGCAAAAATAAAAGGGAAATCTTCTTATCAGCTCCTGCCTTTGAACACATTGGTTTTGTTGTGAAATTTCCACTTTAGGTGGGTTACTAAGAAACCAGATTAAAGAGAAGTAGCGCCAGCATGCAAGCTTGTAATGACAGGATCCGCACATGTGCGCCTGCCCATCTGTGTGGATCTGTGCATGCACGGATGTCCTGCAGCTCTAACAAGGAGCATCCAACACAAATGGCCCCAGATTTAGAGCCGGTTGAGCTCTGATCCAGCCCAGACTAAGGGACAAAATTCAATAAAATCAAGCACCACACTTTTCTGCTTGCTCTGGCTCAGTGACCTGGGTCACACCCCACACCATCAGACGCAGGGCCGGTGTGTCAGTGGACCTCTCCCCTTGGGCAGGGACGCAGAAAAGTTGGGCACAAGCCATGAAGGTGGACACACACCCCCAGCCTCCGCCAGACCTCGGCACAGCCGCGCTGCCTGTGATGCATCCTCAGCACTCAGTGCGCCCAAGCCTCCTGCGGGGTCAATGCATTTTGCATTGCCACCATGTGCTGCCATTAATCAGTGCTCAATGACAGCCCAAAGTCATTTCAGTTTTCATAGCTCCCAGTAAAAACAAACCGTAGCTCAAACCTTACAGCATAAACCTTGCTCAGACAGTCCCTGGTTTAATAGGACCGTGGTACTGACTGGTTCCTATTTACCTACAAAAAGCAAGATGCTCCAGCAGCTATGTCATGTCAGCCCAGACCCACAGACCAGGTATCCAGGTAACAGAGGCAGTGGGGTCCCCGAGCAGAAGAAAGAAGAAAATAGACCAATTTCATTAATTCTTAGAAGAATTCAGAAGAGAATTTGCAGCTAGCCAAAAGAAGAAGAAAAGTATGTAAAATCAAGAAAGCCCTCAGAAACCCAAGACTACCTCTGAACACTTGCAGGACAGACAGCCTGACAGGAATTCCCTGATCCCCTCATCCATCACACCTTCTCCTGGAGCGTGCAAAGCCCAGCACTGCTCTGCTACGGCGCCAGCTCCTTACTGCACTTTTCTCAGACAGCCGATCCTTCATCCTCGTGCGTGTAAGAAACACGCCAGCACACCCGCAGAGGGGCAGGCAATGGAGGTTTCCTTCCCCCAGGTGAACAGGTTGTGGCCGGTACAGCTGGAGATGTTATTTTCATCTTGTGGCTCTTTTACAGTAACACCAAGGAGGTGGGTTTCATGGGGTTTCATTGGGTTTCTCATGGGGAGAGAACACAGAAAAAACGAGCACTGCAATTTCTGCGCTAGACAGTGATGCCATGTCAAGGATGGCCCCGGTCACACCTAGTGTGCTTCCGTGCTTCCTTTTCAGTCACCACAGTGACTCCCCCAGCTGTGTAATGTGAGGCTCACCCTCAGCAGACTCCCCATTGCAATGCCATCCAGCAGACGCCTAATTTCCTCCCCAGAGCGCACACTGCAGCCACACATCACTCTGGGCGAAGGGAGGAGGGTCACCCTTGGTGTCCCCCATGGGGGCTGCACAGGTGGGTGCGGGGTGGCAGTCCCCAGGGCACAGCCACCACCTCCACTGCACCGCTGCGGATGTGGAGCAAGGGCTCCAAGCCAGCGGGAAGCCACATTTGGCGTAGTTATGCTGCCAAACACACGGACAGGGATGGGGAACTACCACCCTACCATTCTCTTGGCTGTTCCTGTGGCTTTCTCGCCATTTCCACAAATTTCTAAGGGAAAAGCAGAGGCCATTGGGTGTATCCATTACCAAATCTTTTTAAATAAATGATCCCAACAGCCAAATGTGTTCCTCTGTGAAAAACTGGGATATAAGCAGCATGGTTTTATGCTGACTCCTGTCTCTCTGTACGCAGCCCTTCCCCAGGGCTGCAGCTGCCAGAAAGCTTCTCCCACCATGCCCAGGAGAGAGCACGAGAGATATCTGACTAATTATCACACACCAGGTTCCCCAAGGGACTGAGGGGTCCACAGCAAGGGCCATCTTCAGCCTCCTCCCCCTCTCCCCCTGCTCGTGCATACGTTGCCAAAACAGCAGCAAGCATTAGACAGCAGATGGTGGGGTAAGTGCAGCACACGAGCACCAGGAACAGCAGAGAGCGTGACCCAGCAGGTTGGCCCAGGCAGGTCCTGGGGACCCCGTTTTTCTGTTGTAGGGTACGCACTTCCCAACACCTCCAAAGTCCACTTGAGGCTTCGCTGTCAATAGGCACCTTACCGGCACTGGGAGATGCATGCAGGAAAGCATAAGATTGCACGAGGGTAAACACACATACACACACACGGGACTGATCTGTTTTGCTCATGCATGCGGTCATGGAAGCTTTCAGGCATCTGCTTCAGAGAAACATGTAGAAATGCAGGTCCCTGAGCCACTGCCACCTCCTGTTTCAGCTGTGGACGGCAATCCAGTGTGCTGTGTCTCTGGGCAGGAGGTGTGTCAACGGACAGAATAAGGAGCTTTTGAGCCCAATAAAGGGTCTCACCGGGTTACAAATCAAAGGAGTAAACTTGCGTTCCCTGGTTAGTGGAGAGCAGAGAATAAGAACTGATAAGCCCCTTGCTTTTGTGTTAGAAAGATAGGATTTTATAATGCATTATTATGAAAATATATATTCTGTTAAAAGGAATAAATAGGCTGATAGAGCAGCTCAGCATTTAGGTAAAAAGCACGCCTCCATCAGAGGAACCAAGTCCTGCACTCAGCAGTTCCTTTCTGTTCTCCTGCCTTCCTTAAATGATGCATAGCTCCTTCACAAAGATGTTGTGTAGATTCATTAGTTAATGTTTAAAAGGCCTTTTTGAAGCTATTTAGTGCTAAGTGCCATCATTACACAGGTGGGCAGAGCAGCTGGAAGAGGCACCAGGGAAAGATTCGTAGCCAAGATCAACCACAACGCAGCGAGAGAAGCAGGCTGGGATCTGCTGAGCTCTGATATGCAGCAACAATCCCAAGGGAAGTCCCAAGGCAGGGATTGAGTCCTGTAGGGAAGAGGAGCTGAGCAGCCTCTGCTCCCTGCCCAGCCAGTGAGGTGGCAGGCGTTCACCAGGGAAAGCCGAGATTCCCAGTACCCACACAGACCCAGCCCGCAGCAGAAGTCACCTCTAGGTGTCAGTGAATAGTTCTACTGGGAGAAGGTCCTACCAGGAGGAGACCCAGGAGTCGCACCTCAGGTCCATCCCTCTCTGACCAGCGCTGCATCCCACTGCTTGCAGCACTCTAAACCCACCGGGTCCGTGATGGGACTGACTGCATCTCAGCCAGATGCTGAGTGCACCCCTGTGCGCACACAGACCCTACTCAGCAGCACCAGGGTTCCAGCGCCCAGCATCCCTGGCATCAGCTCTGGACACAGAGCCCCCTCCCTCCAGACAAGACCATCCCCCCTCCGAAGGGCAGGAAGAGGATCATCTCCCTCTGCCCAGTCCCCACAGCACTGGTACCTCCAAGACCCCTAGCCCTCAGCCAGATCTGGTGGAGCAGAAATGCCCGAAGTAATGGAGGAGAGCGGGTCCGATGGCCACACAGACACATGCTCCAAGCATGGTCTTACGAGCCCCGTTTCCAGAGGATACCGAGCCAGAAAGTCACACTGTTGTGCAACTCCACATAGAAAGAAAAAAAAGCAGCCAGCAGCACTGGAAACAAATCTGTGCCAGGACAAAAACTGATGATGAAGTACACAGGAGTTTGTAAGAACTCACTAATGTAAGTGATTAATTATACTGCTGAATATGCGTTGCCCAGACAAGAGGTAGCCTACAAGCACAGCCAGCTGACCACTCTCAAATCATATGCTGGAAAAGGAAAAAGTAAAACAAAACCAAAAAAAAGAGTGCTGAGCTGTATAGCGGAAAATGTATTACTAAATGCCATGAACTTGCATTTGAAAGGAATTGCTGATGGTGAATAAATCCACCATATGGCTTTACAAAGCTGATAGTGCATTTATTTCCCAAATATAGCGACATCAGCCTATGACAGCCCGTTTTTCTTCTATAATCCAGATTAGAAAATTATTTAGAGTATAGTATCAAACACAATCTATTGGGTCACTGTCAAATAGTCACTGGTGTAATACAAGGCTTTCATGGCAAGAACAGGGTCTCACGTATAGCAATTACGGCTGCACAGTTTCACCACAATATCACAATATTTAAGGAATTTCTGAGACTTTTTTTGGTGACCTTGCTTTAGCACAGCTGCCTGCAGAGAAGAGAAAGGTTAAACCTCAGACTATTGCTTTTGTGAGCATTTTCACTGAATTGACACACACAGACTTGTGGCCCTTTGTGCCCTCTGCTAGCACAGGAATTTGTGACATTCCTGGGTGGGCTCAGTGGAGAGAGCACACAAAACCCAAGAAGCTGCAGGCTATCGCTGGGTATTTACCATCTGGTCTGCCAAGCCAGGACAGCAGCTAAGCATGCCCCTAGGGCTGATGAGAGGCACTGAGCTGTGCCCGTGGTTTGTGCCAAACGCAGCCACAGCGCTAGGGGAAACTCGTGCCCTCGCCCCCGGCCCCGAGCAGAACAGACACATGGGCAAAGTTGTCTGGGGGGGACGATAAAGAGAGACAATTTCCCTGTTTTTTCTTTTAGATAGGTCACCCTGACCATGCTCACCATCCTGCCTCCCCAAAAGTGCTTAAAATAACCACATCTCAAGCCAGCCGCAGCCCAAGAGATCGGCTCAGGAGCTCAGCCTCCCAGCCAGCTGCTCTCCCTCTCCCACTCGGAAGCATTCTGAGCTGTCCAACCCTGCAACCTCAATCAGGTCTCTTCCGAGTGGGAGGGCTGACAGAAGGTACCTTTGTGCTGATTTAAGCACTAACTAAATATAGATGACACGGGAACACTGGAAAGCTACAGCTGAACCCATCTGTAGCGAGCAACATACAGGCACATAACGGCAATATCTCCAGAGCTTTGGAAACACGCTCCTGGTGTGGCTCTTTCTGCTGCTGGCGCTGGTGCGACTCGCAGAGCGGTGGGGAGCCCGAGCCCCAGGCGGCCTGGGGACCAGGGGCACCCCGAGGGCACCGCGCAGGGTGGGCAGCCACGTCCCGACACGGGCTAGGGGAACAGAAAAAGCAATTTTCAAAACTCCTCTGACCACAGGATGGAGCGGCCACAGTTAAATGGATTTTTTACAAACCGCACACACACCTACACACCCCAGCTGCGTGTTTAGGTACAAGCAAGCAGCCTGGACCGCCCACTGGGGGCTCGGGGGGCAGCGGGGCTGTCCCCACACGCCCCAGCCCCGGCTGCGGACCCGCCGGTGCTGCACGCGCGGTTCTGAGGCCGGTCCGTGTCACCGGGAGCGAGGGTCCCGCCGTGCTGCCCCGAGCTGGCTCCAGGCTCGCCCCCCGCCCCGTCCCGCGGCGCTCTGCCCGGTCTGAGACCACCGGTACAGGCTGGGTCGCACCGGACAGCTCCGCAGGGAGCCAGACTGCGGGGGGGCTCAGAGTGGCCGTGACCCCAAAACCGCCCAGCGCACCCAGAGACGCCGGGCGCAGGAGGCGGCGGGGGGACCCTGCCTCAGTGGGACCCCTCGGAGCGGCCGCCGCTGCGCCCCGCGCGACCGGCACGGGTACCGGCACCTAGAGCTACAGCGGTACCGGCGCCGGTGGCGCCCCCTGCCGGCAGCAGTCGGCACTCGCGGCGGGCAGGGCGGAGCCGCCGCAGACCCCGGGCAGGCACCCGCCGCCCGCAGCGGGCACCTGCCCCGACGGCACCGGCAGGACGAGCCGGCCCGGCCTGGCGGCGGGCGGCCCAGGGTCCCGCCGTTCGCACCGCTGCCCCCTGGGCAGGGGCCTCCCACCGGGCACCGCAAGTCCCACCGGCGCGGCCGCCCCTCGCCGCACTGACGCGTCTGTTAAACACTACCAAGGACGGTGCCTCCCCCCTCCCGGGAGGCCCGGTCTGGCGCTGATCAACCCTTTCAGCGAAGAAATTTCTTCCTTCTCCCCCTTCTCAACCCCTCCTGGTGCAACTTGAGGCCGTTTCCCTGACGCTGGTTACCTGGGAGAAGAGCCTACCCCCCCATGCCCACACCCCCCTGTCAGGAGGCCGTAGGGAGCCGTCAGGGCCCCCCGAGCCGCCCCCTCCCCAGGCCGAGCTCCCCCAGCCGCTCCCGTCGGACCCGTCACTCACTGCTGACACCACCTCCCCAGGGCGCTGCCCCGGACAAGGGGCTTCCCAACCCACCCACACTGCGTGCGGTCACTGGCGAGCTGGGCGCTCCCCTGGAACCCTCCACTGCCCTGCGCCCCCCCCGAGGGGCACAGGGGGCTGCTGAGCCTTACCAGCATTCAGGGCGGCTTCTGTCCCTCCCCAGCTTCTCCAGTCCTCACCCTCCTGTCACCCAGTAACACATCCTGAACAGAACCCGTGCTGCTGGAAGGTCTCAGTGAGAGAGGGAATAAAGACTCAGTTGGGGGGGGGGTGTGTGTGGGGGTGTGTGTGTGGAAATCTGTTTGTCTCCAGCAAATAAGTAATATCTCTTCTCATCTTTTTTAACAAGAGGAAATATGCAGCTACAAAGCTTCAGAAGAAATCCTGTGCAAAATTTATGAGCTGTTTAAGAAAACAGCATGCAACTCTACCAACCACCTTGCCTGGCAGTGCTAATCTAGATCCACTGTCTCAATTGCATTTTAATTACAACTTTAAAAACTCCAAACTCAGCAGAATCACCTCCTGCTCAACATTCCTTCCCACTTACTATAATGAACTTCGTGGTCAGGGATTTTCCCGTTCTTGGCCCTCTGGAATGAAAAGGGCATTGCTAAAAAGCAAAACTTGAATGGACGGACTGGTCCCCATTTACTTCACCTGAGACACACGGCCCCATGAGCCACCCACACAGCACCCTTATTCTGCACTGATAATCACCAAAGTTTGATCAAAGATAACCTCGGGGTCTCAGCACGAATCCTGTGGGACTGCCCGCAGCCCATCCAAAGGGAACCACAGGCAAAACCTGAACAACCTCCTCAACTGTGTTTATTCAGATAGCTCAGAAGGGTCCCAGTAGGATATCAAGATTAATTCATTTCAAATAGCAGCTTAATGTCATGCCCATGAGAATTTAAAACCAAATTCAATCCCACTCTCTACCCAATAGCTTTGAGAGAATACAAATGAGGTCATGTTTCAGCCTGGGAAATTAGTGCAAATGCATGTATTTTTGTAATAATAAAGCCAACCTCCAGCTTGGGCCTTGTCTGAGCCTAGGAGCTACTAGGCTTTTTTTTTTTTTTCTTCTAAAAAAAAAATACTACTTCAGCATAGTCATATCATTTATGGCTGTAAACTTACAGTAGTGTAAGGTCATGTGAGGAATCATGACCTTCATATAGAAATGCTTATATATCAGGGCTTATTTACAGATACAAAGCACTTACATTGCATTAAGAGGTTTAGAAATGCCACTGGCTAGAATGAAAAAATTCCACCCTTAACTGAGGAGAGCATCGTGTGCAGCTTAGACCTCTGTCCTCGTTTATACCGGCTTTCTGCAAGGCCTGCAATTAGCTCCCAGCTTGGAGCACGGTATACCCAGAGGCAGGGAACACTTCCACCAGGAGCGGCCAGCCTGCTCCTGCGGCCAGGGCAGCAGCTCATGGTGGGGAAGGCAGGCAGGGGGTCTCTCCCAGTCGAGGTGTAGTTACTGTCTGCAGGACACCAAGCCAGCTGCTTACACAGATGTGGCATGGGTCTGCGGGGTCCTGAGGAGCCCCGACCACAGTGGAGCTGAGACAAGAGGAGGGAGGATGGGCTGTGGGGAAGCTGAGGACGGCGGTGCGGTGCAGCCGGGGGCTGTCAGCGCTGCGGGAAGAGGCTCCCCGCTGCTGCCCACTGACCAGCATGGCTCCACCAGCCCGCTGCCCTCTGAGCCAGCCCAGCTGGCCGCCACCACAGCAGCATCCCTGACCCACAGGCTGTGCCTGGGCTTTTCCGGAGCAGAGACCATAAAAGGCAGGTTTTGATTTTCTCCAACATCTGTTTTTGCAGTCTCCGGGGCCTGCAGCGCCTTGGCACTGGGGTAGGTACCATTTAGAAGCGCAAGACATGAGATCATCTGCAGGTACCCCACGAGCTGCCCTCCCCGTGAGAGGCTGAGGAACGACGGCCACAGATGCTGGACTCACGTGCCTGAGCACCCAGCAGTGGAAAGCCAGAGCGCAACCACCCTCCCTGGGCTGCAGGGTGCCACACTGCTCCCCCAGCCTCCTCCCACCACAGTCCCCAGGCGAGCAGCCCCTGCCGCAGGCAGCCTGGGCCAGGGGCTGCCCACCTGCCTGGGCACCTCTCACCGCCGCAGGGGAGGCAGCGAGGGGGCTCGGGGAGGGATCGCCACTTCTCCCCTTGCCGCCACAGGGCATCGCCGCTCCCCAGAGCCAGAGCCATCCCTCCTAGGGACACCGAGAGCTGGAGCGCGTGGTCGAGTAACAAAGCAGAGGAATCATCCACAGTGAGTTTTCCCTCTCATCTTTGACTCTCTGCCCCTTAAAGGACACAATTTAGCATATCATGAAGGACAGAGACTTCAAGCGGAGTTCTTAATGAAACAGTAACATCTTTCAAGGTGGCTTATATACTTTCCCCCCCCAAGTGAAAGTGCTCCTAGGGCATCCCCCCTCAGACAAAAAACACAGATCTTATTATTACTGTATTCTGTGGCAAAAAATTATACTGAAAGAGTATAATCACAAGAAGAAAGCTCTGTGACAGCTGAAAAAGCTTTCTTCCTCTTTTATAAATTCCTGAAGCTAGTAGAGAGCAAAATAAAACCCTGTAAGTGTGTATGTATATACATATGAATAATGAAAACGTTATTTTTTACTAGAAGGCCTTGAAATGGACAGAGTAAGACAAAATGCAAAGGAAATGCAATGAGTACAGCCAAGGGAAGCTATTTCCAGCTCCTGAGCTACCACAACAAAAATGCAGGTGCACCAGTCATCCCTAATGAAGAAAACAGACCCATCTGCACCACCGAGATGCCTAAATACCAACACCCGAATCTGGCAGCTGGACGGCTGGGCATCGTGCCACCCTGCAAGCGGCAGCCTGTGGCCAGAGCTCACCCATCACACTGGCCAGGATGAAGTCCCTGGCATTAAAGCAGCACTGAGGTGTGCCTGCAGCTCTCCGGACATCCCTCCCTCCGGGCGGGGGCGGGGGCAGTGCCCTCTGACTCTGCAATGCCTCTGTCACCTCCTCCGAGCAATCAGGAACAAAGAGAAACGGGTATAGCAGAAGTAAGGCCCTGAGCTCACTGGGAGGAGAAACACCATGCTTCATTTGGACATTCTGCCTCGTATTTTGGGCAGGGAATTTGCCTCTTTTTTTCCCCCAGCAACAACCCATTCCTTTGTGGCCGCACAATGTCAGCCTCATTTGCTGTGAGGGAAAGAACAAACCAGGCGGCTGGATTCCTGCACATGGTGCAGGTTCTGATAAATGCAAGAACTGAGATTAGGCAGAGCAAGCCTGGTGTTCTTCACTAAAAAGCAAGGGCTGATATGGCATTCAGACTGACAAATTAAAGAACAGCTAAATCAGGAAATGCAATTACTGTAGAAAGCTCAATCTTAACTCGGTGTTCTCCTCCACCAGCCTTAAACTAATGGCCTCTCTTCATGTAATTATAGACTATTAGTTACACCAAACCATATTTGCATACTTACACAATCTTACTGTACCCCTAATGCACATAACTTTCTGTAGTATTAGCGCTGCCTCAAATTTAATTTATGTGGGCTTTACTCCAGGGTAATTCAGGACTTCAGTGAAGCTCCCAACTGCCAGTGCCTGATTAACTCAGGTCGAAGCCGATGGAATGACTCACCAGAAAAATAAACCCACTTGCAGTCCACACAGCAGGGACAAAACTGACAGGCTGATGGTAAGTATACAGGTCATCATAAAACAAAGTTAGTGTCTTCAAAAAACAATGCGCAATAAATTGGCAGGCCTAGGTTCATGCCAGGCCAAGGATCTCGGCTGTGGGGTGCTGCCACCCCAAGAGCTCCCCAGCACCCAGCCTGGGGTTTGCTCCGCAAAGCAGCGTGCAGACCAAGTGCAGCAGGTCAGCCCCAGCCAGCTGCTCCCCGCAGCTGCTCGGGTCTGTGGGCAGCTTAATGCCCGGGATCAGGGGCCTTAAGACATATTTTAAACAGTTCCCAAGCGGACTTTCCTTCACTTCGTTAATTGGCCTATTCCACTGATCCAAATACACTAAGAGGCAAAACCTGAACATACTTTCTGTGGTCACCCATAGAACAACCCACTGTCTGAAGCGTATGATATATAAATAATTATATTTATATATAATATGAATATATATTATATAATGTGTAATATATTTGTAATATAAATAATTTTATCTGGTTTTTTTACATGCATCACTCAAAATTATTGCAAAGGCCAAAAGCTTAGCCTAGAGGAGCCCCTAAGGTAAAGAGATTAGTTTTAAGGTGCCTCTGGCTGAGCTTTCATGTTAAAGACCCCTAAAAAGCTAACCCTCTAGCTTAAAGGCATCTTTGAGCTAAGCTTTAAAATCAGCCCAAAGGTAAGTGATTAAACATCCCAGCCTTCATGTCACCTCTGCTGGAACCTCCAAAAATGCTAGTGCAAAGCTTGGGCACAAACTGGGGAACATGTGAAAACACAAAACAGTGAAAGGCTCCAGGGAAAACAAGCAGAGAGTTACCTCGGGGCTACTTACACACAGGAACTGCTCCACTCCTTGGCAGCCTTTCTGAGCCAGGGAGCTATTCATACAGATACCCTGGGAATTATCACAACTTCAAAATCCTTTGTTTTAAAGGAAAGTCACATTTTGGTCTTTAAAGAACCCCAAATCTTATGAGTATTGAGCTATTCAGGAAATCATCGGTCTGATTAAAGATAGGTTTCATTACTTACTGTACTTTTTCCCCCCAACTAAACCAGTATTTAAGTTTGAGCTAAAAGTTGGTTTCGCTAACAGCACCAATTCTGAGTGGTGCTTGTTGCTTACCTTGCCGCTGAGAAGTTTCTAAATCAGGCACTAGACTGTCTGAACACTTAGCATTAATAAACTAAAGGTGAAGGTATTACTTAAAGCAATACATTAACTTCCTTAGAGTAATCGCATTAAATGAACCAAGTTAGCTCCAGGCCTCGCACACCAAAGCAGACACTGTATGACCTTTCCTAGCTCAGCCTTTGGCAAAACACTGATGCCGACCAGAGTGCACAGGATCCACATTTGGAACATGTATTTGCATAGGCTTGTACAAACCTGAGCGAGGAGCAGAGCCCACGTACACCCGAGGACAAGGAGGTTCACAAGGACTTGCCATGTGCTCCAGGCTGGAGCAGCGTTACAGTGCAAGTGTGTTCAGCAACAGGCTCGTAACAAGCAGTTGTGCTTTTTGCATGACTCCCACTGCCCCACAGAGGCAACGAGGCCAAACTGGGGACGTCCCGGGGTCAGGGCAACCCAGGAGCTACTTAACAAAAGACAGAGGCGTTGCTGTGACTTATCAAGCAGCAGAGATCATGCCGTCTCCTGCTCTCTGCGTGTGCAGTCGGTAATTTGGTAGTACAGGTAATTTCTGCAGATCAAATGTAGATACACTTTCTGCTTAACCCCCCTGCGGGACAGACCCAAGCTGCTGCAGGAGGAGAGCTCTCGGTGGCTGACCAAGCTCCCCGCGCATTCATGGCTGGTACAGCAGCAGCAGTGGGCACCACGCTGGCACCGGGCTGGGAGCCACTGGTCATCCCGAGTCCCCTTGGGATAATGCCAGCAGGCTCTGCCTTCTCTCGCGACATGATGGGGACAAGGGCTTCCTGTGCCCGGTGGCTGGGTGGAGCTGGTGCCCACCCTCGCTGCAGACAGTTGCTGCCCTGTGCCTCTGCTGCAGCTGCAGCCCCTGCAGAGCCCCCAGGCACCAGTGCCAGCCATTCTTCAGGGGCCCTGAAAGAAACATTCATTTTCAAATATGTAATATTTACCCCACTGATTTTTAAAAATCTATTTATTAAACTGCCTTCCCATTTCTCTTCCTCCGCTCAGCAGTACAGCTGCCCGCACTCAGCACGGCTCCCCAGGGAATGCAGCCAGGCCAGGGCGGCAGGGGCGGTGTGACCAGTGTCACCAGGGCAGCTGCCACCAACAGCAGTGCTGGCAGCACAACACACAGGGCACCCATGGAGGCCCTTCAAAGCCAGGTAACCTGTCCCACTGCCAGGGGCTCTGCCCACGACACAGGAGGGTCCCAGCGCGTCAGCTCAGCATGAGGTTCCCAGTGGCACAAGGGTCCCAGCGCGTCAGCTCAGCACGAGGGTCCCAAAATACCCGTTTGGCATGAGGGTCCCAGTGCACTGTCTTGGCACAAGGACCCCGACATACCAGCTCAGCATGAGGGTCCCAGCACACCAGCTGGCCACAAGGGCTGCATGGCTCCTGCCTGCCCAGCCCCTGCGGGAGCCCTGAGCGCTTCCCCGGGAGCCCAGCCCGCACGGGCACCACTGGGCTCAGCTCCACTCCCGCTGGGAAAGCTGGAGCGGCTCCAGTGACTGCCTGCAACTGCAGCAGTTTTACGTACCCACAGAGCCAACCCAGCCACGTCAGAGAGAATTCCTTGTTCTGGGCATGCTTTTTAATTAATCTTACCCTACACATTAACACTAAAAGGTGTGCTGAGGATCGAAGATTCTCCCCAGAGGAAAAGAAGGGAGGGAAAACAACAAACAGCTTGGCTTTAAAACAACATTTTCAGGAGGGTGGAGGCGAGGAAGGCTGAAAGCTTAACCCTTAACAGATCTTCATTTTTCAGTCTAGGGTGTTACCAGACACAGCCACAACCGACTATCTTCAGCAATACAGAAACCCACAACTTAAGCCAGAATTCCTCTACTGTGCATAGAAAACTCATTGCAGCAGAGGCCACAGACGCACTGAAGGGCACAAACTGCATTTCAGTGAATGCCACCGTTGGCTCCAAGGTCATTCAGAGCCGACAGATCAGCAGCTGCCACTCAGTAAATACACGAAACACATTCTCCACTAAGGATGGATGACTTTCTTAGTTACCTTACTGGTTTTCTTCCTGGCTATCCCACATTAAGGGAAAATAAAAGGGCCCAACAAGAGTAATAAGAGGTTCAGAAAGCTTCATGTGTAAGGATAGGCTCAGACAGGGAATTTAACTGAATGAGACTAGATACAGCATCACAATAAGGCCAATGCCGAGCAATTCTTCTGCAGGCTACATAGTAGAGACTGAGAATCATTTTAACTTGCAGATAGTTTTGTTAGAGATAAATGAACACAAGCCATGAAGACAGCTCAGCAAGAAAACTGATTACCAGCAGAGATACCAATTTGGCATCCTTTGAGGACTGAGTCAAGTTTGACAAGAACCTGTTAAGAACCTGCTTTATTAGATCCTGCAGCAAACAGAAAAGTGATCTAAGAGACCTCCCTAGGTAAGGTCTTACCAGCCCTCCAGCCACTCATCGCTTCTCTGACTGTGTTTCCATGCTAACTGTAATAACTACCACTTAAAATCACTTTAATGTTGTCAGTAAATCTTGGGAGAAGCAATACAGCATGATGGCTTTCTCCTGTATATCTCCTCCCATCCAAAAATCTCAAGTCTTAATTCATTTATTGCTAAATTAGAAGAACCTAGAGAGCAGCTGGATGGGAGTAAGATTCCAGGCCAAACCTGGGATGGATGAAGAGCTTTTGTAAGAATCCCTGTACTATGTCAGTACTGCCAATAAGTACAGTTAATCCCTCTAGATGACTCCCAAGGGACTTTTCAGTGCTTTTTTTTTTTTTTTTTTTATTATTCCTTCCAAAATGCCGCCAAGACATCTACCCATATTCTCTTCCAACCTTGACCTAATACTTTGATTTTGGAGGAATGTGTGCAATCCCAGGCAGCTCTACCAGGGAGCACAGATCCGAATAGGTGAAATACCAACAGCACCCTCTCCCAGCAGGGCCAGGGCTCCCCGGAGCCACCCCAGCGGCACAGCTGGGAGGGCAGCGACCGCAGTTACCTCGATAACAATAATGTAAGAAAGGCCGCTGAGACACTAACGAGACACAGAGCCAGGGCACAGCCAGTGGTAACTGCCCGGCCAGCCCATTGTTTTTCAGTCCTGCAGCTGGGACTCAAGACCCTCCCGCACTCCCCCCACACTTGTTGTTCTCCGGCGTGAGTCACATCCAAGCAGCATTGCTCCTTGCACATCTGCCTCTGGCAGCAGCTAGGGTGAAGCAGGGCATGGTTTCAAAGCCCTTGGCCACCACCAGCAGCTCCTCCCCGTCCGTATGGCACACGCAGACCCACTGTACCTGTCATGCACTCTCTCGGTTGTGGGTGCATTGGCTGTGTTTTCTATTTCCCAAGCAAATAGGAATCTATCCACAGTACAGTGTGAAGCTGTTTTTTTTTTCCCACATGAAAAAGAAGACCAGCCAGCATCAGAATTCCACATCAATGATTACAAACCTTGTGCTTGGCCCCTACTACTGCTCATACTGCACTACTGCCAGAACTTTAAGCTACTGATTTAGTCATTCTAACTTATTTGCATGAATACTGAATGTGCAGGAATGAACTGCAGAGTAATAGCAAGCTCCTGGTGGGCTCTTCAAAGCAAGAAATACCGAGACTTGCTGGTGCAGAACAAACAGTGAGTTTATTGCTTCTATCGGTACGGCTTGAGCCCACTCACAGCAACGACCGAACTACAGACCTTTGCCCTAACGTGGCTTACACTCAGCCAACACTTTCTTTTGATCCTCACAAAAGTGGTAAGTATAAAAGAAGTGCTAAAGGTTCTTATTACATTGTTATGGTGATTAGACAATAAAATAGTACAAGACCTACAGCGTATATTTGTTTTGAATGTAGCTCAAGTAGCAGCACTGCTTCTTTGACAGGTACCTCTTAGGTGTTTTCATTGTATTGTCCAGATTTTTGTGTGGCAGTATCAAATGTGCATCATTGTTTTTCTGTTACAATTAAAAAAGCGTATCTGAATTTACTGCTAAGGTCTAGATATCAGATAAAGTATTAAATAAATATTCATATTTAAATGATCCCTATGAATTGCAATAGGAGTGAACTGAAAGCAGATGCATTTTCATTGTTGGCAGGTTTGTATCTGCACCAGACCAACATATGATTGCACAGAGATCCCACAACTGCGGCAATGAACGGCTGAAGTGATTCAAGACCTTCAGCCAACTCAACATCAACCAGATTTGGAAGACTTTGGAAGTTACTGAAAATGTATTGAAGTTGTTGGCCTGTCAAATTAATAAAGTGGTTAAAGATCTCCTAAGCATGATAACAGATCTTAAGGATAGGAAATAACCATTACACATCTAAACATTAATTAAAATAGCCAAAAGAATTAATGCTTCTGCAGAACAACCAGAATTTCAAACCCTGCTCAGGCAAGTGCACAAAAATGCATTTCTGTTTAAATTCTGGATGAAAAACATATGCATGACTCAAAGTTTGGTGACTGTATGACCTCAGAGAACTCACTTCCCACCTTTGTGCAGCTTCCTCATCTGCAGGAAAGGATATTGTTTTCTTAATTCAAAGGCTTTTTTTTTCTGAGGGTTACTTAGCTAACGATTTACACGATCTTTGATATCCTTGAGTCCAGCACATTGTAGAACTAAAAAAATAAAGTTTACATTTGAAAAACCAGGCAGTTGTTTTGATTAGCATATATGTATCCATTCTGAAGTGGTTTATTTTGTAAACATACATGGCAAGTCTGCCAGCTACTGCAGCTCATCCACAGTTCTCAGCAAGCCTGACACTAACACAGACACATACTTGTTATGGCACCTTGGTCATTTAACCCTTTTCCAGCAAATAACAAATGATAGAAAGCCCACAGTGCACATTCCACATGGAAAGATGTATTTGGATCAATTTTCAGTGCACACCACACCACAAGAACATGGCAGACCCAAATACCCATTTTGTATCTTAAGTAACAGATGAGAAATGCTTTTCTCCAGCAGTATTCCTCATTCAAACGCAGTTCAAGAGTAGCAATCAGGCTGCAAAGGATAGAATCATGAGCTCAACTTCTGTCAAACTGCTGCCGTGCAGCCAGGCTACAGGCATACCTTTAAGGTCAACGGGACAGCACTGACGTGCTGCTGAGTGGGACTGAATACAACTGTGTGATGCCAACCCCGCGTCCCACTGCGCCACGGAGCTGGGCCAGGATCTCAAGGCGCACGAGCTATCCTGCATCCTTAGCCACACGTCTCGGGATGAGGAGGGATGGCGTTTCTGGACCACAACAAGTGCGATGGCAACAAGGGAAGCCGACAGGTTGCCTGCTCAGCCACACCGCATCCACCACCTACGGCACTGTACCCACGCCAGCTTGCTCCAGTTGCACCCCCTCCTTCCCATTCATTACCATGATCCCGCACCTCCACAGTAAGCATAACGACACTGGATCATTTCCATGGGCACTGCCACTCAAGGACTGTAACTTCACAGCAAAGCAGAGCCGAACAACAAACCGGTCTGTGATGAAATCAATGAAAGCTCAGCTGCAACCGTCTAGAACCATTTCGTAGGCAGTGCCAGAAGAGGATAAACAAGCGTACTTGAATTTCAGGTTTATTACACCTTGGTGCACAGTCTTTGTTCTCTGTTCCAGCAGTCAGGCTCTTGCCCGAGTTCTCCTCTCAGTTCTGCTAGTCATTTAGCCTATAACAGGGTCATCTAAACTCTCCAGAGCTCAGTTTCACCCCAAATTAATGATATGCAGATAGTAACTGGTCTGAGAAACAGTTCTGTACAAGTTTCATTCTTTATATGTTGTTTGCAGTGGAAAAGAATAAACAGCACACCGGTGGGGCATTCTTTCTTTGTTTTTTTTTCCCCTCAGCAGCCTCATATGACCTCCCCTAAAATGGCGAGAACTGCTTCTCCATTGAATTACTTATTCCAGTAGAACAATCCAAAAGTTACTTGTTCAGCATATCTTAAGGATCTGTGCCTTTGAACAAAGTCAACATGAAAACAAAAGAAATCTTCAAAGAAATTTTCAAAGAAAGGACTCCAGAGTTAGTCTGATTTATCTGTTGGGATAATTTTCTCCACTTAGAACTTCAGAGACATTAAATAACAATTTTTAAAAGTCCATAGTGTCTGCTTGACTAAAAAATAGCAATTATATTGTGTGTGCTAATATATATTAGATATAACAATTTAGCCTGGAGCGTCATCATTGCCCAGTCCTTCCTGCTTGGCTCTTCCACTCCAGACCTTCAGCCTTATGACTTTCTTGGTCAGGCTGTGGGGAGCTGCAAGGGGCTCCCCACGGTGCTTCTCTTTGCCAGCCACATGCAGTGGGCAGAGCCTGAAGCCGTTCATCTCCCAAACAGCTGTAAGCACGCTTCCCTGCATCATGCCTGGATTCCCCCATGGCTCCTGGCTGGTCACTCAGCCCGTGCACACCGGTTGGATGCAGGAGTCTGTAGAAAGCCAGGTGACTGGGAGGGGGTTTTCCTCATTGACTAACTCTGGTTAGGGCGCATGAGGAAAACCACTGTGGTCCCACACGGGACAGAGCAGTGGTGTGAAATTTTGATCACGTGCAGCTGTTTGGACTGCAGAGGACTGACAGAACCGCCCGACAGCTCACACACAGCAAACGTGTGCGCAATCGCACCACATGGGTTGTAAACCAGCACGAACAAGTGCTCCCTGTGGGAACAGTCCCACCAAAACCTCCGCGACCACAGACCCACCCAGACAACACAAACACTCCTGAGAAGAACATTTCATTTTTTCCCAAATAGCTGCAGAGCTGTTTTGCCAGGACCTGACAACAGGCTTCACTGAACAAGGGAAAGGGCACAGACAACCAAGCGTGGGCACTGCCCGACAGCATCTCCGCATTTTCTTGGGAACATTCAGATGACCTAAGGCCACATTCACAAACTACATAAACCTGAGAACCGTGTGACACCACAGTGAGAAAGCCTTCCTTCAGCCGGTCCTGCTGCTTGCTTATTTGCACAATAAGTGCAGAGTTAACAGTAAAGCAAGAAGCATCGCCAGGAATAAACAAACTCATTTTCTCCTAACGCTTCGCACGCCCTCCCAGATGGTTTCCTGCCTCCGCCGCCTGGGGCACGGTGCAGCCTCCCACCCCGCTGTCCGGCCCGGGGGGCTTTGCCCGGCTGGAGGGGCTCAGCCCGGTGCCCGCGTCCCCGCCCGCCGCCGCGTACCTTCCGCGTGGCAGCTGGAGGAGAGGATGGCGCTCGGCGGTCTGAAGATGTACGGCAGATAGCGCGAGAAGCATTTCATCTTCCGTGATTAAAAAAAAAATAAATATATAGAGTAAAAGGGAAACAAACCCGTACAAAGCTAAAACAAACAAACAAAGCTAAAAAAACATTAAAGAAGAAAATAACGCAACCTCTCCTCAATCCATGAGGCTCCGCCGGCACCCGGGCAGCCTACAGGGCAGGAGCGGCGGGGGCTCGCTGCGGGGGCTGCCCGGGGGGAACCGGCCGGCCGGCCCCCATGCTGCCGGCACGGCGGCCCCGGCCCCGGCGGCAGAGCGGAGCGCCCCGGCCCAGCCGGCACCGCCGCTGCAGCGGCCGAGGCGCGGCCGGCGCTGCTGACTAAGCCCGTCCTGCCGCGAACACACCCCCGGAGCTCCGCGCCCCGGCCCCGGCGCGGCCCCGCGGGGAGGCGCAGACCCGCGGCCCAGCGGCGCCCCGAGCCCCGGGCACCGGGCGGGGAGGGCGGAGGCTCCGCCGCGCCCGCGGCGCTTGGCAGCGGCTGATCAGCGCCGGCCGCGGCCGGTCCGCGCTTGGCACCGGGCAGCCCCCGGCCCGCACCCCCCGGCCCTTCCTCAGCCCGCAGCCCCCACCGCTTCCCCGGCCCGCAGTGCCCGCAGCCCCCGGTCCTTCCCCAGCCCGCAGTCCCCGGCCCGCAGCCCCCGCCGCTTCCCCGGCCCCCGCAGCCCGGCGGCGGTGCGGGCAGGACGCGTGAGCAGCACGCAGGTGTGAGGAGCCGCAGGGTTCGTGGTTTGCATCCCCGCAACGCTCGCGGCGCAGCCAAAGCGCAGCCCAGCGCCCCCGCACCGGGGGCTGCCGGGGCACCGGGGCAGGTGCCGCCCGGGGAGGGGGGTCGGTCCCCGGCCCCGGGGCTGTACAGCCCTGCTGCTCAGCCCTCCCGCGATGGGAGGGCAGCTCTAGACCAGGGGGTAACCAAAGGACAGCAGAAAGGCACCCACAAACCACAGGGTGCAAGTTAAACCACAGTGCAGAAACACATTTTGCTGGAGCGTGGGATCTTCTGAGGCAGGGCTCTTAATTCAGGTTTCCCAGCACCCAGCTGAACCTGCAGCATCTAAGTGGAACAGACCTAGATCAATATTGCTAACACTTTTTCAATCACAGCCTGCTCTTTAAGGTAGAAATCTCTCACAGCTCAGTGCACTCCAAACTCGCGCTGCCACAGCCTGCTCAGGTGCACACGATGGAAAATACCACAGCATCAAGAGGGCAGGTTGGAAGGAAACAACATAAGCTGCTGATGCTCATACACCCCATTTTACTGCTGTTTAATTACTCTAGGGACAGTTTTTTTGGTTTAGGACCAAACCACTCACCACCCTTGCCTGCTGTTGTTACTGTGTGTGGAGCACTGGGTCATTTTACTCTTTGGTTTCATCATCTGGCTGCAGCCTTTCTGACTTTGCTGTCATTGGCAGGTGGCAGCATGACTGCATTTCTCTCAGAGATGCAAAGCACCTGTGCCAGTGAAGAGAGAAGCTCTTCATTTCACTTCAGTATCTTTCTTTTTATTCAAAATACCCTCTCTGGATGTGGAAAAAAATATCCAGGTCTGGGCTGTGAGCCATGCAAAGCCTTCCTTCTTAGAGCTGACGGCTCGCTCTGCGTCACACAGAAGTGAAGGCTGAAGATCAAGTACTACAGTGTATCTCAAGCCTATCCCAGGAAACAAGATATGAAATAAAGAGGCAGTATTTTATAAAGCACTTTTCATGGAAAGTCACTTTATGTGCTCATGTGTGACTCACACAATGAGATTATTTAATATACTAGCCTGGAAATGGAAATTACTCTCTGAAGCAAACACATTTATGATATGTAATTCATGTGTATGTACATCTATCCACACACATACACTTTCACATGCAAACACACCACCAGCATCACAACCAAAAAAAAGCCCAGTCCTGTACCTAACATACTCTCCCGAACTTCCTGCTCAGCCATGGTGAGGCCATTTGTACCTGTTGGCCAGATTCAACAAACCAATGTGGTCACGTTTTTGTTATTGGCTTCACTGAAGAGAGCCTTCAAGTACTGCCTCTCAGCCTTCACTGCTCCGTGAGTCCAAGTTACCCCAAGAAAAAATCATAGGGGTCCCTTCCTGTCCCCATGCCTCTGGATTCCTCCAGCACTGGGTCTCAAATGTGGAAAAAAAAATAGCTTATAGCCTTCACTTGATAACTGGTTACATTAAGAAAAGGATAGTGAGTAAGAAGAGGCAACCTAGCATTTTATTAATCCTGAACTAGCAAACAAGTACTCTGGACTGTTAGCAGATTTGCAGATTCTACAGTAAAAGCACAAAACTTTTGTAAGCACTTCTGCAAAAAAAGACCTCAGTGAAAAAATATTTTGGCCTTAAATGCAACGGAGTGTTTTTTCCCTAGGGATTTAACAAACTTAAATATTCTCCTGAGGCTGGGGCCCCATACTCTCTCAAGGCTACAGACTGAAACCCTTCTCTGCAAAAGCAGCGTCACAGGGAGCTGCAGGTGGGGCTGGGTGGGTGGCAGTCACCATCCCACCGGGGAGGTCAGGGCTCTTGGCGGAGGCTTGGGCTGCCTCCCTCTCTCCTCGGTCTTACAAGACTGTGCTTCTAAAGAAAGCATCACACTTCGGGAAATACAACAAAATAGAAGAAATAGATCTAACAGGCCAGCTCAGTTCCTGCATCTGAATACCCACACGAGCAGCTGCTCGCAGCTGCTCTTCTAACAACATTTTTCAGGCACTGCCCCACTTGCTAGCAAGCTCTTTCCCCAGCATTATTCCCATGTCCAAACCCGCTCAGCTGGAGGGATGAAACACTGCTGGTAGTGCCTACACTCCGGTTTCAGGCAGCCACCATGGGCACGGTGCTGTCAGGGCAGCCAGTGTGTGATGGGCAGCACCGCGCATGCTGCATCCCAGTCACTGGCCTGTGCCTCGTGCCGCCAGTCCACAGCGCCATGCCCAGGGACATCGCTCACCTCCTCTGCTGCGCCAACAAAACGGACACAAATTTCCATGCGCTTATAAGAGGTAACACAAACGAACACGCTCTGCACATGGGAGGCAGGATTTTATCACTGTTTGTTGGGCCTCCCTACGGCAAAAACCATTGCCCATACTGGGAGGGTTAAGAGAAGAGGGATGTGGTAAGGGTTTCAGCTGTCCTTGAGGGATAAAGAACATATAGGGAATAAAATGTGAAATGGAAAGGGGCAGGAATTAATGGATTAATGGGCAATGCAATAAGAGAAAGGAAGATGAAAGTGTGAAATGAGAATAAGAAAATGGAGGAAAATGCCCGGTAAGAAGTTTAAACCAGAACAATCATAGGAAGAACAGAACTGAATGAATAAATTCAACTTGAAAGTCAGAAAAATTGAACGCATCATGTATTTCTTTTCAGTTGTCCATGTTTTTGCAGTCCACATGTTGGCTAAATGCTGAACAGATGTGCTTGCACATAAATAAGTGCCTAAGTGATTGAGGAGCACAAATCACCCTGAAAGCTACTGAGTATTTGTTCCTAAAATCCCCCAGCTGCCTGCATCAGTCCCTCCAGCATAGACACTTATCTGTAGAAGTGTATGCGCTGCAATTTGTTCTAACTCCAGATACAAGAATGAGAGCCAGGTTATACTTATGTCACCCAGAAACAGAATCCAACTGATGCCAGCGAGGATGTTACAGTGGGAGAGACTGTCTTGTAATTCCCTGAAAAATTCTGTAAATAACAACTGAAACCCAAAAGGAAATCTATTTCAAAGACTATTGATATGATTAAGCCATAATGCCTTCAATTGAATTTTTTGGATCAATAGTTAATTTTAGAAATCCATCTTTTTCAAGTGTGTGAGTACATAATGAAGGCAGAAGCGAGAAGAGTATAACTTAGCTCTTTGCCAGCAGTTTCCAACAGCACAGTAACAAACTTCTGCACACTGATGAGGCAAGATGTACATGACAAACAAGTTATTTTTGATCACAGCGACAAAAGGAAAAATAAACTTACCTTCTGTCACCCCAATATCTATAGTTCCTTTTACTTGGCTAAAGCACCACAACACATCCTGCATGAGGCTTCCAAATCCTGCCAGGGAAACACATGCAGAAAGAAGATAAGATACGATTGCATTGGTGTACAGATTGTCCTTTTTCAAATGAACACACACACATGCACATACGAATTGGCACACAAAAACCTGCAATGCCTGTGTGAAGATAAATATTTGCTCACCTGGTATCATTCTTCCATACAAAGTCCGAAGCTAGCACTGCAAAACTGAAAACATTATGCCCGCGTTATGAATTGCCCGTCTGTTTGTTTTCTCCGTACCATGGCAGGGCTATTTCGAACATGGTGCAATTGGAGTCAGTCCCCTCTACATCACTGGCAGCATCACAGAAGAGTCAGGAGGCCCTGTAGTCACGGTCTTTGTCACAGCCTCTCTCCATCAGAATACTAATGCCCCCAATCATTTCCAGCATTGTTGAAGAGAGTGAAACAGAGAAAAAGAGCACCACGCTTACTACCACAACAAAATTTTTTCCAGTCTGTGGTTAGCGGAGTCGTGAACTGCTTGCAATGAACCCAAGCAAAACGAAGCCACTTTCCAGGACATCATAATGTTGTAATCAAAATTTGCCTGGAATCAGAAGTGCACTGTAGTTGCTTTAAAAGAATACAGACATTTCTATTATAAGGTGTATTATTAAACTGTAGCTGTCTCAGCTGTGCTTGCTCCTCTAGCAATACTCTGTGTTAAGCCACTCTGAGAGATATTAGGATTTTATCTACTGCTGCTTCTCATTTTCTTGACAGCTCAGCAGAATTTCCTTTCCTGTAATGCAGTTTTCACTGTAGTAAAAAAAAAAAAAAAATAACCCACCACCTCAAAGGACAACTTGCTTCCTTTTATCCTAACACACATTTTATCTCAAAGCAATTTCCAGACACGAAGAAAGCAGCACAATGGAGCCATGAGGACGGGGAATGTCATCTTATCTGCTTTATACACAGGTGAGACGTGGCACAGAAATTGTGAATGTTTCGCACTCGGTGAGTGCGATCCTGGACCCAGGCAGGGCATTGTGTTATGGGAGACCCATATATGGTACTTCCCTGCAAAACACAAGGAAAACACGGAACTGGGAGATAGTGTGTAGCTGGAGACATAGCTGAGGCTGGGCTGTCTCACAGCCTACCAAATGTCTCTGTAAGATTTCTGTCTGGTTTTATTTAAATCATGATAAGTTTTCCTGCGATAATATAGGTCAATATATATAATATGTATTAAAAGTAATATAACTATCTCCAAGACATAATAGATACAAAGTCCAGAATGAGCTTTATTGGATGATTCAAGCCAAATACAGGGGAAAACTGGAGTTTTAAGAATATGAAAGGATCTGAAATCTGAGGGTATGGGACAGCTTGATAAGATTATGAAAGAATATTGTTTAGTGAGATTCAAACCTTGAGATGTCTGAACAGTGGGAACAGCTGCAAAACATGACAGGAAGATGTGGAAAAACTGGCATCTACAAAAGCAGGTCTGAACATCATTGTGTATGTTGGAACATCACATTGGAACATCACATCAGTTCTGCTAGAAGGTTTCAAAAGTGAGTGGACAACATGGGCAAGAGGAGCAATATTGTGATGCCCTTTCTAGAAAGCTCCTCTGTATCACTGTCCAGGTCCACTCAGATAAACTCCTCAAGGGAAGAAGGATTTGTGACTTCTTCCTCTTGGTCTGGGAGTTTGATGATGCCAAACACGTTTCTGAAAAGAGGGCTTGTTGTGTTTCCCAGAACCCTGGCTGCCCATAGGGGCTGGTGGGGGCAGGCGGGCAGCGCAACCCCCCCACAGTGCTTTCCTCGCTGGCCGTGTGCCCGGCTCCATTCAGCGCCTGGCGTAAGAAAAGCTTCTCGCTATCAGAGCGTGCTGCGTTGGGGTTTTTTTTCATGAAAGGAAAAATAAGCGTTTAGAGGAATTATTTATAACTCTCCACTCATTTGAGGGCCCTGGAAGTGACACCTTTGACACGTTTGTGGAACTGCTCCGAGAGCAACGGGCTGCCTGCCCATTCACTGCACTGTGTTATGCAGCAGCTGCTAACGCAAACTCTTTGGGCATGGTTTTAATTCAGAGGACAGACAAAGGCAGTATCTAATATGGCCCTGCTGGGGTTTAGGAAGCCTTATTTTGTCACTGAAATCGGGACTAAACCTCTTAACACCAATGTAGCACTAAGCAGTAGGCATTCTTTCTATTTACAGCCCTGGATGTGAGGGGATCGCTCCACCCAACATGCTCACGGAGCTATGCGAGGGTATGTGTTACAGCAGAGTGTTTGCACATTCACCGTGCATTGCATATTCATTTTCATTCATGCACAGGGCTGGTTACAAGTTTCTCACTTCTAATGCAAACGCCTGCGCACCCTCAGACAGTGCTGCTGAAGCTGCTCACTAACTCCACATGCTTCCCCAGTGGGATTTGCCCTCCCTCGGGGGGGCTAGTTGAGTCGGAGGTCGCGATCTCCCACTGCCGCAATCACCTTTGTCCTACTTTCAACTAATTTTCTGTGGATTGCAGCCCCTTATCAGCTTTTCTCCTCTTGCGACCAGAACTTCCTTGCTCAGAGGCTTGTTTCTGCATAACTCAGATAGTGGTGTGCTTTCCCCCACCCATTCCTTCTTTCCCATCCCTCCCAAGGCTGCCTTCCTTGGTTAAGAAGTCCCTTCGTTTGTCACTTTTAAGAACTTCCAACAACTTTAGAGAGTCAGCTTGGCCTAGACTGTGCACAGATTAGTTTAATGTATAGCTAAACACTAAATCTGAGTTTGGTAAATTGGGAGTTTAGACAACCATTTCAGAAGATTCCTGCTGATAACAAATGGTTCTGGCTGCAGCAGCAGGTGATCCCACACCTCTCCTGCCGAGCAGGAGGCTGAGGGCCCTGACTAGGCACTGGAGATGGCACTGGCCATGGCAGCTCCCTGCCAGCCCCCTACCCTCACTCCATCAGTGCCCCTGCACGGTGGCCATGCATGGGCAGCCCGTGCCAGAGAGGGGACAGGGGTCCTCGGGCCCACCCAGGTGCCAGGACAGTGATGGCTGCTCCTGGCCGGTGACCGGCAGCCTGGGCACGGGGCTGCACAGCTGCCATCAGGCTGGTAACAGCAGCAGCTGCAGTTCAGCACCAGCCGCAGTCACACGGTTGCTTGGAGGGAAGCGAACTCAAGGGAGAGCTGTTTGTGGGGGAGAGGGGTGTGTGAAATGCCCACCAGCATCCGAAAGCCTGTGGCTTTCCAGAGGCTCTGTGGCACTTGCCCAAGACCAGGCTGAAGCTTTGACAGCAGCGACAGTGCATCTCTCCAGCTCTCGGCAGTTTGCGGGGCTCTGCCTCTGATCTTCACTGTCATGAACATTGGTGTTCAGTGATTTTTTTGCCCAACAGCCTTTGACAGGATTTGTTCCTGTCCTTGCTTTGGAAGGTCACACATTTACACCCGGGATCGTCTATTCCTGCATTGTGCTGGATGAGCACGGCAGCCGGGCCCCCTCTGCCCTTGGTACCTCCTGGCTCCTGGGGTAGAATACTGCTACGTTACGGGAACCAGGTGGGGAAAAAGACTTCACTGAGTCCCCATTTGATTTAAAGCATGCCGTCATGTTTTTCAAGTTTTATTGCTGACTTAGCTTCTGTAAATTCTCTGTGGACAGTGTAGCGATCACCTGTAATTCTTGGGCTCATTTCTTTCAAAACATCGGTTCTCGCTCTTAGGATAGGATTTCCCTAATGAAGTGCATGTCTTGTGATATTGATGTATAAAAAGGCTTACCTGCAAGCTTGGTCTCTCCTCAGCATGCAAATTAAATGCCTTTTCATTCTAAGAGTTTGAAGAACTCTTTTAAAAATCAAATATGCCTGGGGAAAGGCTGCGCATGGGTATTGATTAGCTTTATGATGTCTGCGGCCGACTGCATTGCATTCAGGCCTGAAATGAGGTGAGTCACGCACGCCGTGGGGCAGGGGGAGAGCAGCTCGCAGACCTGGTATCTCGAGAGTCTGTTAATACTGGTGGGAGCGGGGGACGTGCATAGAGAGCACTTCTTGCTGCGTGAGGTTATGATAGGTGCTGGTTATGGAGTGGGAGCAGGAATACTTTTTACTTCTCAGCCCATCTATTGACACATCATGTGCCCATAAAACAGAGTTAACTTCCATGTGCATCTGTTTGCACCGCTGTGAGGCTGAGCTCACGAGTTGTTAGAGTTGTTAACGTTCCAGCTCCCTGGAGGAGAGCTGTTACACACATTTTTGTGCACAGAGCTATTCACAAAGCATTAATTTCTGCAGAAACTTGCTTACAACTTTTGTTTCCATTCTATGATTTCCCCCTAGTTGTTTTTTGTGATGTAAATGTTATGGGAACATTTTTTAAAAAAAAACAAGAAAATGAAGATTAGGTGGTTTTCATGGTGGCAAAAGAAGAGAAACACGTTAAGTGAAATGAGGTGGATCTCCTTCTGTTCCTGGCCATGTCAGAAAACAGACTCCCCTTATTCCAGGTGTAAGTGGAGCTGGAGGGGGGGAATGCATACTAACCAGAAAGTGAATAACCAAAAGTGAAAGCAAGGCCGAAGCAAAGGGAAACCCCTTGGCACAGGGAGCATGAGCCAGGGCAGCATGAAGGGGCAGGTGAGGATCCTCAGCCCGAATGGAGAGCAGCTTTTCAAAAAGGGATGTGGGGTGGGAAGGGCTGGAGGGACAACAGCCTCTCATAAAACACTGTGGTCTGCTCCTTATTTCTCCCTTCACACTCTCCTTCATCTACAGCTTTTAAGATGTCTTCAGTGCATTTGTAGCTCTAGTGAGTTCGATAATGTGTAGAGATAACTGAGCTGGAAGGAAAACAAGTTTGATAGAAGCTGATACACTGTTCTCTGCATGGATTCTGCAGCTGACTTTGCAGAAGCACTGATACCTCATCCGCTAGTTTAAAGCTGCAGTTCCCAGCATGGCACAGCCAGTGCCACGTAGGCAGGACTGGGGGTACTCGGCAGCCTCAGGTCTGCCACTCAGGATGTCTCTCTGGTGTTTTTTCTATTCCAGTACTCCAGAAGTCAGAACCAGTTGACAGTAGGTTAAGAAGAACGAGGACATGTGGGAATAACAAAGGCAATCTTGTGTTAATTTCTTGGGAAAACTGAAACCTTTGGAGTTGTCGTCTTTTCATCTTGCAGCCAAACAGAAAAGCATGGTGAATTCTACTGTGCATTTGTATGGATCACTGATATGTAGTGAATGAATCTTGCAAAAGCTGCTGCTGGCAAAGCTCAGTTTAGTGAAATAACTTCCATCTATGAAAAAGTAATTCTGTCCAGTAGCCACAGAATGGATCTGCTTTCGGAGCTTCAGTTAATCTTTCCATTAATACATAAAAGCTTTTATTCAACAGTCTTCTCTACAGAGCATGTCCTCCCTCTGGAGTAGTTAGATTCTGAAATCCTCTTCTGCCTTAAATTCTAGTGACCTCTAGCTGAAGAGGCTTAGCACTTCACATACTATAGCCACCAAAAGCCAGAACTTGGTGTGTTCCCAAACACACCAAACTTGGTGTGTTTCCAAACAAGAAATCTTGCAGGGATCAGTGTGTTTAAAAATTATTTTTTAATTCAGGCATAGATACATATATATGTAGTGGGTGCAGGTGCCACTGTGCTGTGGCCTGTGGCAAAGGCTGTGGGAGTCAGTGAATGGGCTGTCACATACACACACACACACATTATTTTTTTAAGCTGGGTCTTTAATATTAGCAATTTTAAAGTCACAGTACTTTTAAAAACAAAATTAACTGCTAGGGTACCTGCAATCTGCATTGCTTTAGGTGTTTTCTGTTGTTTAGTAGCTGAAACCTTAGCTCAACCCAGGACTGCTTTCTGCTGTACTGATGGACTTTGTGTAGGGCAGTTCAGTATGACAGGGTTGACCATGCTCTTTTTTCCTGCCTCTGCCAGTTACTTCATTAGTACAGGTATAGTTGTTGCAATGTAGCAGCCTACAGGCAAGGCACGTGATTTGTTGTATGCACAGTTACATCCCTTCATAAACGCATCCAGCTGTATCCTGGCAATTCTCTTATGAGTGAGTCGATGGTATCCTTCATTCTGCTGTCTTCAGGAAAGAAAGTCAAGAGATGTGTTGTATCCAGATGGACAATGTTCTTGACCTTGTGGGCCACAGTTAAGTCTTGTGGCTTAAATTTGTAACTCGGGTGTTACTGAGTGCCAGTGTGAGAAAGAGCTCTGGAAATAGGACTGTAGAATTGTTTAGGTTGGAATAGACGAGTCCTTGCTTCCATACGGGTTAGACGGGTCAACTGGCAGCAGGGACAGCTTTGCCCATCCCAAAAAACCTCGCTCCCTGCTTGTGGGAGAGGCTGTGCTGCTGGCGGGGAGCCGCGGCTGCTGAGCGTCGGGAAGCGCAGCGGAGGGAACCGGCTCCAGCAGCTGCCGCCGCCGGGGCTTTAGGGAGCACGACCCTGGGCTCCCCACTCGTGACTCCTCCCCACGAGCAGGGCTCGCCTTCCCGTGATGACTCTGGGGATAGAAACGGAGATGTTGCTCTCCGTTAGCTCAGGGAAGGAGAGCTTCGGCCAGCAGTGACCCTGTGTGGCTGATGGCAGAACTGCTGTCCCTGCGTGGGGACCTCGCCCTCCAGCCCCAGCAGGCACAGGCAGCAGCCGGAGCTTTTGAGGGCTGAAAGCCCTGGGGAAACTGCGCGAGGTAGATTAAAACATTCAACGTACCGGTCTTAAGCTTGATTAAATACGCATCTCGATACCTATGCTTCTGAACAAATGTCCACCTGCAAACCAACACAGAATACCTCAAATTCAGTGGAAGCTTTGGGCACTCATGTACAAGTGAGCCCACTTTCACCACAAGAGATGCCAGCAGTGGATATTAAAATCCGACACATGGAAGACATACCATAATGTCAAAGTTCACCAGAGTGTTACAGCTGAGAGATGGCTGCTAAGTCTATCCAGGACAAGAAGACTGCAGGTGGATACTCTGAAAGGTGAAGTCCGACCTTGGGCAGGGAAGGGAATCTCAGGCCTCCTACAGCTGAAGCTGTAGATAAATCATTAAACATTCCCCGCAGCATGAACTTGTTATCCAGCCTACCCGAGATGCTTTTATTTCAGCCACCCTTTTTGTTTCTGTGGGGTAATTACTGGATCCCCATCCTTGTTGCAGGGCTGTGCAGGTGGTCTCCCAGGGAAGAGAGCTGGGCTTCTCTGTCGGGGGGCTGACCTGCCGCCAGTGCCTGGTACGTGCTCCTGTCCCTGGGCTGGGTGGTGAGGGCGAGTCCTTGTCCAGCGGCAAGGTGAATCCAGCCTCCTCCTCCTTCTGCAGCCCATATTTATTTTTCATACAATTTGGTGCGTTTGATGAGAATTCTGTTTTAGGGGAACCCAAGCTGTGTTTCAGCTTGTTGGTTCTTCTCCGAGTAATACATGACTATGGCTACGGTTGGGTAACTATTCCGACTCTCGCTGCCCTGGGCAAGGACTGGTCTCCTTAGGAGCTCCAGGAGGCTGAGCCGAACACGAGAGGGAAAGCCAGTGTCCAAAGAATACGGACAATGGGATGGGAAACGTGGTGTCTCCCTTTTCATGGGATCCTTTCAGATAGGGATGTGCCTGGACAGAGGGGGCGGCGTGCCCACCGGGGCTCGGCTTTACTGCGGGCAGAGCCGCGGGGGCCGAGCTGGGCCGGGACCCCGCGTTGCCGCGGGTGGGGGCTGCGCCCCGAGGCAGGCGAGGGACGGACCCCCGGGGAGGGTGGTCCCTTGCTGCGAGACAGGAGCACAGCCCGACCCCCGCCCTTGGCAAAAGCGGCACAAATCCACGCCATGACACGAGGCAGAATAGGGAATAACGCCCCGCCGGCCGCGCCGCGCAGGGCACAGTCCGGGTCCCGCCCGGGAGCGGCGGCAGCGCCGCCATCGGGGCGGGCCGGGCGGCGGGGCCGGTCCCTCCCCCGGCCGCGGGGGCTGGCGCAGCCCGAGCCGGGCCGGGGGCGGCGGCAGCACCGACGCCGGCGCCTCCGCAGCCTGGAGCCGCCGCCAGCCGGGTGGGGGGGGGTCAGCACCACCGCGGGGGGGCACGGCTCCTCCGCCCCGCACCCCCCGTAGGCGCGGCCCCACGCGTGTGCGTGTGCCTCCGCCCGCGCTGCTGCGGCGTCCCGGGCAGCTCACGGCGGGGACCGGGGACCCGGCCGGGGTCCGCGGGGCGGGCGGCGGCGGGGCCAGTCCTGCCGCTCCGGCTCCAGGGCCGCTCCGGCTCCCGGTCCCCCTCCTCCGGCCGCCGCCGGCTGCTGCCGCCCGGGCAGGGGCTGCTCGGTCCCGCCCGCGGCCCCCTCGCCCCTCCCGAGGTAGGTGCCGTGCTCGGTTGCGCCCCGCAGACGGGGCTCCGCATTCAGCCCCGTGGTTGATCTGCTTGCCCCGCGGCTCGCGGTGGGGTGGGGGGGGGGGGCTGCTTACTGCTGCGACAGCTTGTTTGGGGGGGGTGGCTCAGGCCGTAACTTCGTCCCTGCCAGCAGGAGGGTGAGCGCTGGGAGGTCGCATGGCCGCGCTTCCAGGGGGGCTCCAGCGGGGTGAGAACCGAAGGTGACAGCGGTGGTACCTGCCCTTGTCCTTCCTGAGCTTCACAGAATCATTTAGGTTGGAAAAAACCTTTAAGATCATCAAGTCCAACCGTTAGCCCGGGACTGCCACGCCTGCGGAAGGGTCCCGAACGGTCCTTAGCTTCTCTGGCACAGAAGTGGCCGGGCAGTGTCCTGTGGTGCTGTTCCTGCCCAGCTGCAGTTGTCCAGCAGGGCAGCAGCAGCACCCGCCCCTGAGCAATGAAGAGAAATTTTTGTGAGCCCCTCGGAGTTAGTGGTCCCCTTCCGCGGAAGCTCAGTAGTCACCCATCAGTGGTAATGCAGCGGTGCAAGTGGTGCTCGCCTTCGGTGTGAACATCCAGCCTTTCCGTAGCCCTGCCGAGCTCCTCTCCTCAGAGGGCAGGGCCTGGGCGCGGGGCAAGTGCCAGACCCTGGCAAAGGCACTCGAGGGGTTACATGCCCTCTGCTTTGCTTGGCTTTTGCCGTTATCCGTTATATGCTTGGCAATGTGAAGGTGGGCTGCCTGGCTGGGGTGGGAGCCTGGGCATCCCCAAGCAGCTGCTTTCTCATGCCTGTAAAATTTCCACTGTGGCTGCCGGAGTGGCTGATGAGACCCCTGGGACCACTGATGGGTGGAGCCGCTCCTGGCACAGTGAGTGCTCCAGCCGAGCATCAAGTTCATGTAGAAGCATTAGTAGTTGTGGCCCAAGGGAAAGTAATGATTTTAATAATTTTGTGACTTTGCAGTGTGAAACAGGAAGAGATGTATCATTACCATGCCTTGGGCACACTTTATAAAGATACAAATCCTAATAATTATTACTCAGACTAGCTTAACTTCAAGGAATACCTATGTTCCTTCCTCATAGCTTTTATGTATTGATGTATTTTAAAAAATAAATTCAGCTGCAGACTCCTATACCAGAAAATACCTTTGAGCAGGTGACCTGGGTTGACATCAGTAAGATCAGTGTGATGTAGAAGCATCAGTATGCAAACCTGATTTATGGCTATTACATCTGTAAGTGTGGTTTTCCTCTAAAGAGTAAGTTTTGGGGCTTGAAAAGAGATACTGGTGTGGCTTTGTGTCAGACTGAAGGCTCAGTCTGTTCCCTTCAGAGGCACTGATGGGGATCATAAACATTTGCTGCTTCATTTGTTTTATTGTTGGATCCTGTTACAGGTCTCTGAGATGAGAAAGCAAGATTTTAGGTTTTTTAATAGTTTGCTCTGGGTTTTCTTAGGCTTTTGAGAAACGCAAACTCCCCTGCTCTTTGCTGGGAATAGTGAGCTCTACATAAACCACAGCAGCAGCGTGAGTGGGTTGTGGCTGAGATTGTGAAATGCCTTGGAGAGAGGGTGCCCCGTGTGCTGCCTCTGATCCGTTTTGGATGCCTCTTGGTAGTGCTGGGAGAGACTGGGGTGTGCTGGGGGACGTGGGGAGGATGGATGCCATTGGATACCGTTGCAGTCAGCCGGACATGGCTTTGGCAGCTCCTGCAGTTTGATTCACAGTTGGATTCCCAGGACTGTCATATTGGGGGTGAACGTTACATCACTGCAGCCCTGTTCAGGCAGACACCCAAATATAGGGATTGCTTTTAAACTTCGGGCAAGCTTTGGCACTTGCTCTAGGGTAATTGTCCTGATAGAGGGTGTGATGTTAGGGCTGAGTTCTTGGCTGAATGGTGGAGATAAAGTTAGCTGGAGGGAATGAATGAGCCAAGCATGCTGGTGTGAGGGATGCACAGCATCCCATGGCAGTCCCAGTTCCCAATACTGTCCCAGTAATTCTGTTTTCTCCAACATTTTTCTAATGGTTCATCCCTTTTGTGCTTCAATAACATGATTTTGTTATTTAAAGTAAAAAAGTGAAGCTGCTCAGTTTGCTGTGTTTCCAGAGTGTAGATCTGAGAAAAATGAGTAAGGCTGCATTCCATCCTTAAACGTTCAATGAAAATACGAATGCTCTGGAAAACACTCCGGGCTGGACAAAGTCCAGGTTATGCTGCACTGTTACTCCCTCATTTTATTCCTTTAGGGCTTTGTACTTCCAATAACAAATAAATGTGTATTTCACAGGGATGTCAGTATCAAAATAATCATATAAAGGTGCTTTGCATGTAAATGCTTCAAAAATAAAACTGCTGCTGTACCCATATAGGACTGTTCAAGCTATCTTGCGTGTCACTAAACTGTACAGTCATATGCTCCAGTATACATATACATGTTCAGGGGAGAACTGGAAGATTAAAACCTGTGTTGTCTGCTAATGAACAGACCTGTCCTTCCGCAGTGTAAGAGGAAAACCAGCTGCTGCGGCCAGCACTGAACCATGAATCAGAAGGTTTTCATTTTTGTTTATAACTCGCATCCAAAAAGGTTTTTGAAGAAACTGATTGGGAACTACACCTTCATTTTCCATGAAATCTTTTCATTTTAAAAAAAGAAAAAAAAGGTTATGATTTCTGTTCCAAATGACAGACTTCTGTAACAGCTTAAATCAAATAGTTGTCTCTTGGAATTTCTTCCTATATAGCTTTTACACTTCCATGTGACCTTAGTAGTCAAAAATGGCATTCTGATTTTATCAAGCCAAGTCATCACTGCTTGTGTTTATTTTGGATATTGACCTCACTACAATTAATCACTGAAGCTACAAAATATAATATGTTGGATGATACAGCAAACATGAGCCAGATCCTCAGATCTTTTTTCTGTGAGTCTATTTCTACACTTCCCTTAGTGGGGAGCAGTCCTGGTTGAGGTTGCAAGGTTTGATGTTCCTGGGTTTCTCTAATAAACTCCATTATAATGTGCTTTTTCCCTGATACTCGGTTTTGTCTCCAGAGTGGTGAACCTCCAGTGAGAAATCTGCTGGCAGAAAAATGCTTCTTAATCCTGAACGATGAATTTTTGCCTCCAGCCTTCTCCAGGATGCACTGGCAGAACGTTGTGCAGGTCTGCTGGGAGTGACCCGTGGGTAGCACCATCCTGGAGACACCGGCTCTGAGGGTGCCGGAGTAATTGGGAGAAGTGGAGAGAGCTGTGCCTGGGCTGAACAGACCATGGGAGCCAACACCTCCAGCAAGTCAGCACCCTTCGATGAAAACGAAGATGGTAAGAGCTTTTCCTAGTTGTTGTCTGGGACTGCAAAGCGCAGGGACAAGTGCAGGGACTGTGACTCTGAGAGCTGCCACCAGCTCCTGTGCTGGGGTTGCCAGTAGCCGGATGACATGGTTAAGCAAAAGGGTGTCCCGGTCTGCAGCATCAGTGTGCTCTTGGTCTCCTGCAGAGCTGTGGTCAGGTGTCAGCTGGCCCCTTGCCTCCCCTCTCTGCGGCTGGGCATGGGGACAATAACTGTCAGCAGAGGTTTGGTTTTGAGGTGGACACTGTGAGGTGCTTCAAAGGCAGGGTAGAAATGCTGCTGTTCAGGAGGCAGGGAGGGTTGTTCTGGAGTTCACAGTACAAGGAGGACTGGTATGAAGCGTGGTGGGAAGATAGCTTGAGCGATGCATGTTTCCATCCCTGCTTTGGCCTTGGTGGGAGGGCCACCGAGAGACCCGCTCAGCAGCAGAGAGGGTGGCTGGGCAGTTCTGCCCGTTGGCACGGGGAGACCAACATGCGGGCTTCATCGGCTGGAAAAGGAGAGTAACAATGCTGTGAGCAGTGTTGGAGTCCAGCGTCACCATGCTGCCAAGATGACAGAGACAGTCATTAAAAGATTTTTCCATAAATAACTTTCCTGTTGCATGAGTCAGCTTGCTAACTGCCCTATGGGCTTTCACCTAGGTAAAATAATAAAATGCATATGTAGATAAATACAAATATACAGAAGTAGAAGTAAAACATATGAGAACCTAGGTAACTCATAACCTGCTGCCCCAAAGATAAGAACTCCAGTCACGGAGGATGTAATCCTGATTACTGGGGAAGTAAAGGGAAAAGGAGGAAACATTGGCCAAAACCTGCTCTTTCTTGCTCAGCTCCTTGAGGAAAGAGGTCTCAAGGAGGAATGCGCTTTCATTCTGGAAATGCAGGGATTGTATCAGTAGCACCATTAGTGCTCGTGGCACAAGAGCCTTCTGTCCCAGGCTGTGGCTACCCAGCTCTTCAGCCTCCATGCGCAGCTGATGATGCACCCGACTGCCTGGGGAAAGGGAAATTCATTCTGCCCAACAGCGTGTTCCCTTGCTGTCCCGAACTACCCTGCTGTGACCTGGCCCTTCCCTGTGCACCCCTGTGCAAACCCTGTGCAGGTTTGTCTTCCTGCAGTGATTTCACACTCCGGGGTCTGTGCTTGCTGCTGTCGCCTGGTGAGCCATTCTGTCCCCACGCCCTGTGCTGCTGCGCCCACAAAGCCAGATGCATGTCTGTGGCTGTTTGGCTAAATTGGCTGTGGTTTCCAAATTATTAATGCAACCACTTGCAATTTTCCTTTGTTTTTCTTAGTTTTTTCCAGTTACTTTAAAGCAAAAGACATCTGTGCTGTGAGGTTTTCCTGGAGATTGTATTCCTGGGGCATCTAAATCGTCAGTATTGGTATCTCGCATAAACAACTTGTGCTAGCTTAGGATGAGTAGTGCTTTTCACGTTCCTGATCACCTTCCTTAGGGTGATGTGTCCTGGCTGTGAGACTGACTGTAACAAATTGAATTTTCCTTGGGGTGGCTGGTCTCCCTGCTGAGTCTTTCTCTGGGTTTGACATGCTTCGTGCAGTATCAGCTCCTGTGACTGAGAAATAAATCGTACCCCAAGCGATGCAGTGACCTGTGCAGGGTGACTGTGCTTGGGGCAGTAAATCTTCTCAGACAGGTGAGTTCTTATGAGAGCCAGTTCTGTGCTTGGAAAGAGCTTGGTTCCAGCAAACTAAACCTGACAGCATGTGAAGTCCCTATTAGCTCTGTGGCAAAGGACCCTGGGCTTTCCAAGTGTGAAATGCCGCTCCCGTGCTCGGTGCATTTGTGTGTCGTGCTGGCAAGTCAAGGGGAAGGTCCAGTCCTGACCATCTTGTGTGGTTCAGTGTTGATCTCTTGAGTTGCAGTAGGCTCAGGGGTCACCCTTGCACCCAGATACAGTGTCCAGACTGGTGCAGATGTGCTTTCATGGCCGTGCCCAAATCTAAAAAGTGGTAGCACTTTTTTCCCCCTCTAATTAGTCATATTTTAATGTAATGGGGGCGGGGAGAGAAACCCAGCTGAAATGGGGATGTCCCCTATTAACTTTTCCATTATCTTGGCAAATTTATGACCTGAGACTGTATCACCTTAGATGTCACAATCTTGTCCTCATTCTAATTTCAATTAAAACTGAAATTAATTAAGAGCTGCTGGGTCCAGCAGGAAGCAGCACAACGGCCCTTCTGCTCCATGACCCTGGCAGGTTGCCTCACGGGGCTGCGGCCGGTGGAGAGCAGTCCCACCTCTTCGGCTGTGCCGCAGAGAGACTTTTCTTTTGGGACCTGTGTAGATATAAACAGTAACAACGTGAGTGGTGCAAGTGCTTTGGTGCCAGGAAGGCACCTGATTCTTCACAGCCTGAATTCCGGCTCCGGCAGCACAGTGCTGTGGCTCGGCAGCTGTCTGCCTGATGCTGCTTGCTGGGGATGTTGCCAGGACCTGTGGCCGGGGGAGGAGGAAGGAGGAAGCATCCCCATCTAACAAGCATTTTGCCATTGCACCCAAGAAATGGGTTTGCTTCTTGGAGAACCGTGCTGTAATGTTCAGGGATTTTGTTTCTCTCATTACCTCTCAATTTGCTTACAAATAAAAAAAAAACCATCTTGCAGAATACTTGGGCAGTTGCAACAAAGTGAAATCTTTTGCAAAACAGAGTTGTTATGGAGCCAACTAGAGGGTGAAAACATCTGGATTTACATTGTACCATCATTTTCTGAATAGCTGTGGGCAAAAAAGTTACTTCACCTTCCTGGTCCTCTGTTCTTCAGCAGTGGGCTCCCTTCTCCTCCCACAGCTTGGCCATTTGCCCCGCGGAGTGTGCACTGCCTTCTGCCACGCAGGGACAGGCAGCAGGCTCATGCCTCGCTCGGGCTCCTGTCATCCCTTGATGTGCATGCATAGTTGTAACACCTCTTGCATATTTTTTCCAAATTGCTGTTGTTATGATTTGACTATTTTCCGTGGCACCGTGACTTTTAAGGTGTTTTTTTTTAAGATGGACTTCTCAAAGGGGCTTTGCTTGCCTTCAGCTGAAGTGGAATGATAATATTATTTTTTTTCTCAGTGTCTCCTCTGAGTAGGCACAGTCGTGGATAATAAGCTAGTGAGATGAAAAGAAAATGTAATAACCAGACAGAAGGTTCAGCACTGCAAGGTGTTTTCAGCTTCCTATGTAGTCAGGATCAGACCGCGTTAAAAGCCAGGTTTTGTTTGTGCTGCTTCTGGACAAAAGGGCATGCCGGGAAAGCATCCCAGAGGGTGGCAGCCAGATATTCTCCCCAGCTGGCCAAATCTGTTGGAAGATAAAGCAGAAATAGATAGTAGGTGAGGGCAGTGGCTGGGCGAGGTGGACATACACTGTTTTGTGTACCCTTGCCAGTGTCCTCTCCAGCCAACAGTCAGCTGTTCTGTCTTCAAACTGTGCTGGGACCAGGAAGAGCGTTAGACCTGTCCTTGTTCCTCTGCCTGTGTCTGTGCGGAGTTCAGCTCCCTGGTACGGAGGGGCTTGTGTTGTTGCTGCTGATCCTGTGGTAGCACTTGTTTTCCTGAGGCTGCAGAGCAGAGTAGGAAGGGAGGGAGGGAATTTAACGAAAATGAGGGAAATTACAGTGACAAAAGGAAGATGACTCCTAACAGACTGTGTGGTGTTGTGCTGGCTATACTGGGGTGGGTGACAGGGCTGAGAGGACTTGAGCCCCCACATGATTGATTTCCACTTGGCAGGTGGAATTTGGGGGCTTTGGCAGTGCCGACTTGTCTCTGGTAGGGTGTTTTTCATGGCTGGTTATGTTCTGTATTTTTTTTTTATAAATATTGTTCCTTGAACTTGGGTTTAGAAATACAACCCCTTATTTTCAAAATGGTATTTTATGCTTACGCTTCAGTTGTTTCTTTATAGGAATCGTACTATCTTCCTTGGCATCTCTTAAACATTATTTGTCTGAGTTGGCATATCACATGATTTTTCTCTCTGAAGGGCAAATGCTTTGGCTTTTTTCATTGTTTTAGATGCCATCAGGCAGTGAAATGAGGCTTGTCAAATCTGTAGATGTGGATTCAGGATGAAGAGCATCAGTTTAGTTCCTGATTCGAACTTTCAGTAGTCTTTGGAAGGGAGACTGGATTGGCTTGCTGTGAAAATTGGGGATGATAGGAAAGCTAAAACAGGGAGAGGTTAAAATGTGACCGTACCTAGTTTGAGAGTCTTAAATAAAAAGTATGCAATTTAGCTTCCTTGTGACCAGCTCAGTTACAGACCTGTGTTTAAAATGTTAATGAAAACATAAATATTAAAAGAGAAGGAGGTAGAGGGTGTTCACATGCAAAATCTGGCTGCCAGCTTAACTCCTGGATTTGCAGCTGTTCCAGATGTTAACATCTGGCTGGATGTCTGTGTTTCGCGGTCTGCCCTGCACAGGGTCCCAGCGCCTGGGACCTGACACGCAGCTCCTGCAGCTCATCCCACTCCCTGGCGAGCACAGGCTGTCTCTTTCTCCTCTCATTTTTCCCTGCGGGTGATAAGCATCTTCACTCTTCCCTTTTGTTCTGCAGGTATCCACCACCCTTCCCTGAGATGGTCTAACTGGTAAACAGGTCTAGTTAGACTCAATCGTATCAACTTGTTAGCTCTGATATTTGCAGCTGTTGTTCTGGGTTTGAAAAAGGGTGTCTGTGCCTAAAAGCTGGTCTTGTTTGCAAGTGCTACAGCTGGAAACCATAAACTTTGCTTTGGTTAGATTGCAGCATCATACCTGAAAAGGTAATGGCAACGAAAAGGACATTTTTTTTTTTTTTTAATTTAGTGTGCCTGTTTTAAAAAGTCATTCTGTGAATGGGTTACCCAATGGATATTACACTCCCAGCCAGGTATGCAGCACCTGTTTTTAGCCTTTTTTTTTGGAGAAAACGTGGGCAGGCTTAGTGGACTGTATGTCTGAGGCAGTTTGGTGACCCTCATGCATCATGTTTATGTTGTATGAAATCCCTTCTGCCTGGATAATTTCTTTGGGAGATACATACATTACATTAAAAAAAAAAAATCTGCTAGCAAATTATGAGTACATTTCCCTGCAGTTGTGTTCTGGCAAGGATCTAGTGTCTGCCCTGTTATTCTAGTGTTAGCTTAGAGGCAGGACGTGTCCTGGGGAAAATGGGTTTATTTCTGACCACTGTCATGCACAAGCCTGTCACGAGGAGGATTCATCTGTTGCTGTTGCCTTCCGAGATGGTTGTTAAACTCGCAGGCAGTGGTAAGCCTCAGCAGGGACCTGAGCGTGGCACAGGGCGTGCGAGGACTCGGTGCCCGCTGGCTCTGGTGGTCCCCACGTGGGGACAGCCCTGCCTTGTGGCCCCGTGCTGGCTGCCGGTAGCCCTGACCCCAGCCACTTCTGCCACGGGGAAATGCCAGGGGCATGAGGCAAATGAACCCTGCGATTTCAAACCCTCATCTTTTTCAAAACATCAAAACATCAGTGCTGCCTCTTGGTTCCAGAGGTCACGCTGATTAAAGCTGATGGAGTTATTATAAATCTTATCAGTGGCTTTCTCTGATGCCTTGAATGAGCATCTGGGCATGGTTTGGTTTGGCTCAGCCAGCAGTGGCTGGTGAAGGAGCGGATCTCTGACCGTGGCCCCGTAGCTGATGGCTGCTGCGCAGTGCGCTGCTGCACCAGCGTCTTGGAGAAGCGTTAGCAGGATTCAGAGCATTCAGCATGAGAATCATTGCTGTGGTGCCTTATCCGGCAATCGGCGGCAGGGTTTGAACCCAGTCCAGTTAATCTGTGTTAGCTGTGCAGTAATTTGATTTGCTGTTTCTCTGCATCTGTTTATTGCCTGAGATGAAACACAAGCAGCTTCATCCTGGCTGATCAGGAACACTCGATATGTAGGGTCCTTCAGATGAGCACTTACAAAACATTCCCCCTTGCCGTGCAGATGTCCGCCTCCCAGCTCCATCTCCAGCCAGAGGCCAGAAGGTGAAGTGAAATGCATGTTCTTGTTCCTCCCTCCGTGTTGCGATGCACGATCCACAGCGCTGCTCCTCCGTTTCCTTCTGAGCAGCAACAGCCGCCCTGGATGCTGGCTGGTGTGAAGCTGGCAGCCAGGCTTGCTGCGCTTAGCTTGCACAGCTGTCAAACGGTTGTGCAGAACACCACAAGGATACAGTGGTCTAGCTGCCTGTTGATGTCCTCACATGGTATAGAGTTTTGATGGGCTAAACTTCTTTGCATTTGGTTTCAGCAGGAGCGAGATGAGGCTTGTGTGTTTAACAGGCAGGGCAGTGTGACAACAGCCGCCCGATGACTCCTTGCCTGATTTGCCATTGGCAAAGGCTGACCCAGGGAACTTGCCTTTGCAGCTCAGCTGCAAAGAAGAAAAGCCTGTTAAACACCAAGTTTTAAACAGCACCCGAACTCCAAAAGCAACAGAAAGTTGCTACGGTATCCCTTGTTTTTCTCAGGAATTATCTTACAGAGAACAAGTAGAAATAGTGTAATGTCATCAAATGTTTGCTCAGCCATTTAATATTTGAATGTTTGCTCTCTCTTGCAGTCACCTTCGACCATTTTGAGATTTTGCGAGCTATTGGGAAGGGCAGCTTCGGAAAAGTAAGTATTTTGTGAACTAATCACCATTTGGACAGCTGGAAATGTAACTGAGAAATGGGCGAATTAGAGGCTGACACGAGAGTAAAGAAATAAGCCCCTGCATTGTCCAGGAGCTCTGACCTGAGCTTCAACTCCTGATAATCAAGAAGGAATCAGAGCCTGATTCCCTCATCCATTCCATAGCCACAAATTATATTACCGGAGGTTAAAATGAGAAACTGATAAATCAAATGAGCTGAATTTCATTATGTTTCTGGATAACCATTTCCCAGCACATCAACACTGAACAACATGACGCATCTGTATTAAAGAACTACAACTGACACGAAAGGCCCGGCAGTTTTTTCAAAAGGATGTTTCTCTGTGAAACAGTGTGTGTGTTATTAAAAGTGTCAGGTTACAGTTATACGTTTTAATGTTACGCTGTTGTGGAATTCTCCGCTTGTAGACACTGACAGAACTCTGGAAGGCCATTTGCCCCTTGCCGTGAAAGCACACTTGTGCCAGAAGTGGGGTGTGCCTTGGGTGCAGAGAGCGACAAACATCTCTAGAGATGTATTTGGTGGTGAAACAAAAAAGGTTGGCTGAAACTGTGCAAATTCATCCTGAATTCATAAACTGATGTGGAAACAAATCTGAAAAATCAGTCTGTTCCGTTTTGCGGTCTTAAAAATTCTGAGTCCTTCATTGAAGCCATGTTTGATGAAATCTAGATTTGATGAAATATAAGAAAGGTTAAAATTCAAACCCCAGTACCACCCAAAGGGAGCACAAGGTTGATTGTGAGCTGAATGAAAATTAGCAAGAAGGGGGAGATGAGGGGCTGCTCCCCAGTTTCTCACCTGTAGTCCTGTGGCGGAAAGGACCCTTCCAGACAGTAACTGGTGAGGGAGGGACAAGCACGGCTGGGATTAGTTAGTGCTATAAAATAAAATATTGACTTGTGTGTGATTCCCTGTCTCCTATCTTTGTGGTGATAAATTCCTTCCCATCACCTTCTCCCCAGCAAAATTTCTTCTTTGGCTGAAAACCAGGTGAGAGATTTGCTGGCCATGTCCCATGCTGCAGCGTCACAGCACAGAGCGCTCGGCAGCGTGGACTTCACTAACACCACTGGAGAACGCTGGCGTGACCATGCCTTAGCTGCCTAAATGTGCTGATGGATCATCCCTGATTTATCCCTTGCTTTGCTCACTTAGGTCTGCGTGGTGCAAAAGAACGACACCAAGAAGATGTATGCCATGAAATACATGAATAAACAGAAGTGCGTGGAGCGTAATGAAGTGAGAAATGTTTTCAAGGAGCTGCAGATTATGCAGGGCCTGGAACACCCTTTCCTGGTTAATTTATGGTAAGATAATGTCCCTTTGCTTACTGGCTGGGTTGGCATTGTCAGTTAACGATGCCTTTGGGACCGGAGTTGCCCACTTGCCCGCTGCCAGCCTGTTTGGGGAGCAGCCGGTGTGCTGCTGCGTGACAGCGGCATGCTGCCCGCCGAGCTGGGTGCTGGCGGTGGGTGGGTGGGCAGTGGGTGGGCTGCCTGAGGCTGGCGGCAGCTCCTGCCCATCGCTGCTCAGGAGGACACACGTGTTTGCCCTGTGGAGCGGCCCCAGGGCTCCTTGTCTGTCCCAGGGCTCTGGCTTCAGGGGAATCCTGGTTAATTAAACAAGTTATCTCCCTTGGCCCTCCCCAGACAAGCACAAGAGAGTTTATTTGTATGTTCCCTTGTGGTTTCTTCCTTGACAGGTATCGCTCGTTACCATAACCCAGTTTGATTTAATAATGCTCTTTTGCAGCAAACAGCAGCTCCCAGGACCAAACGGAAAGGGCACAGGATCGATAGCCAAGCAGTGCTCTGATTGCAGGGTTTCCCTTGGCAATGCTTCCTTCTCATCCCCTCTGGATTCTGATTTTGTAGTTTATTTTGTACCTTAAACAGGCTGCCTTAATACCTTATTGGTATTTGACTGAGTTGATGCTAATCAGCAAATATAAAAGCAATTTATCATTGAATTTACTGACAGGAAAATAACACCATTCAAATTTTTTTTGCAGAAACCCACGTATCTATTGGGGAAATGTGTACATGAGTCTTTTTCCTTTAAGAGTACTTGATAAATGCAGCCTACGTGCTCTGGTTATAGTCCATTTTCAACCGTTAGCAATGGGATTGACCAGCTGAGTGATATAAGATGCACTAATTCTTCCCCCTTCATTTGATTCAGCATGTTTTCCTGCAGTGGGGCAGTAGGAAGGAATTTTGAATAAGACTCAATTACTGTTAGAGCATGCCAGGCTAATTTTATTAGGGCACCAGTAACATTTCAAGTGTTGTGGTCTTGCACGATGCAATAACATGCAACGTGGCCAACATCCTGTAGTTACAGGATTCCTCGAGGCGGGGCGGGCAGGGGTGTAATTACATTTATTGGATATTGAATTTATTTTTAGAATGAGGTAGAATTTACCAATGCTAAACACAAAAGATGAGCCTAAGACACTGAAAATCACAGCTCTGTGAATAACTTTGTGTTCCTTTTTGAAATCTCTTGTAACTTGAGTGCTGTTAGGTGAGCTCTCATGGTTCTGATGGTATTGCCATTCAGTGTTGTTCTAAGGTATGAATGAAACCCACACATCTAGGCCTCCCGGAGCTTTGGGCTTACCTCCAAACTTTGCTTTCCTGCTTGAACGGGCAGTTCCATGCAAAACTCACTCCACAGCTGAGAACCAAACAGCATATGCATAGGTATAGACCTGTACAGAGCAGATCATCTGAGTTTCCCTACTTCTGTTCTTATCATGGCCTCGGGATGCCTTTAGCATTCCTTTAGCTTTCCTGCACTCTGAGTGATACACACAGTACAAGCTTTGTGAGGAGTGGTGTTCTGGTGCATGGTGCTGCTCATCACATCAAGAAGCTGGTGTATTGGTGAAAAAAAAAAAATCCATGAGAAAAAAGCTCATAGCTGGTTGATAAGCTGCCTGAAAGGGACACTTGGTGTAAACAGTTGCATCAAATGAGGTCACTTGAAGAGGAACAGCAGATAGGAGCTGCATCCCCTGTTGTGTTGAGCGAATGGATTTATTAACAGGCTGCTGCCAGGAGAGCCAGAGCCTGGCTATGAGTGCCTGCAGTGCACAGCCTACCGCTGTGAGTCTGGGCAGGGCTGTGCTTGCTCTGCATTGATCTACAGCCGTTCCCTTGGGTGCTTGGAGAAGATTAAATGTCCATCTTGAAGAGCAGAGTGTGAACCCCAAGGGAACAGACAGCAGTTATCCAGAGCTCCAAGCTGGATTTCCACTGCTGTATTGAGTTACTGATTGCTGGGCCAGCTGGCACTTGGCAGCAAGTGAAGGGATCTTCCAAGATCCCTTGGAGGGATCTCATGTCCACGAGTGCTAGCTGGGGCAGTGGAGGCTTTATGGACAATTTTCACAGAGTGCCAGCACAGATTCAGGTAACAAACAATAAACAAATAAGTCCTCCCCAAATGAAAATGCGTGGTCCGCACCTCCTGGGCTCTTTGTGGTCTGTGCTGCCAGTCACTGCCACTCGTGTCCCGCGATAGACACCTGAGCGCTGACCCCATCCATCTCCCTTCACAGCCCTTGGGAGGAGGAAACCACGGCAGGCTGTTAGTGATGGCTTTGGGGATGCTGGGATGTGGCGTTGGTTTTGAAGTGGCTGATAGCAGCAAGTTTGACATCAGAACTCTGTTCCTCTTCTTCTAGTGGGCTGCTGGCAGTCAGTCATGCAAGCTGCTCTGACCCCGTTACGGATCTGAAGCTAAATTTTCGTCATCTCAAGTATGACAATGGGAGTTAGAGTCACAGCGGGAAATGGAGCATGGAAAGGTCTTGAAATTACTATTTCCCAAGTGAAAAAGTTCCAAGAAATTATGAGTATCCCCACAGGTGCCATACGTCCCTCTATAACCTGTCTTTTTTCAGTATTGTCATCCTTGAATCATGCTTGTGCCGTTTTAGGTACTCGTTCCAGGATGAAGAAGATATGTTTATGGTTGTAGACCTGCTGCTTGGAGGGGACCTGCGTTACCATCTCCAACAAAACGTGCGGTTCCAAGAGGGCACCGTGAAACTCTTCATCTGTGAGCTGGTGCTGGCCCTTGACTACCTGCAGAGCAGGCACATCATCCACAGGTCAGCCAGGGACCTCGGGGTGGGGGGTGGGGGGCTGATGCTCGCAGATTGCAGTAGGGGTAGACATTCCTCTGTGACAGAAAAGACAAATAGAAGCTGAAGAGCTAAACAAAATATTCTCCCACATGTGTTTGCTTTTATGTAAAACACTAGGCTTCCCAGAGAAGAGCATTCCCCATACAACAGAGAACATCTTATTTCTCCCTCTGGGGTAGTTATGATACAGCGTATTTGATCTGTTTGCTGATCCTGCAAAAAGCTGTCTCCAATACCTTTAATTAGTTGTAGCTGATTAATATCCATCCTGGTCCAGGGAGGGTAGGCATCAGCCTTCGGAATTCCCCTGCTGTCACACTTGAAGGTCTCTCTTCCTTTTGCTCCCTTCTCTGTGCTGCACTGAAAGACAAGGAATGGGACTAAATGCAGCTTTTTTCTGTGCGAGGTTAAATTTCTTTCTAGAAGTGGTGAGTTTCTTTTTGGCCACCAAGACCTTTCATGGCTACTGAAAAAATATTAGAGCTCTTCCCACACATTCGAAGGCCTGCAAGGTGACAGGAGGTAGTGCTTTTCCAGGGTTTGGCTCCGGGCGGACAGACGGGCTGGCTCCCACTGGCACACCGGGCAACGCGAGCCTCGCCGGTCTGGGGGCTGTGACTCAGTGGCTGCTGGCAGGGGTGACGAACAGGGAGGGACTAGCGGGGGGTTAATAGAGGCGGCAAGGTTACCGTCTCCTGTATAAACATCGCTCCAGAAGAGCATTCTCCTGAGGTGTAAACATGAACCATGGTACAAAATGTAAACCTGAGGTTATGTGGGTTGTCAGTAGGGGAAGGAGCGTGCTGCTGAGGGGCTGGTAAAGACTAATGTGTGTTGGTGCCGGTAGCGTTTGGCCGCCGTTCCTGAGCGATGAAAGCCAAAGGGCTGCCGTGCCCGCAGCGAGCCCCGGAGCCCTGGGGGGTTCTGCCCTGCTGGCTGCAGGCAGCCCACCCTGGGGGTCGCTCCCACTTTCTCAGGAGTCTCACCTTCCGTGCTGCTGGTTTTGGTTTGTACCTGCATGGATTTGTACCTCGATGCACCCGCTGCGGGCAGGCAGGCAGCCCATCCCTGCTGCCCGTTCCAGCTCTGCGGGCACTGCTGTGCCCTGGGACACGAGGCTGGTGTGCGGTGACGGGGGCTTCACGCTGGCCCTCACCACCCGGCACCTGTGTGCCCGCACCAAATAATGGATGAGCATGAATTAAACATGGAGTGCAGGCTCAGCTGTCTCCGTCCTGGGCTGCGAGGGGTGAATCCTCACGCTGTTGCCTTGGCCCGAGCAAACCAAGGGGGGCACAGGCATAAGGGAAGCACGGGGAGGAAATCCTCCTCTGTTAGCAATGCATTGCAACTAGTAGTAGGGTTTATAGGACTACAGAGCTAGAGGTTCAATGAGTCTGTGTTAGAAGGAGACTGTTCTTCATAATGATGAAGGACATGACAGCTGTGGGCGCACGGGGTGCCCAGTGGGCTGCGGTCCCTGTTCTGAGCCACATCCCTGTGGTGCTGTGGCCGTCCAGGTACAAAGCAGACAGCCAAAGGGCAAAGCCTCTGCGAGTTCCTGGAAAGTTATTTGTAAATATGGGTGGGAGAAGCTAAAGTTTAGGCTGCAATGTGCATTTCCAGCAGCTATACATGTTTAAGGTGAATCGAGTACAACAAAACATGTATGGCAATCTGTAAAATTTGCAAGTTATTTAATCAACACTGTGATGCAAGTTGTTTAATTAACACTGTAACCCAGTGGGACAGAATTATATTGATAAAGTGACTCGGCTGAGTCAATTATGTTGCAACATCTGTAATTGGGAACACCAGGAGACAGGCAAGCGGTTGTTTATGTCGCTTGAACAAAGCCATGCAGAGACAGCAAGCACAGACTGATGGCTGGAGTTATTTCCCACCTACATGTAGAAGAGTGGGAAATATTTGTTAATTTTTTCAGTCTAGGAAATGGTATAACCAGTTTACAAAAAATAAACGTACAAATAATCAACTAAAAAAAATTATCTCGGTTCATTGTTTGCATCCTGGTAATGATCTCACTGTGCTGGTGTATTTCCATAGGCTGCATACCAGACTGAGTGAGATCATGAAAGGCCCCAGTGGAAATTAAAAAAAGTTAAAAGGTCGGAAACTGGATGAGAAATGAAAACCTGTCTTTATAGTTCATTTTGAAACTTTGAAAATATTTTTGTATCAAGAGATGGAAAGAATCCATTTTGTTTCAAACTCTTTTTGCTGAAACATTCCTTAAAGTTTTTGCTTAAATTAGTGCTTTCTCAGAAATGCCAAGTGCAGCATCACCATTTTTCACTATCAAATTCAGAGCTCCTGAGCACCTGGACCATTTGGCTCTAAACTTATGGCACAGCTTTGCTTACCTGAAGCCGCCCCATACTCTTTTGATTCACAACACTTACCTGTGTGATGGGGCACAGCACGAGGAAGGCAACTGGTGTTTATAACCCGCTGGAAGGAGTTTGGGTGAGAAGATACCAGAGCACTGTAAGCTATTACATGGTAATTAGATATATTGCCTATTCTTGATTCCAGGTGGCTAGGTGAATCCAAACTTTAGGTCAGTGACTGCATTTTTGAAGATAAAATCCTAAACCTGCTCATTTCTTCCCTTTGACCCCCTGGGCCAGCTGGGAAGCATCGAGAGGGGACAGGGTTATTGCACCAGTGCCTGCCCTGCGGAGGTGACAGTCTCAGGGGCATGAAGTTGCCAGGTGCCTGGCTCAGGCTGACAGCGGGTGAATGGGGACTGATGTAATGAGCTCATTAAAACCAGGTAGTGTCTTGTAAAGTCACTCGGGTGGATGCAGCAGGTGTATCAGGTGTACATGCTCTCACTTCAACAGAAAGCATTTCCCTACAGCACTGCTATAGGTATTATTATTTTGTTGGTGGTTTTTTACTGAGGAATAAAACCGGTGGGGTACCCCTTTGCTTCTAGCGCAGAGATGGGGCACAGCTCTCAATATAGTATTGAAAGAGATCAAGAAGTAAAAAAAGGAAAAAGATAAAAAGAAGCCCTAACCTTTTCACTGGATTGCCTGAGTCCACAGCAGCCTTCGCAGCCATAGCCCTGTACCACCATTTCTGCTTTGTTTGATTAGTCATTTTCTTGTACCTAAATCAAACCCTGCAGGAACATCAGAGCTGGAGACCCCCAGCAAAGGCACCCTCTAGGGCACAATGTTGCTGGAAGTGTGTCCGTCCAGAGCTTGGGCTTCCCTGAACTGCCTGCAGCAGTGTTTCATGTCGCTTTTCTAGGCTAATGGCTGTTTTCTCTGCCTTTTCTCTTAGAGACATCAAGCCTGACAACATTTTACTGGATGAGCATGGTAAGTGCCAGTTGCTTTGTAGTCCTCATGCATATGCATAAAAGCAGAGTCAGAAACAGGAACATCCAAGCTGAAGTTCAGGTGCTTGCAGTTTTCCTCGGTTTGTGTTGCTTTCTCTCCCTCGGTTCATTTGGGAGCAGGGCTATCCCTTTGTGTTCTGGTTGCTGTCTTTTGCTTTTTGAGCAGCAGCATCTAGTACCTTCAGGGCGCTGGGCACCCTCTGATGCTGTGGTATTTCTGGGGCTTTAGTGTTTAATCAGCACCTCCTTCTGGTCGATTGACCTAATGGTGTCCCTAGAAGACAGTGGTGAGACATTTTGTGCTGCTTGTGGTCAGTTGCCTAGCAGACCTTATTTTAAGACCTTGGCTCTTGCTTAAAACTTGCTCAAATTGTATATATTTGAATGGAAATGCTCATGTAATTGCAGGCTGTGTGTAACATATGCTCACCAACAGAATGAATTATGGTTGAATAGATAGTCTTCGTTTAGGTATTGTCTTCTTTCTTGAGCATTTGACATTGGGAGGGAGCTCCAAAGAGGATTTGGGGCTGGATTTATCATACCTGTTGCTATCATTTTTTTTTTCTTAGACAAAACTCTATGTTCATGCATTACTCTCTAGACACATTTTGCACTGGCAAAGCTCTCACAGTGAGAGTTCTCTGCCATTTATTAGCTTTTAACTCATTAGAAAAATACTTCGTCATTTCATATTTTTCTGAAAACCTGTGTAACTGGCTTGTGGTGGAAAATCTTCATTAGCAACTACAGCAAGGCACTCAAAGAGAAAGAGTCAGTGCAGGAGCAAGCTTATCTGAATTCATTATGACTCCAGAGGCTGTAATAGAGATGCTGGTGGCTCTCCTGTGTGACTAGGGTTGCCTGGCAGCACCAGAGCCCAGACTCTCCCCGTTTTGCGTATGACCTCTAATTTCAAAGTGCTAGCTGATTATTTATTTAGGAGCTGTCAGCAAAGGTGCTTCTGCCCCCAAGTGCAGCAGGCGTTCTCCTGCCTCACTCGGTGCTTCTCCTGCTGTTGCCCCACACGTGGACTGATGCAGAGCCCCCTCCTCCCTCCTGCCAGCCCCCACCGATGGGCTGTGGACCTGCTGGGCCAGGCAGGACCAGGCTCCTGGGGCTGCCCTCCCTGCCAGCGCTGCGCAGGGCTGCGGTCGGTCCGTCCTCACCAGCAAACACTCTCGATGTCACCATCTTCCAAGAGCCTCCACACCCTGTAGGACCAGGGTGATGCAGCCCCCTGCGAGCACTGGGGCCGTGGAGGTGCAGGTCAGCAGTCCCCGAGGAGGGAAGGAACAGGGCAGGGGAAGCTTCGCTTGTCTCTGTGGTTGCATTCAGCCCAGCAGGACGGAACCTGCAGACTTCTATAATGACACTGCAATTTAGGTTGATTTTTGAGCCCATTCTCTGCTCGCTGTGGTCTTTTAGCTGTCTGTTGCAGAGGTTTCAGACTTATTTTCTGTGGCTGTACCCTTGACTTCAGTGTCCTTCTGACTATGACTTGTAGTATTTCTTTTCCTCATCCATGGCAGCAAAGGTGTGTCCCCTCATGCATACAGAAAGCTTCGTGCACACACAGTTCAATTCCTTCTTGTCCCCAGAGCAACTGTTATTGTAGCTTGTTTATCTATATTTAGCCTTGTAGATTGTGCTTGTTTTTCAGGATTTCTTTCCCCATGAACGGAGCTGCAGCTCCCCATTCTTCCCCCTCTCCCTTCAGCAGGCTTTCACAACCATGATCACATAATAGATGCTATTTGCCAATATCAATTTTTCATAATGTTCTTGATTGAGATCAGTCCTCTGAGAGGCGGAGGCACCCAAAGACCTTCAGCAATCAGACTTCAGTCCTTCATTGTTTAGATTCTTCTTGCCCCCTAACTCTGTCCTTTGGCCCATCTGCCTTTCCAGCTGTAGAGTACCTCACCAGCTGTGACTCCTTCACCCTTTCAGATTTGCATGTCAAAAGGCACCCACGTCTGTTACAAACCACAGCACTCTTTTTGCCGGTGTAAATTGCTGGAAAGGCTGCTGGAGCCCTTGTGTCCGTCGTCTGATCTTTGTGTAGGAGGCTGGCTCAAGTTTTTAATAGCACAAATGCCTCTCGTGATGCCACACATTGAAGTGTATTGTCCTGCTGCTGACGGTCATGAACTTGACACACACCTCATGCTTTTGCCTCTGTCACCCCAGTCAGTGACATTCTGTATTACCATATCAATTTCAGCAAAGAAATTAAAGTGAGCCATAAATAAAGTAGAATATTGGGCAAATGTCTTGCTGTGCAATAAATAAAGCACTTGTCCAACATCAGAGATTGGGATCAGGTCCCACGATGAAAAGATCCTCAGCAGATGACCACCTTCAGCAGTCATTCCAAGCACAAAGTGATTTCCTCCTTTAATAAGTCTATTGATTTGGCTCAGTGACAGCACGGCTCACCTGGGAATAACAGACTATAACAGATGGCAGTTTCCAGGAATGGTCACTAATTCACCAGGAGTTTTTGGCCAGGTCATTTGTCTAATAAAATTGAAGAAAAGCTCAATTTTATCTCTAGTAAAACTGAGAGTTTTTTTGCAAGAGCCCCATAATGACTTGGCTCAGTGTTATTTCTCGTACCACTGCCGAAAGGTTCTCAAGGGCAGTGCTAAAATGGGTGAGCTGACGCTAATGCAGGCACTGCACACGTAGCCTGTTTGCCCTCTCAACACAGATAAGAAAGTTAAGGCACAGCCTGTCCAAGATCCTCCATACCCCACAGCTCCTAATGTCTCTTGTTTCATATTCTTTAGAATGTTATCTTAGTTGAATCTGCAGAAGCCTTATATTTTTTGCATGAAAGATGCTCTAGGAAGGTGAAGGAATTGCGTAGTAACGGAGGTGCTGAATATAGTAAGAAAATTCTTTGCCTTAATGTGGAACCAAAGGCTTGATCTGAAAGTGCCAATTTCAGGCAGGCGGGATGTGCTTCGGGAAGGACATGGTGCCCGCAGGACAGCTCTGGCTGTGCTGTTTCGAAACTGGCTGAGTTAGGGATGCTGAGCGATCAGGAAAACACCAGCCTTGAAGTCTGACCCTAAAGCCCAGCAGCAGCACCCAGCACATCCCTCTCGGTTACCAGTAGCTGCTGTCCTTGGTCGCCCAGTCCACCCCAGTCTGCAACGCGGCCGTTGCTGTTCAGCCTCCTCATATGAGCCTTCTTCCCCGGCCTCATTGGCCTGATTTGGTAATTCCCCAAGTGGGCTAGTTGATAAAACTTGTGATTTATTTGAAGTGAATTGTTTAAAAGATGCATCCAGAGAAAGGCGCATTTGTGCTTGGAATATCAAATTCTTCATAAGTCTTTATGATTCATATTTATGAAAACAGCTCCCTACAAAGTGGAACAAGAGCTGGGGATGAAACAAAAACAATGCAAGGACATAGAGGACTTATCCAGACAAGACAGGTGTGTGTCAATCTTTTCTTTCAAGTATTCCCCAGCGATTTGACGCCTGTTCTTTTGTGGACAGACCTGGCTGGTTTTGTAGAGTGGTGTAAGCAGTGAGGAGGGATGTATGCTCTTGACAGATCCACCGGGTACGGTGTGAGAGGTGAGCTCTGACACCTCACTCGCATTCTCCGAGCAGTGCCCACGGCTCACCAGAGGGACCTCCCATTTTCCTTCCTTCCTGCACAAGCCTGGCAAGCACCGCAGCTTTGGTAAGGAAATCTGTGCCTGGGTGGGGCTGGCAGCCCAGAGACCCCCAGGTGTGAAGACAGGTCCCACCTGAACGGGGCTGCCCTCCCCCTGCCCCAGGCACTCCGATGGTGGAATATGGAATTGCCAGAGAGCTGGATGGTAACTTCACAGGGAGGGGCTGGAGAACTTGCTCGTCCTCACCAGATGCTGACATGGAAGTGAAGTGGTTTCAGTGTGATCCCAGGGCCTTCTGGATCAGCGCCACATCTGCCCGGGCTGTGTGCCTGGCAGCAGTGTCGGGCGGTGCGTGTGCCAGGGCTCAGCACGAGGCAGGAGCCAGCACTAGCAGAGAGGTGGTCCCTGTCCCTGGAAACTGCAGCGCAAACAGGGAATGTGCCTGGGTTTTCATAAAGCACGGCAGGCCACGTGCTTCCAGCAGTTCTGCTGGGAACATGAGCCGCTCTGAGCCTGTCTCCAGCAGAGCTGTATGCGTGGATCCAGCCCTCCTCCAGGACACCGGCTGGACGCGCACGCTCCAGGGTCCCTTTTGCACCCTGTCATTGAAGAGACAGAGGCAGGAACAGGGATGTGATACAGCATTTTTGGGTGAAATCACAAATTCTGCTCTTGTTCCTCACATTTTCCCAGCTAGATCAGGTATTTGCAGCAGGAAAACTTGTGTCTCTGCCCTCATATAACAGACAGGAACAATGGTAAAGATTTACTTAAATGTTTTGTAGCATCCAGGCAAGACAACAGAAGTTCATTACCAAAGCATCAACTCTGAGATGTACAGAGGTGACTGTGTTCTATTTTAACTCATGAACTAAACCAGCAGTGAATTTCTAGCTGTTGAAGCTAATGATGGAGGGAAGTACTGTCACAGCATCTCCATCAGTAGGAAACCACTTTGATTTGATCTCTGTGGTGAGAGGAAACAACAGCAATTCAGCCACCCCCTGTTATTGCAGAGGAGGGTGATGAGTCTGCAAAACACAACACAAAACACCTGATGTTTTGACAATGAGCTCACCTTTGTCAGGGCTGAGCAAGTTCGGTGCCTTGGGAGAAGTTGCCTGAGGTCAGGAAGAGGAAAAGGCTGCCAGCCTTTGATCAGAATTAGGCTGAATTAACCGGCAAGTTTCACAGCAATTCACTTCCATGAAGCCAGCCTTGTGCTACCACCTGTACTGCTGTATGAGACTGTCTGCTCACTGGTATGAGTTTAGTGAATAAGGAATAATAAGTGCTTGGGGAAAAAAAAAAAAAAAAAGAATGCAAGAAAAAGAGCCAGCAGGAGCGAGGTGGAAGCATTTCCTTTCTCATCCCTGCAAGTGACGTCCACCTCTTGTTTCCTTTTCACTTGCAGGCAAAAGTGGTGCATATGGTAGCAGTGATAGCAGAAACCATTCCTACCCGCCCCCCAAGGGGGTTTTCGCAGTGTCTGAATTTCTTGCGCGAGGCTCCTTTGCTTTCTGTCAAAGGTATTTTGTTCCATTCTAGAGACATCCTCTAGAGAGGAAGATGGAGAGTACTCAGTACCTGGGAACAGCAAAGGACAGGTAGAAAGCCAAAAATATAAAGATTTTTTTTTTTATCCAAAAAAAACATAGTGGAATTTTTTCTGTGAGAAAAGTTCAGCTCTCTTCCTCCCAAGTTTAGGAAGACTTAAAACAGTCATCATAAAATAACTTATTGGAGAACTCCATACTTTTTTTTTCTTCCCAAAGGGTAAATAAGAGGATGTTTGATGTAACAAGATACATCTGTAAGCAGCCTGCAAGCTGAGATACTTTCTACCAGTTCTCCCACCAGAATATTTTTTTTTCCTGGAAATTCCTTTCCATGGAGTATTTTACTTTAATGTTTCCGATTCAAAGCTGTTTCTTGTGGGAAATTAAAGCAAATCAAGTTACACATTAACCTTTCTCTTTCAGGACATGTGCACATCACTGATTTCAATATTGCCACGATGCTGACTAAAGAAATACAAGTCACCACCATTGCTGGCACAAAGCCGTATATGGGTGAGTACCAATAACAATTATGTATTTTTGAATTAGCATTTTATGGGCTTGATTTGACAGCTGCGGTGGGATACAGATGGAGTCCTTTTTGATGAGAGTTTGAACTCTTTTCTTCCTGGTATGTAACCAAACACGTGGATTTGTTTGAAATGAGGAGCAAACTGGAGAGGTGATGCAGGGGAACATGGTGGGAGTCCTGCCCCAGTCACCCCCTGATCCAGCTGGAAAGTGTGCTGATATCACACCACAGACCAAAGCCAGCATACTGCAAACAGGGGGTTTAGTGCCGTTATAGCATGCTGTGCAGCATGGGTTTCATTGTAAAAAAAGACAGTTGTGCTCTTGAGATCTTGGAGCATTTCACAAGCAGCAGTCAATCTGTGTAGCAATGACGGAATGCTCTTGCTAGCCTTGAGGAGGAAAACGAAGCACAAAGGCTCGTATTTAGTCCCCAGTTACGTACGTTAGTCCCTAGTTTAGTACATTAGCATGTCTTACACTGCTGCACCACCAGCAATAATTGGAATTTTTATATAGATTGGCTGCTTTAAAAACTAGAATTAGCCTGTGTTTGGGCCAAGTGGATGTAAGGCTTGCTGTGTTCCTGCACTGCAGCATCCACTTGGCGCGGTAGGGAAGAGCCCATATTCTAGCATCGGGCTGACGTGGTCGAGAGCGTTGCTGCACTGGTGCCAGGCTGCATCAGAAAAAGGCAAGTGAGGCTTCAGCTTCTGCCCCTGCTGCAGAGGTGGCGTCCTGCCTTCCCACAGCAGGGCAGGAGGGCAGCGCCGCTGGGGGTGCAGAGCGCAGCGGTGCCTGTAGGAAAGGGGCACAGCTGTGGTGGGAGCGGCCGCCACGGCTGGGAGATAAATGCTGAGCCTATTTTTCAGTCTTTCCAAAACCCCTGCTGTTGTACCTGTATTGCTGGTAGCAGTAAACGTGGCTGTCGCTGCAGCAAGTGCAGCCCGGGCGATGGGGGTGCACTGGGGCAGTGGGGTGGGTGCCCTGGTGCTGAGCACATCCTGCACGCTGCGCTGCCAGCGTGGCACCAGCCTCCAGTGCCCGCGGAGCTGAGTAGCTGGGCTGGTTGCTACAGTTCTGTACCATCCCCTTCCCTTCTTTCCTCAGTTCACAAAAGCTGCAGGTTTTAGGAAGTAATAAAAACCATCCAGGCAATGGGATGGGATTAGTCCCAGGCAAGAGCACTTGTCAGGCAGCTGCAGGAGTGTGCAGGGAGGGCTGTTCTCCCAGGACAAGGTGACTGGAGCAGTGGATTGCTCCGTGGCAGTCTGGGGTCGGCTGGGGGAACAGCCTTCATGAGCGAATCATCACGCATGGAAGGAGGGCACGCAGTGATTGCCCCCCATGCAGACCTCACTTCCCTAGTACTCAAAAAATTTTGCTTCTTTTCTGCTTTATAAGGGGAGTACAGAAAACTTACTTACATTCACTTACTGTCCAAATCAGTGAAGCAGCTGACTTTTCAGACAGCAAGAGACCCACTTGAGACTTAGCGCACAAGCACAGGTAGTAAACAGAGAGCAAAATAACCGTGACAGATCTGGGAGGAATTGGGGCCAGGGCATGCAGCTGGTGAACCAGAGAGAAACACCCTGAGTTAATGCTAAAAGAACTCCTGTGCAGACAGGACACAGAAAAGTCTTTGTAACCATAAATTCAGCTTCCCTAACTGAAAGCAGTTCGGTACAGCTACAACCCCGCACACACAAAATACATACTTTCACATACCGTAATGCTGCCTCTCAGGCCTAAATAATGCAGCCTCCCTACAGCTGTTGCATAGCCCAGTCCCTTAGGGTGATCTGCTGGGAGTCTCCTTTTTATCAAGATGACTGAGTTGATCTTTCACCTTTGCATCACTGGTGCAGTCCTTTTAAAAAGAAAAACACACACAAAACATGCCCCCTGTTTTGGTTTTGTGTAGAGCAATTCTTGCCTCCCAGCTGACACCAAAATCTTGCAGTACTTTTTTTTCCTTACTCTCGAAAGGGAAATTTATTGGCTAAGAAAGCACATTTCAGCCTATGCCTCGGCCCACTGCCTGCTAGCCTGGTAACCTCCTTCTGAGAAGCTGTGGCTCTCGGGCTTTGCGCAGTTAAAATTTGCTTTCCCCTGCCCAGGGTGCAGTTGGCACTATGTCTGCATTTACGCTGCATGTTAATGTTTCTGAAGAGCCACTTCCGTTCACTGGGTGAGGCTGTATTTAGGCTCTGCCAGACTGAAGTACTTTTAAATATGAAACAGAGATAGGAGTGGGATGGGAACAGCTTTCCAGCATGAAGATCTAGTGAGCACTAGCTGAGGGCAGAGAGCTGGGGGAGGTGAGGAGATGCTCAGGCCAATTTTACGCCCAGATTCGGTGAATTAGGGTCAGTCCTTATTCTGAAGCACGTTCACTGTGAGGTAACGAGCAAGTTCTGTGTTGGCAAAAAGAGTTTGTTCTTTTGGGGCTTTGGGGGCAGAGAAGTGCTGGGATCCCTGTGGAGGGGACCGTGGGGCTCTAGGGCACCCGGGAGCACAGCAGCGCAGGCAGGGCTCTGCGCCAAGACGGTTGGGCTTTCAGTGCTTTGTATACTGCAGGAGCGAACGGGGCCTGATGAATCTCTTGGTGATTACAGGAGTCACATAAAGCATTTTATAATCCAAACAAATTGGATTGTGTTTATTGAATGTTAAACATTCCAGTTACCAAGGTGGTAGCAAACCTGTTTCTCCAGGCCATCCCATCATTTATGCACATTAATCAATCAAGGTTTGTAACAGTCTGTTGAAGCAGAAATTATTGGCAGTCCCATTCCACCGGTGGGGAGAGTAAGGCAGAGCAGCTGAAACGCTTGCTTGGGTTTCAAGACAGTAGAAAATGTTCCTCCCAGTGCTAATTGCACATGCGGCTAGTCGGCGGGGTCAGGGCTTCAAGGGGTGGCTGCTCCCAGGGTAGGCACGTGTCTGGGCAAAGTGGGGTGCTGGGAACTGGGTCAGGGCGGAGAGGTGTGCAGTGCTGGGCAGGATGGGACCGGTGGGTGCTGCAGTGTGGCTGCAGGGAGCAGCAGAGCGGGCGCGGCGGGATGCCTCTGCGCTGCAAGGCTGAGAGTGGGGGGAACCTGACAGAGACCACAGAATGAACTGCCCCAGGGAAACCTCTGCGCTCTGGTTCATGCCCACTGCAGCGGTGTTTTGGTAAAGCGCCGATCTACAGCCATGTGCCATTGGTCTGGAGAAAAAAGCAGAAATTGGCAAAGGCAGGTGAAGGGTAAGACACGGGTTTGTGCCCAGGGCAGAGCAGCAGGGATGCTCTCTCGGCACGGGTCAAGCATTCTGTGTTGCTCATTTCCACTCCAGACTGCAGCAAGGCAAACTTTTTCCTTTTCTGTATTCTACAGCACCTGAAATGTTTAACTCTGCAAAACCCACCGGCTATTCCTTTGCTGTGGACTGGTGGTCACTGGGAGTCACTGCCTACGAGCTGCTCAGGACCCGGGTACGGTGCGCGTGGCTCCAGTCCCCGTTGCCGGTTGGCATAAGCTCTGGGTTGGCATAAGCTGGGCAAGGCGAGCGAGTGGCAGTGCCTGAAGTTGGGTCTGTGATATAATTGGCTTTGAGTTCCCATCCTGTGGGGAAAAAAAGAAAACTTGAAAAAAATCTCGTTGCTGTTGTAATGAGATTGAGCAGTTTGAGTAAACACAAACTGCAATGCATGAATTATTAATAACGCATAATCCCTACCTGCCCCATCAGTGGTCTGCTTCTACCTCAGGTAGGGTTGGGGGCCTCACAGACAGATGGCTAGGTTAGTGTTTTAGAAGTGTAGTGTAAAAAAAGTGGGACAAAATTATTTAAATTACATTCTTCTAAGCAAAAGGTTGTTTAAAATCTTGTGAAGCTAGGAAACTTCTTTTGGTACGAGCATGCAAAACACCTTTTTAAGAAACTCTATCATCAGTCTTCACAGAAAGTCTAAAAAAGATGTTTTGATGAATATATATTAAAGAACAGATTTTCAAATTAATTTGTGTATCTCAAATTGTGAGTGACCCAGGTAGCACACATTAAGGGGACGTGGCTGTCTGACCTGCTGGGTATCTGAAGCCATGTGCCCCCTGTAAACATACTAATATAATACTTGAGTTTTCCATTTGTGATGTTAAATGAATGGCAGGAGTGTTCATCACATTGACTTTTGACTTGATGGCAAGCAGATGGGAGCAGAAATGGTTAGGTGTTCCAGCTGATGGCACAGCCGTGGTAAGAGGGTGGCACCAGTGATGGTCACCGTGGGGAGGAGGTGAAGGGAGACCTTGAGGTCCATCGAGTGCCAGTACACATTAAGTATAATGCACCTGGTTCGATCTCACAATTTATATCTACTGTTTTTTAAATGTATATTTAACACCCTTACCCTCCCAAGACACTAAAAATATGGGAATCAAAAATCTTTCAAAATGGGAACACTCTACCCTTGTAAATCCTCCCAGGTGGGCAGTGGTGTTGTAGCTGGGAGCTGTACCGGGAGGTGACTCACCTGCCCCGTCATGCCAGCTGTACGTTGCCTATAGCTGGAGGTGGCCAGGTGCTGAGCTGGGGCTGGGGCAGCCCTGTGCTCCAAAGGGACAGGTCATCCTGCAGCCTGGTGTCCCAGCTGTGCTTGTAACCCTCCTGGGACATGTTTTTTTCAGCCAGTTTGACAGGTGGGAGAAATCCTGCTCCTGTTCACTTGTGGTGTCTCCAACATGAGTGAAGAACTGAAAAGAGCAACACGTTTTACAGGGAATGTTGGGAGTGCTCTAGCCACAGCACCAGCTGTATAAAAAGCCTTTTTGATACCCCTGCAAGACACAGGTATTGAAACAGCTGGGCAAACACAAGCTGGCTAACGATGCTAACTTGTGGGTGTTCCTCCCATTGTCTGTTGTGCTGTTTAAATATCTAGTGATCCTTGTTCTTACTGATATTATTATTTTGTTTATTTCAACTGAGCTGCCATCACATGGGGAGACTTTCAACAGGAGGCCCGAGGAATAGGCAGAGACCGTTTGTAGCTTCTTTGCTTTAAAAAGATTTCCCAAGGAGTCTGACAAAGCAGATAAATTAAAACGCTTTCCTTGTGGCGTTTTTCAGAGGCCGTATCATATCCGCTCCAGCACTTCCACAAATGAAATCGCTCACGTGTTCAGGACGGCCACAGTGATGTACCCTGCTGCCTGGTCTGCGGACATGGTAGCACTGATCAAAAAGGTGAGGGCAGCCAGGGAAGCGCCTGGCACAGGGGCTGCCACATGTGGGTCCTATCTGGGCACCTGCTAAAGCACCTGCCCTCGTGCTTTGTAGCCGTTGCAGTAAATTGTGGGGAGTCATCGCAAGCTGTGTCCAGACGCAGTGTTAGCGACCTTCAGATGGTGCCATCTGATAAATAGTCAGCTTTTAATGTTGTAGCCGCACTAGTGTAATAACCAGTTAGCAGTACAGCGTCCTGGGCTGGTGGGATGAAATCTGTGCCGGCGAGCGCAGCTGCTGCTAATGCATCTCTTCTAAGGTCACACGCAGTCTTTGCTTCCAGAGTTCCTCCTCTGACTTTGTCTCTATGGAATGACGTAACTTAGAAGTAGATATTAATGTATATGTCGAAAAATTTGGCCAAAAAACAGCATACATTTTTTTATTTTGAAAAAAAAATTCTCCCAACAATTAAAAGATTTGCAAGAAGTGCTGATGCTGTTGAAATCTTTCCGTGCCATGTGGTTTATGCACCACTGTAATTATTTTTTTAGTAAAGCTGTTATCAAAATTGCTTCAAAATCATTACTGGAATCATTCTGAAGCTGAAATCATGTTTGAAGTGGAGCCATAGCTTCAATAAACAAAACTATTGCTTGACAGTGTCAGACGCTGGTTGCATACAGTGGCAGCAAAGCTGAAATGCCAAACCTTGCATAACGGCACTAGCTGCGTGTTTTGGATAGTATGGAAATAGTTTTCTAATTTTCAAATGAGTATAGGCAATATAGTAGTACTTCATGTAGCTTTCATCTATTTTTTGTTCCAAACAGTATGAAGAAGTATTTTGCCGTCTCTAATGAAATACTCTCAAAAGTTTTAAATGAAAATGAGACATAAATTCTTTGCATGAGACAGAACCAATGGCGTATTTTCCAAGAAGAAAGTTGAAGAATATCTCAATTTGCTTAAAATGAAATAGAGCTAATATTTCATTAAGCCTAACAGTAATACAGAGATATTTACTGCAGATGTCCTCTGTGTTGTTATGCTGGAAGTTTTTCCCTGGACCACAGCGTGCCGCGAGCCATATAGGTTCCCTTGTGAATAAATAATGCAATGTCACAATTAAATTTCCCAGTGCCCCTCTGCAGTTGGTTTAACAGCCAGATGTATTATTTATGAGGCCACTGTGGTTCTGTCCTGGCTCAGACATCTGTGAATTTCTGTGTTTATTAATGTTCAAGGTAAATAATCGTTCCTCGCCAAGCCTCATTGCTCAAGTGAGGATGGGATTGCAGAGCTGATGGGAGCACAGGGCTGCGCGGGGGGCGACCTGGGGGACACACCTCTGTGCCCTGGCTGCCCACAGCCGGTGCCCCGTGGTGGGGCTGGGGGGGTCACCTCATCCACCCCTTTCCCAAGGGTTTGGGTGGTTTGGTTTTCCTCCTGGGTTTTGGAGTGCATGCTATCGGGAGTTGATGCAATGTCAAATCCTTGAACTTTGGAGGCAAACCTCAATCATTTCTTTCCACAGCAGTAATTCCTACAGCAACGTTAAAAAAAAAATGCTGAAAATAAGCTGTGTGAATGCATTATTTCACACTGGAATTATACTTACGAATATTCCATTACTAGAGTGGGAAAACAGGGGATGATTTTCTGATACGGTGTTAAGTTGGGAAGACAAAGGCATGAGTTTAACTCCCCGTTCTGAAACAAATGCTTATTTTTAACCTTGGGCAAATTGTTTAATGTCATGGTACTGCCTTGTTGCCGGCTCCTATAACGTGGGTAAAAGTTGTTTGTAAAAATGATAATGAATAGAGTTAAAGACTGTGAGCCCTTGGCATCCACTGGCAAAGGGAAGCTGAGCCAGAGCACAGAGGAGAGGCACCCAGCTGAAGTGCGGGCGATAACGCAGCGGTCCTGAGCCCCGCTCAGTGCTACAGGCACTTCTGTGAGTACCTCATCTCTGACTTCGAATCTCAGGGTCTTGCTTTCTCACCTCTTCCATTTAACTCTGGCTGCAGTTGCTTGAGGTGAACCCTGAGAGGCGTTTTTCTCAGCTGAAAGATATCCAGGACTTCCCGTATCTGTCTGATGTGAACTGGGATGCTGTTCTCCAGAAAAGGATCATGCCAGGATTCATTCCCACGGTAAGGCAATTCGATTTTACAAGGTTCTCAGTGTGCCCAAGTCTTACACGCTGTAGCCTGCCCTCACACCTGGCACCACATCGTGGGACATTCTTAAACATTTCCAGAAGAACATCAGATGTCATTGAGGACGGGGGAAAAGAGAGGCCGGGGCAACATTCTCACTTTCCTGTGGGTGTAGTAAAGACTAATGGGGGATGACTACAAAGTGTGGGTGCCCCAAAATTAATCTGCTTTTTTAATAACATTCCCTGTTAGCAGCCTGGAGGGCACCCGCCGTTCTGCCATAATTGTTCCTTCCCGTAATGGCTCTCCCTAACAAGCCCATTGTTCATAGTAAAATAACACATACAGTAGATTACTGTTTCTGATCCTTTTTTAATTGGATTAAAACAGCACAGATGTAACATAACCCTTAGGGAAAATAATCCAAGGACTGTGGTGTGCAGTGCTACTCTGACTGTTTTTCAGCCAAACAAAAGTTGGGCTAAGCTATGAGTATTTGTTAATGTATTATTATATATTTTTAATAAATATAAATATTTATTATCTATTCCCCCCTCAGTTGCTGGTTTTCTCTGTGGTGGGTTTATTGCTTTTGCTATTGCTTTAAAACCAGTCCTGCAGGCTGCTGCACTCCTCCCAGCCAAGACACCCCGTCCTTGCTGTCACTTCAAAGCAGCCAAAGGGCAGAGTAGAAGCAGTGAGCACAAAAGGAGCACTTGTCACACCTTGACAATGTCCCCTGGCTGAAGGAACTGATAAAATATGTAAGAAGTACAGCAGGCATTCTGGCTATGTGTGCAGTTGTAATTAGTTTATTTTTTACAAAATTCAGCTCCCAGGCACGGTGCAGTTTGAGACACATTTCCAGGCAGGCTCTGATCACTTAGGGCCACCTTTTCTCTCCCCTCCAGAAAGGCAGACTGAACTGTGACCCAACCTTTGAACTAGAAGAAATGATCCTAGAATCCAAACCTCTTCACAAGAAAAAAAAGCGTTTGGCTAAGAAGGAGAAAGACACCAGCAAAAGCAATTCCTCCCAGGTGAGAGCACGCAGGTACAAGCACGTGGTCAAGGGAGTCCCTCATTTTGCAAGAAAGCTGTTTGTCATTTAGCTATCTAGCAAGACCACAGCAAACTGTTTAAACAGACCACTTTTTTCCCTTGGGACCAACTTTATTCCCAAAACTTTTCCATATCTTCCCCTGAGTGGAAGGCAGCATATATACCCGCCAGTCTGGTATGAGAGGAGAGTCTCAATGCCATTCTCCCCACTGGGGGGCTAAAGATGAGAGCTAAGATTTACAGCCATCTCCCCGTCTCCTTGAAATTGTCCTTGTAATGTCTTTCTGTGGCAACTGTGAATTTATTCCTCGTGTTTTTTATTTTTCTACTTGAATGTGAAAGACCTGCCATCTTCAAAAGCACCTGGAGATGCTCCAGAGGGACTTCATTGTTTTCAACAGAGAAAAGTAAGTCCTGATGCAGAGGCAGTGTATGAGACCCTGGCCCTTGTCAGGGCCTCTGGCAGAGCCGGGGTGTGGGCACCCTGGTGAACAGGGGGGTCAGGGGCATCTGCCAGGGCAGAGGCAGCGTTTCTGGCCTTGAGGCAGCGGCTGGGCACACGGCCACCAGCTGCATTAATTGCCTCATTTGTGCACACGGACTGTTACTGTTGGGGCTGGGGGCTCGGAGGGCTGCAGGGGCTGGGGGCTGGGGTGGCTCGGGGCTGCAGGAGCCTGGAGCTGCAGGGTGCAGCCATGCAGTGGGTGGCAGCTCGGCCAGAGGACGGGATGCTCGTGGGCAGCCGTGGCGCTGCGTGGCTGGCACTGCCTGGTGTTCCCTCACGGCTCAGCCCACCCTTTCTCTCCCTAAGGGTGAGAGACCACCGGAGCGACACCCAGGAAGCCATAGCGCTGGTGAAAAGCAGAGGCGCCTACAAGGAGGACAACCAGAACAACCACCTCTGATTGCGGCACAGCCCCTGCTGGCTGTCCTGGGGGCCAGTGCACACCCACCCACTCACCTTCATGCTGCTGGGCCACCGAACTCACCTGCTGCTGCCGGGACAGTGCCGATGGCCCAGGGCAGGTGGCCGGGTGGGAGCGGGGACACCCATCCCTCTGCCTTCCAGCCCACGGCCGGCAGACCCTGGGTGTGCGGGAGGGGCTATGGGTGCTGCCTCCGCCGTTCCCCGCAGTCAGTTGGACTCTGTTCCTATTATTTTGCCTTTCTTGGCGGCAGGAATGTGACTGTGTGATCGTGGATGACAGTACTCACCCTTTGGCTCGGCTAGCCGGCATCACAGCCCTGGCGCTGCCTGCGCGGCGGCTGCCAACGGCATAACTGAAGGGCTGAGTGCGTGTTGTTCAGAGCGGTGTCACCGCTTGCCATCAGTCCTGGTGATGCTGTGAGTCCAAGCTCTGGGGAGGGTGGGACTCCCCATGGGCTCACTGCTGGTTGCTCCAGCTGGAAGAAGCTTCTCTCAGCTGCAGGGTCACCACCAGTGCCCAGTGACAAAGGTGCCCTTTGCTTACAGATGCCTCCTGTGAACACCCCGTGAGTGTGGGCACGGAGGGCTGGAAGTGGCAATGATTGATCGATCTCCTTCCTTTGCTGGGAGGAGGCAGCAGTGGTTTCCCCTCCCTTCCCCCACTCTCCATGCTGGTTCCTGTTCCCATTTCTCGCAGAGCAGGACTGGCGTGGTGGGTGGTCAGAGCATGCAAGCAGATGCAGAAATAAAGAGGTAACAACCAGGCACTGGTAAATAACCAGCATCCAGTTGCTTTTCCACCTGAAAAAAACGTTGATCATCACATTAAACTACTGCAGTTCACTGAATCCAATTGGATTTGGCTTCCAACACCAGAGGTAAATTTGATTGTGCTTTTTTAATCTCTCTAACACTGAAATCATTCTTGATTTAAGCAGCTCTTGTAGTCCTGGTGCGGTCTTTGCCAGTGCTGAGATTGGCCAAAGCATTTCTATTACAGTAATGCTGGGAATGATGTCATTATTTAAATGCTTTGGCAGACTGGAGCTTTCATGTCCTTATTTCACGTTTTTTCCTATACTCAGCAATATAATGAATTTGTGATGAACTATTTGCCTCCCATTTACCCAGAGGTGTTCCTTGTATCCCCTGTGCCTTCCTGTCTTTCTCTGGCTAAATCTGATCAACTCGAAGAGCTGAATGAAAGCAACAGCAAATGAAAGGCTCATGTGAGCCTTCCCATGGATTGCATTGGATGCCTGGGTCTCCCCTCCATGGCGGTGGTGTCTCTTGGGGGATGCAGTGGAGAATCAGGAACATTTCTGTGCTGCAGGAAGGCTAAGCAGGGCAGAGCAGTGTGGCCACAATGGGTCTGTACAGGGTCCTGACCAAGCCCTCTCCCACCGACTCTGGGGAACAGATGCTCTGGGCAGCCTGGTTTGTGTGGGTGATGCTGGAGAGCCCCAGCTCTGTGCTGAGAGCTCTGGTGTTTGCCTCTGTGCCTCCACCCTGCCAGCTTCAACCCTTGTGGGACAGTTTCTGCACTGCCTTTGCAGAAACTTTTTTTGCAATAATTTCTAACAGAAATGCGAGTGGCACCAAACACGGTTCTAGGTCCTGATACCTTTGTTAACAGGAGGGTACAGGGGGGCTGCTGGCACAGCAGTGCAAGCACCTCCCTGGGTTCCAAGGGGACCTGTTCCGACTTGCCCTGTGCATCCTCTTCCTGACATGGTGCCATGGCAGCATGTACCACCACCTGTGTACAATAAAGATAAGCAGTCCCCAGTTTTAGAAGACTACAGCCGTTTCTTTGCTGCCATCACATGAAGACGCAGGGAAAGGGGAAGCCAGTTCTGAGGGAGGGCTGCAGGAACTGAGGGCTGCAGCACTCGCTATGCAGCATACCCCGCTTTCCTCTGCCCAGCTGGCAAGGGCCTTGCAGGCACACAGATGGATGTGCTGTGCCACCACCTTCCAGCACCTGGTTTGCTTTGCTCAGGTCAGGCTCTTGCCGTAGCTGCAGCACAGTGTGTGCATGCGGGCCAGGGAGCGGGGGCAGCAGCATTGCTGTGCATTGCTAGTGTGGAAACAACCGACCCTCTTCTGTCTAGGGAGCTGCAAAGCTGGAGTGGACTTAGTTCACCAGTAAGTGGTTATCCAAGAGTCCTCAGAGGGGGTCATTGCAAGGGGAAAGCCACCTTTCCCTGCTAAGTCACAGCACACCCCAATTAATAGCACCCTTCCCCAGCCACCCCTGCTTCTGAGCAATAAGACTTCCGAGCCGAGTAGGGGTCTCCATGTCTCTCTGCCTTCACTCTTGTCATTCCCAGGGAGGCTAGCCAGAGCACCCGCAGCACTTCCCATGGTTTCTCTCTTCTTTGCCCAGTCCTGCACCAGGTCTGGGGCCAGGCACAGTCAAGAGGTTCTGTGCCAACAGCTGTACCCATCCCCTGCACAGCACACAGCTATCACCACCTTGCTCTGGTGTGGGTGTTGGTTCGTACACCACCTGTGTTCATCTGGAGCCACAGACAAGGAATCTAGTCCTGCTCCTCCCTAGGGAAAAAACGACTGCTGTATAAATACTGTTGTACTGGCTGACAGAAAAAAAACCAACCCAACCCCCCCAAAAACTCAAGTACTTTAAATGGCACCTTTAAAAATCCCCCAAAGACTCCTACAACCATGTCTCCTTTCCCAACTTCCTCTGTAAACAGAGGCACAGTCTCAGCTTAATAACTACCAGGAAACAGGGAAAAATCTTTTAATTACTTAATAGCAGGACTTCACAAAACTTTAAAGTACGAACAGCTTTCCCTACCCCTGGCACAACTATTCTGGCATGGCCCCTTAAGGGCTGCTGCACGGACAACTTGTCCTGTCTGAGTTGCAGGCATGTAAAAATAAATATTTCAAGGTCAAATACTTAAGGAAGAAAAAAAGTATTTATTTAGCATAGCCTAAATTGACACGTAATTTTTGTAAAATTTAAAAAACAATCAAGGGGTTTTTTGCATGCTTTGCAAGCCTTACAAGGCTGTGACCGTCAGTTTGATAAACACTGCTTGATAAAGGGGAGCATTTAACTCACAGGTGCCCACAGAAAACAGCCTCCAAGCCAGCCCCAGCTGGGGAGACCCAAACACGGCCCAGGCAGGGCTGTGCGGAGCTGGTCTCTTGTCACCACACAGGTGACAGGCGCAGCTCTTGCTGGCCATTAACAGCCTGTGGTAGCCAGGTCAGGCTGCAGCCAGAGACCAGACAGACAAACCAAATGGACTTTTACAAACACTTGCAATGTGGTCTTTTGCCAATAGCTTTGCTTTTGCCCATGAAGTTACACCAATACGCTGACACCTACAGCAGCAAGCACCCCATGCCTTCCACCAGACAGCCTGTCCCTGCACCACAGCTCCTCCAGCTCAAACACCGCCCAAAGCCCCTCCTGGAGCCCAGCCTGCCCACAGGGCACAGCTTCACACCACCCCTGCCCAGCAGCAGCAGCCTGAGGAATAAAAAAAAGCCAACCAGCAACATGAGTTGTTTGAAGGAACAACTTTTTTTTTTTTTAATAAAGTGTACAAAGTAGTAAAACTCCTTACATGAGGTGCTGTGACAGCTGTTACAGAGATGATTTGGGCTCCCTCATGGGCCTCATGGTGAAACTCCAACAAGCGTTGAGTGGAGACAAAGGACATGAACACGACAGAGACCCACCTGCCCCTACCAGCTCCCGTGAACCTGGCCTCCCCGTCCCACACTGTGGCTCCGGCCAGCCCCCACCACTTCACCTGCCTGGCTGGCTCACTCACACTGGGTTGTTTCTGCTGTCCCACATCATGGCATCCCACACGCGTTTAACACGAATAACACACTGAACCGAGCGACCTGTCTGAGCGGCATGCATACAGAAAGGAAGAGTAAAAACACAACCCGACCAAACCCACAACAACAGAATTTTAAGGCTATGCATAAAACAAAATGAAGCAGTATCTTTAAAGCTAGGTAGCAAGTAGCATTTGTGAAACATAAGGCTTGAGGCTTATTGATTCTTCAGAACAGGTTTATTTGCTTTTCCTTCTTAAACACCAATGTACCATTTTTCTTCCTTCACTTGAACAGGGATTTTGTTTCCTTCTCGGCAGGGGCATTTAACTCAGGGAGGTTATGTTGGAGCGGCCTCCTGGGGGTGCGACGATGCGCTTGCTCGCTGAGCGAACACCTTCATCAACCTGGGTACCTGGGAGAGGACAAGAAAGCACAAAAGGAAGGGGGAAAGCAAAGAGTGTTTTCTTCACAGGACTGAGCAGTCAGGCAGCCTGGGGTCTTGCCAAAGGGCATCCTGAGGCTGGCTGCAGCAACCTGTTCCCCCTCCAACTCCAGTAACAGCCCTGAGAGCAGCAGCAGCTTGAACGTCTCTGTAGACACTCCTCCATGAACAGACCCACACAGCAGAAGCAGGGTCTGATGCTGTGCCGGCACCTCCACAGCCACAGTCTGCCTTGCTTCTACTGCAAGGTGCAGCATGCCAGAGGGCCAGCTCCAGCCGTGGCCTTTAAGGGACATGGAGGGTCTCTCCCTGCCATGCTCCACTCATGCTCGGCTCACCCCAGGCCATCTCCCAGCTGCCTCCTGCCCCAGCCCAGAGGCTGGGACAGCATGGCCAGTGGCTCTGTGCTCTCCCAGCCCAGCCACCACATCTGTTCACCTGACAGGCTGAATCCAGACTGATGGAGGTTCCTGACGGGGGGTGTCTGCCGCGTGGGGGACCCCCTGGTTGACCCCGCAGGAGTGCCCCCCTTGGGCGTGGTGGTCAGGTCAAACACGGGTCCATCATACATGCCCCGGGGCACAGCATGCATCTCCGCCATCTGTCACCAGAGAGAAGACAGTGACATTTCTCTGCTCCCAGGGAGCATCCTGCCGATGGCAGCTCCACGCTCCAGCGATCCTTGGCTCCCCAGCCCCACTGCAGAGGCAATTCGCACTGCCAACCCTGCACCCCCCTCTGCCCTGAACACCCAAGACCTCCCTGCAGCACTGAAGCCTGGCACAGCCCCCCACCCACCGCAAGCTGAGGGCCTCCCTTCCCTCCCACCCTGCAGAGTGTGCAGAGCCTGGTGCAACAGGCAACCCCTCAGCACAGGTGTATGCTGATGGATGGGGAAGGTCATTCTGCCCAGTCTCTCCATTTTTCACTCTGCACTTCCCTCCAGACTCTGGCTGCAGCAGGACAGCAACAAGGGCACGCATCCCACACTGCTGACCAGACGAGCATCTGCCTCCAGTGCTAGCACATCATCAACGCTAAGGTCAAAGCCCTCTACCCAAGTCTTAGCTATCCCAGCCGTAGGTTCAGAATACACCAGTTTGCCACAGTTTCCAGGGTCCAGTGAGAACAGCAGCAGAAAACCAACCCGTTATTAGAGAAGAAGACAATTTGGGCTAACAGTGCCCCAGTTTTGTCTCTTGGCACCTCCATCTCCTCACCTTCCTCCTGGCTTTGATGCGCTTGTAGACATAGTCAGGGAAAGGGCTGCTGGGCAGGAAGCGTCCAGTCCCCTGGGTCACATGCAGGTTGCCATCCTCCAGCATGATCTTCCCCTGGCATATGACAACCAGCGGGGCCCCACGTAGCTCCATCCCTTCAAAGATGTTGTATTCAGCTGCCTGCAGCAACCAGAGGATGATGGTCAGGAGAGACAGGAGCACTGCCTGCCCACTCAGGGCTGTTTAGTCCCCACATCTCACTGCTGAAGTCACTAGTGCAGGGAAAGTAACAGCCCTCCCTGCCCCAGAGGATACCTCTATGTCACTAGTCCCTCACACTAAGAACCCACCAGAGCTCCCAACACAAACCAGGACCAGCTGCTTTAGAGCTCGTTGTGAGCAAGGACTCAAACAGCAGAGGAGGGCAGGACCTAGGCTTGAGGTAAGGCATGAACAAAGCATGCTGGCAAAGCCAGGAAAAATTTGTACCTGGAAGAGGAACCCAGATAAGGAGAAATGTGTGCCCCTACACCTGCATGGGCCAGGCTCAGGAGAAGAGCAACAGAGCAGGGTGAGAAAAGCCCTGTATGCAGAGCCCAGGGTTCACAGACATGCTACCCCACAGTCACAGCTGGCATCGCATGGAGCCTGGACTCAGTCCCTCCTCTTTGGAGCCCAGCACAGCAGTGCAGCACCACACTCGCAGCAGCCAGGCAGCCTTCACCCAGTGCCACTCGCACCCCACCCTCCAGCATTCCCACAGACAAGCAAAGGGCTTACAGATTGATGAGTTTTTGCTGTGACGATCTTCACTGCATCGGGATCCCATATAACCAGATCACTGTCTGAGCCCACTGCTATTCTCCCTTTCCGTGGGTACAGGTTGAAGATTTTTGCAGCATTAGTGCTTGTCACAGCCACAAACTGGTTTTCATCCATCTTCCCTGTGGCCTGCTCAGACAGGAAGAGAACTAAGAGGTCTTATGGGAAAAGGGAGAGTAAGAGCCCCGGCAAGTACCAGACTCACTCCCACACAAGCCACTGGCTGGCTGGACCCAGACCGCTGCGGCTGATCTTGTTATTGGTGCCAGACAAACTGAAACCGGGGAGCATGGCCACAGCTCCTGGTTGTTCATGCTGAACCCATGACAGCTGCCTCTGCTGCTCTGGCTTGTCCTGACTCTCAAAGCCAGAGAGGAGAGACAGGCAGCTGGGTGCTCAGCTCTGCAGGGGCAAAAGCACAGGTCTCAGGTGCCTGCCAACCCTGCCCACTCTGCCCTCTCCCTGGCATGACTCTTACCACTGCCTTGTCCCAGATGACAGACATTCGTTCCTCTATGCCATTGGTCCCTTCTGGAATCGCTGTGAAGTTGTCTTTTCCAATTGCTTTCTGTGCGGTGCTGAATGTACAGTGGGCACTTCCCGAAACCTGCAGGTCACCACTGAGGGGTGGTGGTAACAAAATCATCGTCAGTTGTTTTGCAGTCAGACAACAGCAGGGACACGAGGGCCATGGATCTCCTCTGGGCACGGGCAGCCCCTGGCTCAGTTCTGTTTTACTCCACACCCTCATTTCTACAGCCCCTCAGTCTGAAGACTTCTACCCAACTCTGCCCCTGTGGCAGCTGCGTCATCTGGGAGCACGGGGGCAAGAGAGCTCTGCCATGCTGTGCTGCCCGCCAGTGGCACAGGCAGTACCCTGCACACGAGAGGAGTCAACAGCTTGGCTTCTGCAGGACAGGGTGGCCTTTGTGTCAAGCCAAAAGATGTCCTTCCATACCAACTCCATCATTTGCACTAACACAGAAAAAAAACCCATCCCACTGTGAGTCAGAAAAACCATTTCTGGTAGTTTGTCAGGTCTGCTTGGGAAAGCAGCCTTTCTGCTGCACAGGGAGGAAGAGCCTCTCCACCCAAGGACTGTCCCCCACAGCCAGCCCTTTCACCGTGTACTGCCAGCTCCTGCACCCCGAGGGGCAAGCACAGCCCTCCCCTGCCCCACAGGAAGCCTGCTGCAGGCTGGGACAGGGGACACGGCTGCAGGAGCGGCTTACAGGGGGCTGAGCCTGTGGGCTACCGTTGCTCACAATGCCAGCCTTCCCCAGTGAGGAGAGCACTTCAGCCCTGCTCCAGGGCTCTGGCTTGAGACATTTCCTCTGGCAGGAGCTCACCAAAGGCTCCTCTTAGCCCTGCATGGACAATGACAGCACGAGCTACAGCAGCCCACAGCGCAGACTGAGAAGGTGTGCTTGGAAGGGCAGCCTGGCCCAAGCTGCAGCATCTCTGCCACACCGCTACCACAAAAGTAGACGTCCCCCCTGGCCACACAAAAACTTGACAGTGGGATGAAGAGAGTCAGGACTCCCTGGAAGCAGCTCTCTCTGGAAGGCCCAGAAAAGCTTTACTACGATGCTCTGCACAGCTGCTGCCCTACACTGTTACCCAGAGCTCTCTGCTCAGAAGGGGCCACTGGTTGGACGAGATGCCCTGACCCATCCAGCTACTGACAGTGATGGCAGAGGGCAGGAACAGGCAGAGCAAGCGAGCTGCTCACAGGCAAGGCAAGGTGAGGAACAGCCCATGGCTCCCTGGAAGTCACCCAGCTGCTGCTGAGTCCTCGGGGAGCAGCAGACAGGCAGCAGCTGGAAAGTCATCGCTACTGGGCAAAAGGAAGCAGACCAGCTCAGGCCACCTCCCAGCACTCCCCGCAGGAGGCAAATGGTCCAAGCACCTGGGCTCCCAGACTGCCTGCACCTGAACCGGTGTGGCCATGACGTCTCTGCTCGGGGCTGCGAATCAGCCCTTAATCCACTAGTAATCTCCATCTTCCTCTGATAATTTCTGCCATATGTCTGACTGACTGCACAGCCACAGGCCCAGGCTGATGACACAACACGCTTCCTAATCTCCACCAGATTTATCCCGGTGGAAGAAAAGCCACCCAGCCCAGCTGGAGCTTCACAGCCTCTCCTCCTGCTGAAGCCTTACAGAAAACAGCAGAGGAAAGGTCTTAGGACAGATGCCTGTGGGCTGCAGGGACTTGCCTCTCTGAGATCTGGGGTGTATTTGAAGTGGAAGGGAAGGATTAGAAAGCCAGTTCAGGAGCTGGGCTCGCTTTTCCCTGCCAGTCCCTAACCTAAGGCCTTCTCCTAATTCATACATCCAGACCAAACAGAGGCATCTTTTACTCCCTGACCACAGCAAAATCCAGGGTGAGCTGCATATTCAGACTGCAAATGCACTGGCACCTCTCTTACACCAGCCATGGCATCTCCACCCTGGCATAACCCAGGTTTATCCTAACATGTCCCTCTGCCAAGACACCTCTTACTGACCAGTCATCCCTTGCTCATCTAGTCCTAGATGTTTCCAGCTTACTTCAAAGGTCATTTCCATTTACAACCCGCCCAGCGTCAGTCATCCCCTGGCTAACACAGAGCAGCCGCCACACGCACAGTTCCACATGCAAGCACCGGGTGAGAGGGGTGTGCAATTCACACGTGGCGCGTGGACACGGCCAGCAATGAGCTCTGTGTCCCTAGCTGCTGTGCGTGCCTTGCCAGTGAGAGGATGGAGTATAACTGTGAAAGGTCAAAGCAAATCGCTGAAGTGCTTTTATTGTTTGCTCTCTATTTTCAACAAATCCCTGCCCCACCCCCTTGCCTTGAGGGTGAAAAAACGACCCACCATCCCTGTCAGATGTGCACGAGCTGCCCTTAAAGGCCTCCGGCACTCCTCAGGCTGTACTACTGCTCACCTGCACAGGCGTGAGAAAATGCCCACTTTGTATTTGACCAGTGCCCCCCCCCCACCTACCCACCCCAACCTCTTGCTTCCCTACCTGAGGTCAGAGTCCACTTCTTGCTGGTAACGGCATTGCCCAGCAGAGCTATCACTCACCTGGCCAGGAGGGAGTTGATGTAGTCAGGAGTTGTTGGGTCTGGGCTCAGAGGTGGAGAGACCACAAATGCTGCAGCTTTGGCCCAGTTCTTGCTCCAGTAGTGTGTCCCATCAGTCCCGAGACTGGCCGTGATCGGCTCACCAAACACCACATTGCCTGGAAAGGGGGACAAAAAGGATACTGTTTTGGTGGAGCCTGGACACATTCTCTGTCCCACAGCACTACCAACAGCCTGCCGTGCCCAGAGAACACCCAGACCCATGTTGGGTTGTCCCACACTGCCTGCTTGGACCTCAGGTGCTGGGGGGCAGGCAGGAGGAACAGCAAGGCCCGCATCGATGTCAGGGGTGAGCCCCGTCCACCACCCCTGTAGGGCCCTCCTGCTTTAAGGGCACAGATCCTGCTGGTGCAGCAAGCCTGGCTGGAGCACAGTGCAGGAAGGCACAGCCACAGAGCTGTGTTCCCCAGAAGACACCACAGAGAGACAAACGACGCTTGCAACCTGGTCTCCTGTTCTAGCTGATGGCTGCTTTCCAATCTGCCCTGCCCCAGCCACTCTCCTGGGAAGTGAGGCCCCTGGGCCCTGGGCCCCCCCCTGCAAGCACTGGTGTCCCCACGCTGTAGCGGGGGCATTTCACCCCACGGACTTTCAGTCCGAGAGCAACAGTCACACCTCAGAGCTGACCAGCTGCACAGGCACACCTGGCAGGAGACAGGCAACCTGATAAGAAATGACAGCCCGCAATGGCAGGCAGAGCACAACGCTGACACTGAACCCATGCCAGACCAGCAACCAAGCCTCTCACCATGTCCTTCGTCATCGGCTGTGCATTCTTCCTCCCTTATCCCTCATAAATATTTACCATGTGCCACCATAGACTGGCAGGCTAGTCCCCCTCTCCTGTTCCTCACTCACCTTCTGGTGCCCCACGCCAGGGACAGCCCCGGGGAGACAGCAGCAGGTGGTGACCAAACGCTTTTTGCGGAGCAGGGCTCATCATGCTGCTAAGCTAGGATGGGGACTGAGAAATTGTGGTTTTCCTTCCAAATGCTCCACAGCCCGAGCAAGTACTTCTGGGAGACACTTGGCATTGCTATGTCCCACAGCTACCAACTCCACCAAGACCCTCTCTACAAATACATTTTTTACATTTCCCCTTCCCCTCTTCCTATAGAGGCTGCAGATCCTCAGAACCTTACTACCACTCAGCTAAAAGTTCTGTTCTCCCTGCCCAAAGGCAGGAGGGTGCACTGCTCCTTAACCCCCAGGAGAAACCCTGGTCCCAAAGCAGCCAGGCTGGCAGAACCCCCATGTCTGAGCTGGAATCAATGCACGTTGGCTAACCACAGGTACCTGCTGGTCACCCAGCCCAATCTGTGGACCAGCACCATCCTACAGTCCTGTTTGTAAGGGCGCCTCACTCACCCCAGACTGCACGTGTGCTCCTCTGCAAGCTGGCTGTGCAGCATGGAAGAAAGGTCCAGCTGGGCTGTTCCCAGATGGAAACCTGGGGTGGACACCGAGCGGTGCCTTTCAAAGTACCTGTGTGTGTTTACACGTGTCCTTCCTGCCAGCCAGGAGTGATGGACATGAGCAGGCAGCTGCTACTACAGGCACCTGGGGTCTGGCAGAGAAGAGCTGCCCACCAGCCTCCTCGTGCACCAGCTGATGGGGCAGGGGCACACAGCTCACTGAACGTGGCTCTGGATGTGCCATGTGCATGTGGGGAGTCCCTGTGCTCCATCACCGCTGACAAACAGAGCCTCCAGCCACCCGAAAAGGCACCCAGGTGCCTCAGAGGGGCTGGCACTTCAAAGGGAAGCCAGAGCTATATGCAGCAGCTCAAACCACTTGCACAGGGATCGGATTAGTCTCCTCAGAGAGCCCTTCGCAGCCACAGGCAAACTTTGGTGTTTAAAACATTGCTCCTACTTGCAACCCACATGCTGATGTCACTTGACGTGCAACAGGAGGTGGCTCCATGTGATCTGGTGCAGCGTTCCTGTGCCCTTCACAAGTCAGGTAAATCCCCCACCAATGGGGAAGTACTAGACTACACTCAAGGCACAGCGGTGGTCTTGGCAAAACAACCATGATGACACAGGGACCACTAAATCCAGCTGTCCGGGATCCCAGGGGCAACAGCAAGGCTGTGTGCGGCAGCAGCTGCCACTCACCTTTTTTTCTGGCTTGCGAGATGAGGTCAGCAGCGCTTTTGCTCATCACTTTAGTCACATAGAGAGGACAGTTGGTCTGGCTGGCAATAGTGATGGCCCGGAAGACAGCTTCGGCTTCCAGCTGGAAGACAGAATAGTGCATGGCTGCAGAAGAGCACTGGGTGGCCAGGGAGGAGCCCGTGCTCCTCTTGGCACACCATGGATTGCTGCCAGCACCCCTGGCTCCCCAAGGGCAGGTTAACCAAGGAGACCCGAGGGGCGAAGCTTCAGTCTCCTCGGGGCCTGGCCTCCCTGCAGGCTGCAGCCACAGGACGCCTGGCAGGGGAGCACTGCCTGGTGCTCAGGGGCCAGCACAGAGCTGCATCTGCTGTTTTTTCCACTGCCTGGTTCCAGCTCTCCTGACAGCCAGAGAAGCCCAGGGACTGCTGCCCATGCCTGGCAGCATGGCTCCCAGGCTGACGCCAGACAACGAAAGGGTCTGCCCTTCCAGACCACCCACTGCTCCAGGCTCTCCTGTGGCTGAATTTGGTTTAACCAAATGTCACCCTGCCCATGGCTGGGGTGCAACGAGCTACATGCTGGTAGGTTGCTCCCGTCAGGGTCTGGCTGTCTGGGGCAGCTGCTGCTCATCCCAGCCTGCTGACACCCGCCCCATGCTTCACTGTCCTGCTGTTAGCAGAGGGTGCATTTCCATCACAGGGGATATCTTTGGACTATTACATCAGTCCGTGCTCAGCCTGAGTTCAACCCCAGAGGTTCTCCAAGTGTTTGCTCTACAGTTTGGCTTCAAGCTTCGGCATGAGAAAGTTCAAAACAGAAGCCTTAAAAAGACAATGTACCAATCAGCCAGCTCCCAGGGGAGGCCAGGGCCGCCAGCTGCAGGGAACGCAGCAGCTGGCTGGGTAAGCTTCACTCTCCCAGCAGCAGCAGAATCAGACCACTGCACCCAGACACACGTGCATTCATACACCTCTAGTACTTCTGCAGGCCTATTTGCTGCACAGTGAAAACAGCATTTTCTCTTCTGCTTAAAGACATTTTAAACACAAATTTAAACAAGAAAACATTTTTGTCAGCACACTTATGGACTTGAGTAGTTGACAGGGTTTAGCATATGGACAGGAGCAAACAGAGCCATCACTGAATACCCTTTAGAGCAGGCAACAATCCAGGACAGCACCACCCTGCCCTACCAAATCACCACCAGCACTTGACAGAATAGCATGTCTTTAACTCCCACTGAGGTCCCTCAGGGACAGAGCAGACCCACAGAGCTATGGACCGCTTCCCCTGTCCTTTGCTATCAACCTGAAGGCTTTATGGGAGGTAGAAGGGTTTTTGCGGTCTACCTAACATTTTCCCAGGTAGACTCTGTTCTGGAAAAGGGACAGTGTTCATTTTCAAAGGCAATGAGATCTGGATTTGGCTGAACAGATGGCACCTAGAGCCTTCTTCCACTGCCTTCATCTGTCTTATGCTTTAATGGCATTTCAAGATCAAACACTCAACAGTGTTTTACTGGCTTTGGACGAGAAGAGCCACAGTGCTATCTTACGATAATAGGACAGTTCTCAAATCCTGGCACAACCACAGCATCCTGCAATTGCAGGTTAGCTTGCCAGCTAGAGGCAATGGGTCTAGAGCCATAAAAATAAATGGCAGTTTACACACAGTGGGACTCTGATCTACTGGATTTGACACTGAGCGTCTTCCCTGTACAGGAAAATGCTTTATACTCTCATACTTCAAAGAGAACAAGCACTGTAGTACACTAGGCTATATACGTTGTTACCAGCCACAATACAGTCAACTTCTTACACTTTTAGTTTAAGCCAACTGATTTCTATTTCCTGAAGTACAAATATATCCCTGTGCTCCCCTGCTTGGCTTTGCTATTGTACCAAATTCCTATTGTTTTCTTCTTTCACATGCTGTGGAGAAAGTTAAAAGCACCTCTCAGCAGGGAGCTATCTCAAGAAAACCTATCTAAAATTAGACTCAACTCAGATTAATGGACCAAACAGAAAAATACTCTGTGAGCTAAAATTAGAAGTAATCTAATTAGTGTCTTGACAATGATTTGTAACCAGGGAATTCCCCCCCTCTCCTTCCCTCCCACTCGTTCCACCAACGTCTTTGTCCATCTGATTTTAAAACACACTTTAGACCCTAAGCAGAGATTAAGCAGAAAGAGGCTGGAATCTGTCTGCACTCTGACGGATGTGAACAGTGAATTTTCAGAGAAACTAAAACTCACCATTTGGTTCTTCCCAGGCCTCTCACACCCGTGGAGGCACCTATACAAGACAAATGCCCCCAGACCAGCCCCAAATGCTGCTACAGCCAAATAGACCTTTTTGTTGATAGATTAATCTCTGGGAGGCTCAGAAGCCCTTGTCTCTGCTAGGAGACTTGAGCAAGACTGGAAAGTGTTTGTCACAAATGTGCACTTTGCTCTTTCCTGAGCTGCTGATGAGTAAGACTGTATTGCCTGTATAAATGAATACCCATGGATGCATACACACCACACTGCTTGCTTGGCCCCACCACATACACTAAGCTCTACTGTGACTTGTGGGGAAAGCTCTTCAGTGCTGAGCAAGGCTGGTACTGTCCTTTGCATCTTACCTCCTCAGGTCTGCTTAGCACGTGGCCCTCGGGGCCAGTAATTCCCATCTCCAACATCCTGGTTTGTTCCTAGGACATCAAAAGGACAGAGGGACATTAGAAGACTGTGAAACTATCAACTACACAGAAAAGCAGATCCCTCCTGTGTTGAGCCCTTCTGTCAGGACTGCCACCACTTTATGTCCTGTGGGACCACCATGCACAGCGAGAGGCTGCTGCACCCTCAAGGGGTTTGGGGTTTGAGAGAGAAGAAAGGGAGGATGGGGAAACAGGAGGGCTTGGAGGGAGCACGGACACCAAAGGAAACCTCTTTGATGAAATGAGTGGTGTGGGTGAAAAACAGGCACAAAACTCCCCAGTTCCACGTACACCACTTGATGTTTACAGTCCCTTTCCAAGGCCCTCCCTGACTCCCCTTCTGAAAAGCAAATTGTCCAAGTAGAAACTATTGAGAAAACAATCATTAAAACCAGCAAAAAAATTATCCTCCCAAGGTTACTCGTGGGTCCCCAGTGATGTTATTTAATCACCTGGAAATCAGCAAGTGCTAAAACCTGTCCTGTGTAAATTTCTTTAGAAACGGGTGGTGTGGGGTGTTGGTTCCTGTATTAATGTTATTCCAAGTATTTTGCTGTTACAATTAAGACCATGGACAACTGTGTGTGTGCACCACATGCACTGGCCTGCCTATCCCCTGCCTGTACCCTAGAGACTTCTCTCATATTCCCTCATCTTCATCATCTCCTTTTGACAGAGGTCAAAGGAAACAGGCAAGGGGACTTCATGGTCTGCCCTGACCAAGGCACCTTTCTGGCCTTGGAGGCCTTGAGGCCTGGAGGATCTTTCTGACCCTCACATCTTCAACCACATGCTGTCACTGCCTGTGGCAATGCCCATGTTTGCTGCCACCCAACACCTGCCCTTGACTTGCAGAAACCATGCGCAGTTGCACAGCAAGCAACATTTCTCCAAGAGGTGTTGTGGAGCATGAAGTGGATGTACAGCAGCAGTAATAGCAAGCCTGTAAGCAAGCAGGTTTATGCACTTTTTCTTGCGTCTCCTAGAGTACTGAGTATATTATGAGAATTAAATAATGTCACCAATCTCTGTCAGGACTGTGTAACTCCAGCAACGATAACAGATGTGTTCATAGCTGTTGGAGGAGTGTATCAAAGGATGAGGCTTCACAGCAGGTAAGTGCTGTGTGTTACCTCCTCTGACACCTTCTCTGCTACAGTGAAAGCACCATGCAAGGACTTAACACTCCTAATGCGTCTTGCTCTTCGTCAAACAAGAAGCACTCTCTCACCACCTACAGCACATCAGTCTGAAGTCTAGAGCTCTGCTCATGTCCTATTTCTGTTCAGGCCATGCATCACATCTCTTCCCCTGCAACCTCCTCTCCCGTGTTGACCAAACTCCAGAGAAACACACAACCGCCCGGACCACTGAAAGTAAAATGGACTGAAATGACGAGTACAGAGAACAAATCCTCTGCTTTCTTCCTGGGAACCTCCACCAGCAGATGACCACAAGCATCGTGTCTCTGTGCTAACAACACTGAGCTCCACACCAGCTTGTGATGTTTCAATCAGTCCTGACAGAAGGAAGCAATTCCCAGGGCTGTGACGTGCTACCAGCTATTAGTTTTGGGGCATTTTGTGGTTAGGCTGGTGCTGAAGTAGAGGTAATCTCTAGGCAATACAACTCCTCTGATCACTCTTTGTATCCATGTGAAAGTGCCATACAATTGTGCACTGCAGCTCTAAAATGTCCAAAGAAAAACTGACTCTTGTAGTCTGAGAGGATGTTCAAAGAATGCCCTCTTAGTTCACACTCCTTCAACTCCCAAGAACGAGAGACAGGCAAAAACAAGTAGCTGCAGAGCATAACTGAGCAATGTCTTCTCTGTCTTAATGGAAATCAAAACATTTGGACTTTCTCTCATCCAGGACCAATTAAAAAGCAGCAGGCCAATACAGACCACCTACTTACACACCCAGCCACATCCCTCATAACAACTCCCTCACAAATCCAGCTCCATTAGCCGGCTGCTTGCTTACAGCAGGGAGAAAATTCCTCTCTTGCTGCAGCACTTCTCAATACACTTTCAGTCTCTTAGCTAATTATGTGCAAGGCAAAGGTCTCCACCTCTCCACACTGAAGAAAGAGCTGTGGCTGGAGTGAACATACCATACTTGAGAGCCTGCTCTCTTCCATTTAAATTGCTAGTTTGCTATTTCAGATTCATTTATGGACCACATACAGCAGAAAATCTTGGTAAATGTGATATTTCTGCTCGAGGAGCAAATAGATCACCTAGCAAAAGACATCCATGCAGCTGTAGTCATTTTGCTAATGTCCCACACCGAACCTGCCTGGGACAGATTTTCAGTCCCTGCATACCAGAAGAGCAGTTAGTTACCTGTGCAATTATATCTCCATTTTCAGCATGAACTTGAGCTATGGCACCCAGTTCTGCCAGGCAGCTGAATATCTCGTACAGCTGAAATGGAGACAAGAGAAAATGATTGCCAAGCAAACAGACTGCCCAGGCTGCGCATGGCCATGGCACCCCCCACACACCCCCATGGCACCCCCACGGCCATGGCCCTGCATGGCCCTTCAGCCCGAGGCCCTGGCAGGTGCCAGGCGCTGCTCTCTGAAGACCATGGCTGCCGGTGGATGCTCTTGGTGATCTCCAGGCCAGACCCCTGTCTCCAGCCGCAGCACAGCATCTGGCCAGCCCACCACGGCCGCAGCCTGGGCGGCCCTGCAAAGGCGGAAGAGGAGAGGGGCCGCCTGCCACCCCAGCCTCCCTGTGCCCCCCGCGGCTGCCGCCCCCCGCTGCCCCTCATGCCAAAGGCATCTCACCTCGGTGTTTGACATCTGGTACGAATCCTTGTAGGCCATGTACACCATGAAGGAGTTAATTCCTAGGGGCAGAGGAGAGAGAGGTGAGCCAGGGCTCTCCCTCCCCGCCAGCCCCTCACAGGACAGCTCAAGGCTCCCAGCAGGCACCCGACAGCACGGCCACCCCTCAGCGAGGACGGGGCTGGCTGAGGCTGGAGCTGGGAGCGGCGGGCAGCAAACCTTTCTCCTGGACCAGGGTGTGCAGCTCCTGCCGGACACGGTCACTCCAGCGCGGCATGTCCACATGCAGCGCGTAGTCACAGCAAGCCTTGCCGTCGGCCCACTCCCGCCACCGCTCCAGCGCCTCCACCAAGCTGCTCTCGGGCTCTGGCACCACGTGGTCCACTGCAGGGGCACAGCGGGGGCAAGGGCTGGCAGGGGGTCCATGCCCCGGCCACCCCACCGCAGCCCTGCATGCTGCCGGCCATCCCCACAAGCCCAGGCTCGTCTCCCCAGCAGCTGCAGGGCAGCTCCGAAGACGTCCCCATCGCTGCCGTGGTGAGTCCTGCTCCTCTAAATACATTTATTGGCAGGGAAGCACACAGAGCCTTTGCTTAATAGCCCCTGGCATGGGACCAGGGGCTTTTACAGGCTTCTGCTGAGAAATCAGCTGATAGCTGAAGGATCCTGTCCTTCCTCACCCCGACTTCCACCCCATTAGCACACAGCCTCCTCCCACGCCACAATACTAATGCACCTTTTACGGCCCACCATGTAATCCTCATGCCCTGCCACAGTCCATTTTGCACAACTTATCCTCTTGGCCCAGGGGGAAGGAGAACCGGTGCAGGGAGAAGAAAACCAGTCCTTTACTGGAAGGATGAACAGTTGCTCCTGCATCCCAAGAAACCCTGCGGTGCATGCAGCTGTGACCATTGCACAGCATTAAAACCTGGACCTCAAACCAGTGCCCAGCAGTGGCCCTCTACAGGGAAGGACCTCAGAATTCCCTTTCCTTTTTCGTTAGCACTGTTTATTTCCAGGCAGTGTGAGATGCCAGGACATTGCTCTGTTCCTCTGCTCAGAGTCATCTGAGCATCATGCTGCCCTATTTTTATTTAACAAGGAAAAACGTTACGCCATTGTTCCTTTTTGAGGGTCCCAGTGGCACAGTGGCTGCAGACAACGAAGCACTGCAGAACATCAGATCTGCAAGGGCAAGGGATCCTATACAAATCCCCTGTCCCACCCTTCATTATTAATAAGGGTCCCAAAGATTCATCCCAATCCTCGCTCTCTAAACTGTATTGACAGAGATCGCAGAAAAGATGAGCGCGCACTGTCATGGACCTTTTAAGCAAAGATGACTGAGAAAAGCAAAGAGAGAAAGAAATAACTGGGCAATGTTCCAAGCATGCTGGGTGCTGTCATGCACAGGACCTGCCTGCTGCACTCACTGATCATGGTGGTGCCACCAGCCAGGGCTGCTTTCGTTCCTTGGAAGAAATCATCCACAGCTGTCATCCCCTTGTATGGCATCTGCAGGCGAGTGTGAACATCAATTCCTCCAGGGATCACCATCTTCCCGTTGGCTTCTATGGTTTTGACCCCTCCAGGGACAATCAGATTGTCTCCGATCTGCCTGATGAGATGACACCAAGATGAGTGAGCCCCCCACAAAGGACAACCAGCCACAACATAAGCAATGAACAGTCCAGCCAGGTCTGCTCGCGCCGGCAGCAGCAATGCCACCCTCCTTCGCACTCCCAGACCTGGCCTTGCAGGAGCCAGCACAGTCAAACCACCTCACCTTGCAGCAAAATGCACACTTGTCCAGCTTGCTTAAACCTATGATTTGCACAGTCCAGGGGTGGCTGCCATCTGTCTGACTGCTCTAGTGGTGTCTGTGATGAGCCCTGCTGCCTGGGGCAGGCACAGGTTTGGGGTCGTTGGGGAGCATGGTCTGACAGGCATGCAGATCTCTGCAGCATATGGTGTGAAGCTGCCTAGGACACTTCGTACCCCACAGACTCACAAGTCAAGCTCCTGCAAGCATTGCCAGTGTAGCAGTCCTACCTGTTCACCGAGGGTGCATGCTCACAAAACCCAACACCAGCCCTGTTTCCAGTAAGCTGCACCCCTAATCTCTCCCCTCCCCCGTCCCTCTGCCCACCTTAAGTAAGGCTCAAGTCTGAGGCTTACTTACAAAGATGATTTCCCACTGTAATGCCACAACTGCTAGACCAGCTCAGGGCTCATCAGGGACTTGTAATGCTGCTCACAGCACAAGGCCCCGAGGGTAAAGGGAAGCCTCCCTCCAGGAAGCTGGGGAGGAGCTCACCAAGTGCACAGCACAGCCCGGCTGGGCTCGCAGCACAGCCTGGAAGTGCTGGGCTCACTCTCTTCGCAAGGAGTGCAGCCAGAGCCCTCCCCTCCCATGTTGTCACCTTCATGGCCCTGAAGGATGCCTCTGCTATCAGCAGGGCCACGCTGTAGTGAAGGCAGCTAAAATCCCAAGTACCTAAAAATATCTTCTGAAAACAGGAAACCTAAAAAGTTCCAGCATACGTGTACTCCTAAATTAAAACGCCACTATAGCTCTCTGGAGTTTGTACTGTTCCAGCACACAACAGTCTCCCCCCTGGATGTACTCAAGACCTCCTGCAGGCCAGGTCACCTGAACCTGAGGGCTCCTTTCACTCAGCCCCCTGCCCCCTCAATCCCTTTATCTGTCCATATGTAGCACTCAGCCTTCAAATCTCTTCTTTCAGAAATCCTATTTTCATCAAGCCTTCCTCAGTCTTCCCTGAATAAACCAAGACAAAAGACAAGTTGGTTTTAGTGGAAAACATCTGATTTCCTTGGGATACTGGGGAGGTAAATGAAGAGCAAATTCCATTTCTGCATTTCATTCAACCTCAGCCCTTTGCAGGTTTTTTTCCTTAGAATAACAAAAGTTCTATGGACAGAACTGCTGGCTCCAGTGTCCTCACAGCAATAAACCAGCCGCTCTTTCCACCACCTTTATTGAGATGAATCCATCACCAAAGGATTTAAAACTGCTTGCTCTATTCTTACCAGAATTCACTTGTGAGAGCATTTCACTTCCCAGGCAATGAGATTCTGTGACACACAAGGCTGCAGATGAGGCCAAGTGATTTGCTCAAGGATACCTAGCTAAGTCTGTGCCATAGCAAGACCTGAAGCTGGCTCTGATCCCTGCCTGGGTACAAGTACTAGTCAGTCGTGAATGCTCTTGTCCACTAGCTAAAAACAGCCTCATAAAAATACAGTCGCACTGCTTGAAGTACTTCTCTGCTGCTGGATTTGTTAAATATACCACCCTGTTGGAAGGCTGGATATTTTCCTCTTACCATAGAGCAAGCAACACCTATTCAAGTCTTCCTGTTACGAACTATCACAGTTCTTTTAACTCACCCAGCTTGGGGTCCCAACATGATGCATTTGAACTGCAGCCTTTAAACAATGGAGTTATCACTGCACCTCTAAAACACACACAAAGAAGCTGGGGGGACCCAGAGGTTTGCCTGCAATTCCTGAAAATCTCGAGGCTGCAGATGACCTGCAGCACAACACTGTCCTTGTTAGTGCTAACAAATGGGATCTTGTGGGGCGTTGTTCAGGCTAATAGTGTTAACACAGAGCAAAACAGGAGTCAAAGATAAATCTTGTTCCTGGTGCAATTAAATACATCTTTGTTGTACAATGGATGCTGGATCACGAAGTCACCAGTCTGACTGCAATTCAGTCACTGGACTGACTGAGTAAACATGTCAGGCAATCATGTATGTGCTCACACACACTGCAGAGAGCTGAGCCGCTAACCAGAGCAGGCTATCAAGTTTTACTGGCTAGCAACTTGGGTACAGACCACATCCACAAAAAACCAATAACCACCCAACTTGAAGCTGATTCAAGGGGAGATGGAGATAACAGAAGCCCCATACTTACTTTATGAGGCCATCCTCCACGTAGATGTCAGCATAGAATGACTGGTCATCATTGACTATTCTCCCTCCTTTAATAAGGAGACGATCACTCTGCGAAGGAAAGAACAAGCAGCTGTCAGGAGCAGGCAATACAGGCACTTCTCAGCGGCCAGGACAGTGCCCTTCTTGGATGCTGATCAGTCAGCTCACCCAACAGCCAACACTGTGGAAAGCTCACATCTGTACCGACACTTGAAACGACAGGGCAAGAGCAAGGACTGAAAAACCCCCACACTCCTAGGGCTGTGTCTGAGTGGAACAGGTGCTGCCTGTTCACCTGAGACAGAGCCGCAGGTGAAGGTGATAGTGCTCCCCCGGTCGCTGCAGGCAGCACAAGCGAAGCACCACTATTTACAGCAAGTTTGTCACTAGGGGCGTGTCCTTAAATCCTATCCAAATACCACACAAAATAAGTTGCATTAAAGACGAGAATGTGTATCTCTCTAATCTGTTATCACCTCACAAAGACCACTAACAGGACAGGCAGCCCTGAAGACAATGCATCTGCTGTTGGAATCCATCCCGCCTCTGCAATGCTCAGGGTAGTCCTGAGGCGTTTCAGAAACGTCACAGGGCTACACAAGACCCAGAAGACATTAAACTGCATTTCCGACTCATCATTTACCACCTCCTCTGTTGTCCTTTCTACTGACCTAAAGTGGCCAGCAGCCTTCTCTGAAGGAGCGCAGCTGGATGGTGGGGAAGCGCCCAGACCACACCGGCTCTTACACCCTTCCTGTACACATGCTTTTGGACCTGGGCACCCCAGCGTATGCTGATGGGAGAGAACGGACCCTGTCCTGTGGGGAACAGACCCTGTCCTGAGGAGCTGGGAAGGCTGAGGTCCTGCTCTTCTACCTCCAGCTGCACAAATCCGAACACTAGCTGCAGGCAGGGCAGGGGCAAACAGCCTGATCTCACACATGGCTACCATGAATTCAGGTGACATAAGCCAATCATGCTGTTCCAGAGAATATGCACTTCCTGACTGCTTAAAACATCTCCAACGACCCTCCAGCTCTAAGCTCCCCTTACCTTCCCCCTCTGCTCCCCCCCAGTGCCCACAGCCCAGGTTTTGACAGGTGAATACAACCTGTTCCACAGTCCGAGCCTGGACCGTGGCTGACCACAGCCTTCGAGCAGGGCTCACACGCCAGCCTCGTTCTGTGAACCTCTTGCACAATTAATTCCCCTACAGAGAACTGGGTTTGTTCTTCATCCGCTGCCCCTGGGGTGATTTCTAGCAGTATCACCACAGTGGTGGTAATTTGCAGTTTCCTCCCTGGCAACAGAAGGATGCAGGAGAATCCCCCCACATCCCTGCAGCTTGCAGCAGCCAAAGCGAGGGGAGACCGTGAGCGTTTTTACAGCAATCTCATCCACACAGTCGAGACAAAGAAACTGGGTGGGGAAAGGATCAGAACGCACGGTGCGCTCAGCCCAGCAGCAGCTCAGTGCTGGCATAGGGGGAAGAGCCACGGTCTCCCCTCGCTTCCCAGGCAGGTGCCTGCCCACAGCTGCACCCATCGATGAGCAGCACCCCAAGTCCCAGCAAGCAGGACTTACCCCCCCCCCCACCCCCACTCAGCACAGCGTAACACTGATCAGGAGCCTCGCCCCTCACCAAGAAAAGCGCACGTCCGGATTGTTCCTGTGTTCCCATCCGATCCACCATCCTCCCCGACGAGCAGACCTGGGGTCAGCTCCCCTTCTCCCCCAGAGGTCTAGCAGAACTGTGCGGGCTAAGCGGGGGTCTGGAAGCAAGGGCATGTTGCTGGTCACAGACCTCCCTGCGCAGCTCCCTTAAACAGCTAGCTTTAACAGATCACAAGCAGCACATGATGATACCGGCCTCAACTAGCGACCTGGGGGACCATCACCACCTCTCACCTGCAGCTCTTTGCCTCAAGTACAGCCGAGGCAGGAGGACAGCTGGGTACGTGTTGGCACAGGAGTCCCAGGCAGCTAGATCTCAGCCTGCGCTGCATCTCTGCCCATCATCTGCAGGTGATGCTCAGCTTTGGGGCTAAGGACCCCAAGCACAAACAAATGCTATTGATGAGCCACTGATTCTCCTTCCCCAGCACAGGATACTCGTCCTTCCTTTTGTGTCAATCCAATTGTCGATTCACTAACAATACTGTAATTTTAAGTTCAGAAATCCCTAAAAGAGCAAAGCGTGACCCAGCCTGCTTATAGCCAGTCAGTGACAGGGGACAAGCAGCTGAGCCATGACTCCCATGCATGCAAATGATGAATATTTAAGTAACAGCACAAGAAACATAGGTAGAAACTACCAAGCAACAGTATCAGGTATCAGCCACACAAGAATCAGGGTCACAGTCAAAACACAGAGAAGGACTCATTGTTTTGTATTTCAGTCAACTGTACATACAGTTTCTCCCACATAACCCCTATGCCCTGGCAGATCCTCCTTGGCTTTACCTAGCCTACATAGTGAGAAAAAAAATGGGAGCCTACCTGCCCAGATCCAGTAACACAACTGGGCTTCCACTTTTTTTTGCCTTGTCCTTTAAACCTGCCCAACTTGCTTTCCCAAAGGCCCTGGAGCTCGTTCTCACTAGAGTGCAGAAGCAACAGCAAATACTGATGCTGGCCTCTTCTCCCTGCGCATGGGACAAGACAAAGAGAAGGGAGACAGGCGCAGGCAGCGTGGGGGCAGGAGACCACAGCACTTGACCATTACTGAATAAACTGTTAATATGAACTCAGAAAATATGCCTGCCCACAAACACAAATGGTCATTCTGTGGCAGATGTGAAGGGCTGCTCAGTGCTAACTCTGTTAGTACACAGAACGGTGAGGTCCTTAATGGCTGGGGCACAAACAAGGCGTTCCTTCAGGGGATTGGGCACTGCCAGACACCCCCCGCACCCACGGAGAGCAGGGCGGCATCAGTGCCTACCCACCAGCTGTGAGGAAAAAATATAATTAAATAAAATGAGTAAAATCCAAGCGACACCACAGCTACAGGCTCTGGCATCATTCAGGAGGGCACCCAGATGCCAAGAGGCAGGGGAGCAAGAAAGGAAGAGGATGAAGCAGTTAGGAGGAAACAAATGGAACTTAATAGACAGGCTTCTGCAGCACACACCGCCAGAGCAGCCTCAGATTACAGTAAATGCACTGTTTCCCCTGCCAGGGCTCATTTGTGCGTCTCCACACCCACCATGTCTCCCCGCCAGGCAGTGTTGGGCTGTTATCAGCCATTGTCAGCAGATGGAAAAGCCCTCCTGCACCCTGCGCAGGGAGCACCTTGCTTGCCGGCTGGCAGAAGCATGGCGGGGATGGGGGGGGGGCGGGGGGGCATGCCCAGCCGCCTCTGCCTGCACACAGCACGTGGGGACCAGCCTCTGTGCAAAGGGTCCAGCATGCCAAAGCAGCAGCATGAGCAAAAGGTGCCACGCGACTGCACCTGACCGCTGGCACTGACCCGTCGGACATGCCGGGTGGGTCTCCTCCACTGACTGTGGCTCAAGTCTCCACACAGCCAGGGACAGCCCATTAGTCACCAGTGTGGTACCCTTCATGAGCATTCATTTCTACAGGCACAGGTGCTGTCCCACAAGGCCAAGCCTTGCAGCCTCTCCCCAGAACAGCTCTGCCAAAACCTGGTGGGATCAGCGCCAGCCCCGACACCCCTGCCCTGCTGGGAAGCCTTTCTGCCCAACACTCCCCGTCTCTCTGCCCATTGGCATTTGGGATTAAGCTTTCAAAACCATTACCCATTCCCTCATGCCCACACTCTGCTCCTGATGCTCTTAAGCATCACCTGGTCATTTGAGATCCCAAGATATCGGGGGGTCTCTTAACATTTCTCAGCGTGACACTACAGAAGGGAGGCAGCAGCTTCCAGAAGGCTGCTGAATCCAGCCAAGAATAGTGCTCACCTTGTTTGCAAAGCCCAAGGGCATAATTAGTGTAGCATGGAAGCAGGTGTAGGGCTTTATCGCCCTTTCCCTTGTAAAAGATACACTAATTGCAACGGTGTTTCATCAGTAGCTGGATGTCTCCTTACTCATGTACCACATGACAGCATGGAAAAACCCCTGGGTGGAATCACAGGGACAGCCAGCCAGCTGCCAGCTACACCCAGTGACCCCCCCAGTCTGTGGGCATGGTCACAAACGCCATACTGATTGCTGCCAGTTTACCAAAATCTGTCTAGTCAGTAACTGAGGCTTTTCTCCCTGCTTGCACCTCATACAACATACTAGCCGTCCCCGTGCAGACCTCATTGTCTTTAGAGATGCCAGAGACATCACAGAGATGGTGCTTGTGGGCTCTGACAGGGCGGTTGAACAGGACAGGCATGGCTTACACCAAGAAAAAATATGGTAACTCCAGTCTACCTGGGGTAGGGAAGGTTTCTGCAACCAAAACACAAAGACTGGGCAATTTTGATTCAACTGACAGCTCTGTTAACAGCTACTTTGTGAAACCAGGGCAAGGCATTTCACCACTTCAGTCTTCCACCTTTCTTTCCGCAGGGGTAGGAAAACATACTGTGGACAGCAGAAGTATTTTGATTGTATCTCCAAACAATCAAGGAAAAGGAACTAACAAAAAGTCTCTCAATAGACACACAAGGTTTGAAATTACTACTCTCCTGAGGTGGGCATCCCAGCATCAGCACACATCTGGAAAGTAATACTACGTTTACTGGTCTCTGATGCACTATGCACAACCTAAGCCACAGTGAAGAACAACACTTACATATCAAGCTGATGAAGCAATCACAGAGAAAGCCAAAAGACTCAGTTAACCTCTTCCCCATGTTTTCTCCACATCACAACCAACAAGTATGCCCACGTCCTGATCTTCCTTCAAGGGCTATGGTCCTGCCTGTCACACGTAGCTTTTGACTAGGCTTTTACAATTTAGTTTGGGAATATTTACCCCAGCAATTTATCTTGCACAAACACATGCACCCCTCACTCATGCTCCTGGCTTCTCCACTAAAATGGCTGTGCTAGAAAATACCAGAAATTGCTGCAAACAGATACAACAGGCAAATTGTGGTTTTTCACGTTATTATCAGACACTAACTATGAATTCTGACTGCAGCACTGTTGTGTACAACAGGAAGGAGTGTTTGCACATCTCCAGAAAAATCACTAGATAGTTCAGACAATAGCTGTCAGGAAGTAAAAATACTCAAATTACCTAACTCCCACACAGAAGCCAAACCTGCTTATTGCTTGGGTGACAGAAGTGAGGAAGGCACCACTCCCTTCATATGCTATGCGGCTCAGTCACTGCTTCAGCGCTATCAGCTTTGCGATCTATAGGCGAGTCACCTGCCAGCATAAGGTGGCTCCTGTAATTCTCTGTATACTGTCATGCTCCCCAGATGTGATGCTTTAGATGCTTCCAAGGTCTCTGAGATGTCTTATGTTCTAATGGCACAACACAGTCCCCAAAATCTCTCTGTTAACCAGCAGAGCTTAGCTGACAATCTGCCGTGCCCAGAAGCTGCTATGTGTCTGGACATGCAAGAACAGATTCCCGGGTGGAAATCTAGGAAGAAGTAATAAACAAATAAAACAATCTGCAGAAAGGGACAGGAGAGGCTTTGTTCTACAGGAGACACCGTTGCTGATTTTCTTTCTGCCATTCCTTTGAACCAGAGAAGACCACCCAACACCTGACTTCACTTTGTTGCTTCCCTTGAGCCTCAAAGCATGGGTTCGGGACATACGGGTCATTTGACCAGAATTCCAGAGCAATCTCCTCCACCCCAACCAGGACACGATAACGCTGCAGAACAGGGCAAGTGAGTCCCGGAGGGCTGCCACCAAGCTGCAGAAGTCAGAGGAGAGAGCTACCCGTAACATCAGCTACACAGACACCGTGCGTCCACAGCACCTGCAGCCTCAGCAGGCTGAGGAAAGGATTTAACATGGAGAAATAAAGCAACTGGTGAGATTCTGTTACCACTGAGGTGAGAAAGCTCCTGCCAGATCCCAGAAGAGCAGGAACAAGCCCTGCGTATTGTTAAAGCGTATCATAAAGGTCCTTGCAGAAAAGGCCCCAGAGAATGGGAGAACTCCTACCTGCAGCAGTACTGTTGTCAGCATGGTGGTCTAAGGATACAGAAAAGACAACGTGTGAAGCGGTAATATTGCTTAAGAAAGGAATTCAATCTGGATTGACAAAGGGATTTCTTTTTACAGTGGTAATGATCTTTGCACTTCTTTGGGAGCACATTGTTCACATCTGTAGATTAAAAGGAGTAACGGAACTCAAGTGCTTTGTTTTCCCTTTATCTTCAAGGTGCCAAATCTGTCCTCAGGAGGAAAATCAGGAGCTATGCGAAGCCAGCAAAAAGCCACCTACAAGATGAAAGCCCCGCCTGCCCTCCCCGAAGAGAGCCCCGTGAGGCTGCCCTAGGGGGGCCGGGGAGAACAGCCGCCCCGCGGAGGAAGGGACAAGCTGGACCAGAGCACGGCAGCCGGGTCAGCGCCGCCAGGCACCGCGGGGACCCCGAGGCTCCGCACCGCCACACAGACCGTGTGAGCCAGCGCCTTTCTTCTCCCAGCCGTGCCGAGCCGTGCCGGCGGTAGGTGTGGTCCCTGCGCTACTGCGCCAGCCAGGGCCCGCTGCACCTGATGCGGCGACACCGGGGCGCAGCTGGGGATGCGGCGGGCGGCACCGAGCGCGGGGAACGCCCTGCGGGCCGGCCGGGCAGCCCGCACCGCACCGCCCCGGCCCCGCCGCGCCCCGGGAACGGCCGCCCGCTCCCCGCCGCCGGCCCCGCTCGGAGGGGCGCCCGCCCGTGCTGGGCTCGCCGGGCTCCGCGGGAGGCTGCCGCCGCTCTCCCCTGGGGGACAGGCAGCGGGTACCGCCGGACACCGGGGCACGGCTCCGCCCAGCCCGGGCTCACCGGCGGGGCCGGGGCACCTGTGCGGGCGGCGGGACGGGCCGCGGGTCTTCGTCTGCGCGCCGCCGCCGCCCCGGGCCGGGCCGCCTCGCAGCCGCGCCCCCCCACCCGCCCCGTGCTCCCCGGCGGCCCCGCGGGGCGCTGCGCACCGGCAGCGTCCCCCCCCCCCACCCGCCCGCGGCACCCACCGTGATGCGCGGGATGTTCTTCTTGCCCTGGTACGACATGGCGCGTCCCGGCCCGGCCCGCCTCGCCGCCGCCTGCGCTGGCCTCCGCGCCCGCTCCGCACAAAGGCGAGCCCGCGCCCGCCGCACGCCGTGCCAGCCGCCACCGGGGCCCCCGCCCGCCCCGCCCCGCCCCGCCCAGCCCACGCCCTCCGCGGCCGCCAGGGGGCGCCCGCCACGGCGCAGCCGGTACCGGCCACCGGGTACTGCTCCCAGTGCAGATAGTACCAAGTATTGGTTACTGGGCACCGCTCCCAGTGCAGCTGGTACCAGATTCCAACTATTGCTCCCACTACAGCCAGTACTGGGTACTGGGCTCCAGGTACCCCAGTGCAGCCGGTACCACATACCAGGCTGTAGGCACTGCTCCCAGTGCAGCCAGTACTGGGTACTGTGCTCCCTGTACTGGGCTCTGGGTACCGCTCTCAGTGCACTGGCACTGTGCACTGCCCCACAGAAAACTCCCCGCGCACTGACCGGGGCTTGCCACCCTCTGCACCTCAGGTGCTGGGCACCGGCACCCAGTGCCACACATCCAACTTCGCCCATTGCACAGCCGGCACGTAAGTAAAAGTGAAAGAAATTTCAAGAAGAATGGATTATTGGGTACTGCTGGAGTGCATCTGCATCACCCTAAGCTTTCTTTCACAGGCACACGAATTGGAAACATTTAAAAAATAGTAAAATGCACTGGAGGTCTGACTCCGGGATTCTTGTATCCTTTGTAAACACTGTGCGCGTCAGCAGTACTGAGGACTCCTGTATCCCCTCAGCGGTGATCTTGGTAGGAAGGTTTGAACTGTGGAATTGGTTACAAGTATCCGCGTGTGCCAAGCCGGACGATGCTGGCCTGGGACCCCCCCCCCGCCAGCCGGCCAGACCACCCAGCCCGAGTCTGGGATGGGAAGAACTCGCCTGCCCTCTCCTGTCTGACGCGGTCCGATGCTGCCGGCAGGTCCCGCACAGTCACGGCCGGGCCTGAATCCTGCTTGCTCTCCCAGGCCAGCTGCGCCTCCTCTCACATGCAGAGCTCTGAACACCATCAGCAAGATCCTTCTACAGATCCTGCTGCTAATGGTGTGCCATCTGCCAGCCACATCCCACAGCTACACCTGGCACAGGTGTACATTGCTGTAAATCCCATTTCTAGCTCCTGCTGGAAAAACAAGCTGCCTGACCCAGCCCTCCCTTAAGTTCACCTTCCAAATTAGAACCTAACTATGGTTTGCAAGGGCTGCGGGACCTCAAAGAGCACCCTGCTCCCCAGCGCGTGCCTGGGCAAAGGAATCCTCACGGCACGACCCCTGGCACTGCAGCCAGCTCCAACTGCCACAAGCGCCAGAGAGGTGGGTGATTCCAGTGTGGACTGTCTGGAGTGCCAGCTCTGCTGCCGGGGTTCAGGGGAGGGTCACGCTCAACAGCATTAATCATACGTTCTCCTTGCTGAAGGGTTTAAGTACATCGATTGTTATGGCAGCTCTCCCTTACCAGAAGCTTTGATGTCTCTACTGGCTCAGAAACCCAGCCCACAGCTTTTATTACTCACCAAGTTTGTTATTCTGTGTGTGCTTCCGATGAAGCTCTTAGAAAGTTTACTGGATACATATTTATTCTAAACCCAAAAGGCATTCACCAGCTTAAAGTGAAAGTCATCAGCTTCTCTGTAACCTACTCATTACTGCCAGCACAACGAGGGTATCTGCAAAATTGCATGGGCTGCTTGGCCCAGCTGGACCACTGCCTCCGGCCTCCATTCCGTGCTGCCTGTGAGCTGCTGCACACCAGCAGTCGGCAGGACCCGGGCTGAAAGCCTTCCCACTCCTGGGTGGACCCGTGGGCAAGGAGGTGTCTGCAAGCGCCGGGAAGGGAATGGGGAAGCAGTGCTGCGCCAGAGCCCCTGCAACCAAGGAGCGTGCCAGGAGGAGGTAAGGTAGCAGAGCATACTGTTCTTGCCATGATGCTGCAATGCTTCAAGAACAGGTCCTGGTCTCTACTGAAATTAGACTGAGTGGAGCTGGGACATGAGAAACACCCTCTATCCCCATCTCCAAATCTCCTGAAACTTCACTCACCCATTTTCCAGAAAGTTTAAGAGTATCCCTGTGCTGTGTGGTACCATGTTACTTTGTCTGGAGCCAGTAACAGAAAGAGTAGCAGTTAATAATAGATAAAAGACTACACACACAGATTCTGCTGACTTGAGCACTTAAGACACTTTCAAGCACTGAGCTTGCATCAACCCCCTGGATGCTGGCCAGCCACGGTGACTTCAGACCCCTCTTTTGAAGGGATGCGCTTTCCTTCTGGTTGCTATGTGACACTCGCACAAACAGAGTAAAACATGTTGCCCTGGGCCCAAAACATTCAGAATGGAGAAAGATTGTATTTTTTTCCATAGGACCTCTTCCAAGTGCAGTCCGAAAGTTGTTACTTGCATGCTTCGAAACATCCTCAATAAGAAAGCTGGTCACTTTGAAACTTATTTTAAAATGGCAATACTCTTACAGCTCATAACCTCCTCAGAAACACCTACAGGGATAACATGGCACTACATGTTTGTGGGCAGCCACGATGGGTGACAGGAACAGGGTGAGGAACACCAGTGGTGTGAACATCGAATAGAAAGCACGTGCTGTTGCAAGGACTTCGTCACTGAAACAAACCCAGCTCTGACCGTGGCCCACCAGTGCTCAGCAGCCAGGCCACACACCTGTTGGAAAGACAAGGACTGTGCTGACCCAGCCCTAGTGCAAAGGCAGAAAGCAGATCCCACCAACCCCCCATGACTGTGATCAAGTAGCTCTTACAGACGGACACAACTGAGGTACAGTGAATATAACCAGACAGGGAATAATCAGGGCTCAAATGTCATCATGTTCAGTAGACTTGCCAGGACAGCCTGTCCCCATGCACAGGGTCTTCTCCTCCCCATACATATTCTTGACATAAAACCATCCCCTCTTCTCTCCTAGCAGAGGAGCTTTCAGGACCTGAGCTTCCTCAGAGCAGAGTGAATCCGAGGGATGGAAACACCGCAGCTGGTGTGCTCTCTCCAGGTGGAACCTCTGGCAAGATGTGGTGTCTCAAGAGGCTGGTCATGCACTCCTACCCAGCACACCAGGAACTTCCACCACACACAAACTTCAGAGAAGCTTTTCTTGCACTTGTGCCCGGAGGAAGGTGGTTACCGACCCAGAGCCGTGGCTCTTCCTCCACACTCCTTTGTGCCCTTCCCACTGGGATCCATGGGGTCACCCTTACTTCTGTGGGGGAGCCCAGCTCCAAGTGATGAGTGCTCACAAGCATTTGATGATCATGCTGTTCAGTGCTTCTGGCTCCAGCTCTCCCAACCTCTGATGCTCAACTTGAGAGCCAGAGCTGGAGGAAACTGGGAAGAGAGCCCACTGGCTCTGTTACTGAGAAACACAACTACACTGTCTTTCACACCATTCCCACCATCCACACCATCTCCCAGAGGCAATATGGAGCTCTGCAGCCTTGCAAACTCCCACTCTGGAGCAGACATGAATGGGAAGGAATCAAACTCAGCTGCTGGTGCTGGATGCACATAAGGTCTGCCAGGAGGCAGCAGGAGACTTTCTTTATGTTGTATGAGGCAGCCGGTGGGCACTGACACAAGTTTTTCCACAGTGGAGCAACTGCTGAGTTTTTCTCCTGGCTAGAATATACATCAGGGCTTTGGCAGTGGAAACAAGGAAGGAAATCAGCAGATGTATGGCCTGAAACAAACTAAACTTCCAGGTCAGCACTGAATGTTTTCAGGTAGGTGTTACCTCCACTCCAGCTGGATTACCGTAATTTCAATCACCTGTCCAAACTGACATCAGGGTGGGTTCAAGCCAGAATTTATCTGCAGCCTTATTAAGGATTAGAGGTCACAGCAACTTCAGGTCCATTCCCTTCTTTCTCCTTTGGACTGAAGGTGATGCCTTCCACAAAATCCTCATGAGGCAGCTTGCAGAGCCTGTCTGAGATGATGCTTCACAGCGGATAACAGAGGCTCTGTAAAAGCAGAAGTCCCTGGAAGGTATTGCCCTTGGCCATCAGGAGCCCACAGTGTGTCCACAGCAAACACCGAGACAACAGCCCTGTCAAAACATCAGTTTCCACCCGGTGGTCTGGGGACACCTTGAGGTCTGTGGGCTGCCTGGCACTGTCCCCATGAGACCACGGAGAACTGGGCACGGACATACTCAGGTGGTTAAAGCAGTTGGTAGCCTGATGCCCACAGCCTCAGGACTGCAGCCACACCACCTTGGGCTCCCAGCTGCCCCTCCTTTACACAATGGGATGTCAGTGCTTTAGACCACAAAGACTGACCGGTTCCCCACACTGCAGCTGGGAAGTCTCGTCCCCATGGCACAAGCTCCTGCACCCTGCGGGCATGCAGAGGTGTCTGGCCAAGGGAGAAACTGCTTCATCTCTTTGCCAGAAATAAATCGGGTTGAAACCAAACATGTCAAATGGAATATGCTAGTATGTGTACACGAGTGACTGATGCTTCAAGGCCAATTAGTTCAATTACAGCCTGAACCTGCAGAGCAACGAAGTGCCGGTGACTTGGGTGGCTCAAAACGTGCTTCCCTTCCCCTGGTGCCAGGGCCGGCAGGGAGCCGCCAGCTGTGGGGGCTGCAGGACTGGGCACTGCCACCGCCCCTGTCCCTCTGCTCGGCATCGCTGCCAGCATCAGCAGCACCTGGGCGAGACACCTCACCCCACAGCTCCAGTGGGTCCTCGCCTCTCTCTGGTTCCTCCCTTCAAAGGCAGGATGGAAATACGAGAGCCCAGCAGAGCAGCAGGCATTCCCTGGTTTTGTTACTGATCATGTGCATGAAGGGCAAAAATTGAATCTGCAAACTGCCTTGGGAGCTCAAGGGCTTAACACCTGGGTGAAGAAGTAGGGTCCAAATGGTCCAGTAAAGAAGCAGAAGTAGCAGAGCATACAACCAAGCTTGGAGGAAAAAACGAGGGGTGCCCCGAGAGGCGTTTCATTCTCAGTCAGAACTGTTCTTCCCCCATCCAGCCCCCAGCCCAGCAGAGCCACCCAGTGCCAGCAGCACGGGGCTGTGGTGGATGCTCCTGCTGCAGCACGTCACCAGAGCACAGAGCCAGACCCTCTGCAACCCACGGCTGGTGCAGCTGCTGGAGGGTGCTGCTGCCACCCTCCCTGTCCCTCCCTGCAGCCCTTCTCCCACCTGCCTGCACCTCTGACAGCCCCAGCCCCACTGACATGAGACCCCCAGGCCAGACAGGGTCCTCCCTGCAACACTAAGAGAAGGAGGCTCTTGGCCAAGTGGGTGGTGCTCCAGGGCACCAAAGAAATGCTCAAAAATAACTCTCCAGCCTTCAGCTGCGAGCAGAGAACCTGCTGCAGGCTGCTGTGCTGTCACAGCAAAGAGCCACATGAAAAAAGGAAGCCCAGGGACATCAAGACCTGGCTGCATCCCCTGCGGGAGGTCCGACACCCCTGGCCAGCAGACACAGGGAGCACACAGGCACCCCTTTCCAGCTGGAAAACGCCAGGCTAAGGAGAGCTCCCCTCTCCAGAGACATCTCTAACACTGAAGGCACCTGGCTGGGGCTGGCTCAGCTCACTGGAAGCATCATCTGTTTTACATCCCAGAGAAAACCAGATGCTGTAAACCACAGATGGACCCAAACCCCACCCACGAACAGATCCAGACTCGTGCCACGTGCATGATAAGTGCAGCTGCAATGGTGGCACAGCTCTTCTCCCACATGGGATCAGAGCACGTGCTGTGTCCAATGATGGCACCTCAGTCCCTTCTGCCTGTCTCCCCACTCCTTCATACATCAGTCTGATGCAAAGGGAAAGTTTGGACCAAATTAGGGTCCCTCCTCACTTCTTTAATGTGTGTGTTGAGGAACAAGATTCTTATTAGGTTCAGCTATTTCACCGTGATGTTAAAGGCACAAGCTGCTGCTTCCTTTCTCCACTGACACACAGAACTTCTGCGAAGCTTTTTTGTGCAATTTGAACTCACTTCACCCTAGCAAAAGCACAGCCATTGCAACCCACTCTGCGTGTGACACGGAGCGGCCTGCACACAGCTCTCTAGAGGTGACTGCCGAATCAGCAGCTACCCAAGCATTTTCAGGCACACCAGCCACCCGTTCCACTGGCCCATGGCTGGGACAGGGTCTTGGCAGGTGCCCGAGCACACAGCAAGGATCTCGGGTCAGTGCTGTGACACAGCACACATCCTTGTGCATCCACGACAGGTACAGGGATGCCCTAAAGCTCTCCCTGGAGCGCTGCCCCAGAGCCCAGAGTAACAGCCACAGGCACCAGTGAAGCAGGATGCTATCAGCAATCATGGCAGCTACAAACAAAGAGAGCACAGCATGCCTGGCTGCTTTGTCATCTCATGATCTTTAATCCAGCATCAGTGTTCTTGAGGCCTGACCCACGGCAGCACGGCTGGGGATGCAGGCTCTCACCACACGAGGTAACAACCCCATTCTTTAGGACATATCCCGCAGACCCCACAACGACACCTGCAGCCACACCAGCAGCCGGCTGGGGCAGTGGGGTACCTGCATGCTGCGCTGCATGCTGCAATGGGGACCATGGTGCACAGCACCCCCCCACTGGAGATGCCTGCTCCCGCTGCAGGCAGCTGCATCCCTCCCTGCTGCACCCCGGCTAGAGGAGAACGCTCACCCTGAAACGTCATCCCTGGCAAAACGCTAATGCCAAGCCTGGAGGCTTCCACTTCATACTTGGCTCCCTCCATGGGGTGAGCTTTGGCTACACAAGAGCATCTGGATTTCCACTGAAATGACTCAATCCCCTCAGAGCACAGGTGGGCCAGCTGAGCCCATGAAATACAGGTACCAATCTCGCCCCTTTAGGAGCAAGGACTAGAAAGGCCTGAGCTCTCTGTTCAGCGTCACTTCTCCCCTCTCAGCTGAACGGAAACACCCGTCACTGGATCCAAATCCATGCACTGTAAAATGGAGTTCGGCTGTTCCCAGCAGAGCCATGGGAAAGATGCTGCTGGATCCGACCCACAGCCAAGAGCCAGCCCAGCGGAACAAGCCAAGGTCCAGCTATATTTTCCAGCTTCTCAGCCCTGTCTCCAGGAAGGCTGCCGGCATGTTTGCTTCTTGTTTCTTCCTCCCATTTCCTCCAGCCATCCATAGCAACTGCTCCCCGGCAGAAAAATCAACCTTCTCTGCCTTCCACGTCTTTGCAGAGGTGACGATGGAAGGAGTCCGTGTAGCAAAAGCTTTTGCCTGAAGTAAAGAGGTCGAGCAAACGCAGCTCTAGCTGGTCTCCGCCATGGTTTCCCTCGGGATTAGGGCTGACCACCAGTGACCAGCTTTGCACTCGCCCAGACCATCTCTGGCGGGTAGGCCACATGTATGAAATCACTTTTCTGAGTCTCATCACAAAACCTCCTTGTTTTGATGCCACTTGCAATGGCATCGACATTTTACAGTCTTTCTCTAAGGCTGTTCTCTTGCACTTTTCAGAGCTGAACCTTTTTGTCATTCCCAGCTCACATCTCTGAGTCCTCAAGACCACATCGGGATTGTCCCTCCCCAGCTGGCATCCACAACACCACTGTCACCTGCACACATGCTGTACTTCTCCTTCCAGCTCACTAGTGACACCAAACAGTCACTTCAATGCATACAGCATTACAGATGCATACAGCTTCCCACCAAATGATTCCTACGCCCTCCCTTTAAGACCCACACAATTTTCCTACGTGGCTGTATCCGCCTAGACAATGTGCAAGCTCACGCTCTGGTGCCAGCCGCCCAGCTGGCAGGGTATACACAGACTCAGGCTATTTCCAGGTCCCCTCCCCTCACAGGTGAGACCGCAGCTTCAGCTTCTCCTGGACCACCCTGACCCACGTGCCTGGTGTGGAGGGCGCTGGCAGCCAGCCCCCAGCCCAGCCCCTGAGGGACCCCGGCTGCCCAGGCAGGACTGCGAGCAAAACCCTTCTGCAAAGGCGAAGCAGCGTGGCAGCACCCCAAGCACCCTGCGAGCCCGGACCCCGAGAAGATTGCTGGCACCCGCAGGGCAGAGCAGCGCAGTGGCGAGTGACATGTAAAAGCTGCTGAGCTACAGCCCTGTCACTCTGCTGAATCCTCCTGGAAGACCCGTACCCTGGCAGCTGCCTGTCTTCCAGCACGATGCCATGCCTTAGGAAAAGCCCCCCAGAAGCCTAGGCCACCTTGCCAACAGCAGCCTGGCATGGACTGGAGACAAACACTCCTCCCACCCGGTGAACTGGCAGAGCTGGGGCTGTTCTGGCCTCTTGGAGGTACTGACATCTTAGATAAAAAGAAAAGGAAAAAATTATTTTGGACAGAGCCTACTATTTTGCTGCAGCCAAACTGCAATGTTTCATTTCAATTTAAACCTACTGAAGTTTGCATTTGACACTTTCAATCATGTTCAGAAAAAAGCTCAGCATTTTCAGCACAACAAAGCCTCTTCCCAGTGAGAAAGCAAGGAGTCTTGCCTTGCAAATCCCAAAATGTTTAGCTGCTGCTTAGAATTTTTCATTGCTTGTGTTTCCTTCCCAAAACAGGGACCTCAAAAGTCACACAAAGTTGTGATAACCACAAGAAATGTCCATGTGGCTCGTGCAGTTCGGCTCCCAAAGCACGCTTGTTGGTGGAGCGCTGCCTGCCAGGAGGCTCCCAAGGCACCTCCGCATACCTCTGCCAGGCCCGCAGGCTCCAGCAGCCCCGCACCTCTGTGCCCCATCCCACCGCCAGCAGCTCGGTGGGGACAGAGGCAGCTCATGTCCTGCTGGGCTTCATCGCCCAGAGCCGCTTCAGAGGAGAGAAGCTGCTGCATCTCTGAAGCCACGTGTTGCTGCAGGTGTTTTTCTTGTGGCATCCCCCACCAGAGTACTGGGCGAGCCGCTGTGGGTCTGCGGGCATGGGAGAGGCAATCCCAGCCACGCTGGAAGCAACTCAGGAAAACAAGCCTTTCCTGACACAGCATCAGGTGCAGGTCTTGCTGCATTTTCTGAGAACTCCAGAAAAAATATACAGTATTAAAAGAAGCATCACCTCTCCTACCTGCTGCGACCGGCTATTGCTAAAGCATCTTGTAGACTTACTTCGTGGCATGCCTGGTGATGCCTAATTGCTTCCATAAAACGTGCCATGGCTAGGATCTATTATTCATTGTTAAACATTGAGAAAAAATATCACTGTCTTTTTATTTTAAAGGAAGAGTCTATGGGGGCATCATTTTGCAAAGATAAAGAGCGTTATAAACCCTCTCACGGACACAGAAAAGGCCTCCCTGCCCTGCACATGAGCCCCTTCTAAACCACCTGGACAGAACCCCTCCGAACACTGTGCATCCCCAGGGTTGTGCCCCAGCAGCAAGGCACCAGCAGAAACCCTCACCCCGCAGGTCGCGCCAGCCCACTGCCCGGTGCCCCCCGCCTCTTCAGGGGAGAGAGATCTGCTTCGGGAAGGCTGAGGACAGGCTGGATCAATGCAGGACTGAGCGATCAGTCAACCCATCTTGTTTACACCTGGCTGCAAAACCCAGTTTCTTTTGTGCATAAAAGTACCGGATAGACCTACATTTTCCTGGGAAAAGCATGAGGTTTTCCAGAACACATCACCCAGAATCACAATCACAGCATCCTTCCAAAGCCCCGGCAGCGCGAGCTCGGCGCGCCGTCATGGTGCCTTATGGATGTGGTAGCAAGGTACCGCCGTGCCCGTGTCCCCCTGCTCCCAGTGCACACCCACGGCACCAGGGCCAGCCGGCTGGCAAAGCCCTGGCCACCTGGAGCTGAGTGAGGACAGAAGGGAACCGAGCATTGTTGCCATGAGGTAGTGCGATAATCAAACTGCTTCCACGTTACAGTGAGGGTTTTGGCAAAACAAAGCCTCTTTGCAGCAATCAGGAACTCTTAAGTGAATTCTTAATTTCTTTAGAAAACTAACCCTACTGCATAACCCCCATGAAATCTAATATCTGTGTCTTCTCACATGGAGGGGTGGTTTATCAAACACTGCCGTTTTGCATAACTGCTGGCAACAATCTGTATCCTGGCACGAACAGCCAAAGTACTGACTCCTTATTGTTGTGCTTCAGGCATCAGATTTCTCAAAAAACACCAAAAAACGTGCGGGAATTTTTTCAATTTTTTAGCATCAAACTCCATGAATTATAACATAGGTTTCACTGTTGTATTTGCATTGTGGGAACTAGTTCAGTGGCTTAGGTTTGTTCCTATTGTTTGTAGAAATACCAGAAATAATGTAACTCCAAATACTTCTCTTAAAAAACAGTAAAACCAAACCGAAACCCAGAGCATTCTGCTGAATGGGGTGACACTGAGGTTATGAATTAATGTTATCAAAGTGCTTTATGACCCCTTTCACAAATGCCAGTCTTTAAACTGTGCTAAAAGGCAGGGCACAATGGCAGCTTTTTGATCACGCAAAGTTCACGCGTAAGAAAAGCCTGCAGCTGGCTTGGTGTTTCCGCTATAAAATACTGGCAATTGGAAAAAAAAAAGCTGAATGCTGAAGTCACAGCACATTTTACATGTGTCAAAAGGAAAACTAAGAGAGAACCGAATTAGTTCAAGCTTGATTCTCTATTTGAGGCAGCCTTGTGTCTCTTTCCAGGATTCATCACCACCTGAATCGGGGTGGTGTCACACAACTGGACACAACGAGGCACGCGTGACGCTGGCGACCTCCAGGAGAAAGCTACGGACTGGCTCCGGTGGGTCATCTGGAGGGATGGACCCCTCGCCTGCTTTCGCTGCCTGGTAGTTTCCCTCACACTCCTGGCTCCGGCAAAGGGTGGAAGCCTCCTCATCCTCCTCCCCAGCCACCAGGCTGAGAAGCTGCCCCAGCCTGCAGTGAAGCTGCAATCCCGTGTTTGTGGGACCACAGCCAGTTGCCTTGGAAATGCCGACCTCACTGCAGAACCACGCAGCAAGCGTGTAATGAGCTGAGTGCTCCTGCCTGTGACACTGAACCGGCGGAGGAAAAGGCAGGGTCTCGCCACGGCTGAGCAGCGAGGAGGCACATGGAGGCGGCTACCACAGGCTGCTGGTTCACCTTCCTCCCAGGCACTGAGCACAAACTCCTTCCCCGCTCCTCAAACCCACATTGCCTCCACAGACGCCCGGCGGTGCAGCTCTCTGCTACCATCCGTACGCCGCTAGCCCTCGGAGAACATCCCGACCACAGGAATTCAGAGGGTGCTGCCTGCAACCTCCAGAGAAGCTCTCTGACTTCATTATAATAAAGTAAGCGCTGAAATCCCCTCTGGCAAAGGCATGGCAGCTCTCAAGGAAAACTGCAGGAAACTTCACAAGGGTAGCGTCCACATAGGCCATTACTGAAGGAAACCTGCAGCAAGTTAAATCGCTCTTGTAAAATCAGGTCTCTGCAAATAGCCTAGACCAGAGCAGAATGTGGCCCCCCAGCACTGCTCCTCCAAACCTTGAGTGTTCTGCAACAACAACCCCTGCTGCAGCAGATCCTTGTACCAGGGAGAGCAGGCTCCTGCTTGCAGCAAAGAGCACCCAAAAGGCATGTCTCTTGTTTGGGCAAGTCTGCACCAGGAGCGGGCACTGGGACGTGGCCAAGCCCCGAGAGCCCACCTGCCCGCAGGGGCAGGCAGGCAGGCAGCAGCCTCGGTGGCCAGGGTCTCCTCCAGCCCCAGCGACCAGCCACTGCTCCCAAATTAACCAGCAAAGCTCAAATTCCCACTGACGAAGCAAAGGCCCAGCACCTAACAGCCCTTCGCCGTACCCCTTGCTGTACCGTGCTGTGGCTTCTCTGCACCCGAATCCACAGCTCAGCTGTTGTCCTTCTGACAGGCTTCGTGATAAAGGAAAGTGAGCCTGAAACACCTGCCTGGGCCCGCGTTACAGCAGCACATCGTACCACACCACGTGTTATCACTGGGCGGTTACATGCTGCAGTTGTCTTTCCTGCAGAAATGCCGGTGCTTTAACTGTAATTAATGCAAAAAAAAAAAAAAAAAAAGTATGTTGGTCTGTTGTACTTCCAAGAAACTGTTCACTGCAAAAGTTAGGAGACACATCTCTGCTGCCCTGTGCACAGGCAAGTCTCTTACTTTCAGCTTTCCTAATAAGTTGCTTGGTCAAGGGGAGATGACAATGTTTCTTAAGTCTGGGAAATTATTCCAAGAAGCTCCATTTGCCTTGACAAAAAGAGCCTTTGTGTGCTCTGAATGTGCAGAGTTCAACACAAGCGAACTCTCCGTGGTGGGGCAGGCACAGCACGGCTCAGCACACATGGCGCGCGCTCCCATCCTGGGGCATCCTACACTTCAAAGCTGAAGTACCAAGTCACACGATCCCTTCTAGCCACATATGCACAAGAACACGTACATGAAGCTTCCCACCTTCTTAGGCAAGACAAGCAGATAAAAAGGGTTTGGTTCCTGGTGCTCATCAGCTGGAAGGCATCAGAGGAAGAAATCTAGGAGCAGAAATCCTCAGGAAGAGAGGAGCTGTTGAAGGAAAACCTCAGCTGCAAAACTCCAGAGATAAGGGTCTACTTAAGACCTTAAAAGGGAACAAGACTGTTCCAAATTTTTGGTATGGCTAATAAAGAAAAGCTCTGAGTAAAACCCACAGGCAGGCTGTCATGAGTTTCTGTCTCTTTTCCAACAAGCAGCAGCACAAAATTAACGCAGCGGTCAGAGTTCTGCAGCTGCTATTCAAACCATACAGACAAGGTCGGTACCGATAGCAGTAACGTTAGTTTTGCTCCTGACTGCGTAAAAAGGGCTGTAAAGGAGCAAAGCTCAGTAACAGGAACCAAATAGCATGCCAATAAGACACTAAAAAGCAGAGGCTGAAGAAATTAAAGTGCAATGAAGAAACCTCAAAGCAACCCGCTGCCTACCTAGAAGCTCCTGCAGAAGACCAGAGACATCAAGGACAGTCTGATGCTTTTCCCCAAAACACAGACAGGCCAAGCCACTGCCCTTCACTGCCGCTCTCCCACCAGGCTCCGGCTGCTGAGCTTAGTCCTCCAGGTCCCAAATGTCTGCAGTTTATCAAGGTTCATGCTCCGGACACAAGCAGAGGTTTCTGCAGAACCCTGAGACGGCCACACCACTTCTGCAGGCTCACTATTTACTTCGGTGATTTGTGCTTCCAATTTTAAAAATGGGGTTTAATAATTTGCCCTGTTCACCCTTGAAAACCCTTGCCCTTAAGATGACTATTTAGTAAAAATTTCAGCCCCCAATGAACTCATTGATCAAGAGGCCACCTAACGCCCTTACTTGCCTCATATGTAAATGAGCATCAGGCTCACCGAAATCCCAAGTCGGGTACCCACGTGGCACTGTTAATTCAATCATCCTTCTGCCAAACTCACGCTGGTGTAAATGGGACCAGAGCCAAAAAAGCATGACACCTTGGCCCCTGGCAGAAGGCACTATGCTGCGGAGGTGGTGAATCTGTTTATTACCTTGAGTTTGGCATAAGTTGAGAAACTTTGTGCCTGATGATACTTTCAGTGATGCCACTTCCAGATAGATGGGATGGTATAGAACCATGGAATGGTTTGGGCTGGAAGGGACCTTAAAGACCATCCAGTCTAGTGCACTGCCACGGGCAGGGACACCGGCCACCAGCCCAGGTTGCCCCCAGCCCCGTCCAGCCTGGCCTTGGGCACTGCCAGGGATGGGCATCACCTGTCCCTCACAGCTGATCTGGCAGTTGTGATCTGTGCCACTGGCAGATAAGGGCCTGCCTGTTTGGACTGGCAACTCCAAAATCACACACACACACCCTCTTTTTTTTTTTTTTTTTTTTTTTTGGGGGGGGGGGGGGGCGGGCAGGGGGGCGGTATTCGTTCATACGAGAAACCGAGCCGGCGGCAGCTCGGCCCTCCCCGTCGGGGAACGCGGGCGGCCGGCGCAGAGCCCACCGCCGGCCCGCCCCGGGCCCGGCTGCCCCGGGCCAGCCCCGCCGCGCCGCACCGCACCACGCCCCGGCCCCTTACCCTGCCGTCCGCGGGGGCCAGGTCCTGGAGTCGCTCCTCGTCGGGGGCGGCGCGGGGCTCGCTGGGGCCCGGCTCGGGGTCGGGGTCGGGGTCGGGGCCGGGGTCGGGGCCGGGGCGGGCGGGCGGCGGGGCGCGGCGCTGCCCTACGCGCAGCGCACCGAAGTCCAGGGTCTTGCTCTCAAAGGCGCCCTCGACGCTGCAGAAGAGCCCCCCGCGCTTCTGCCGGGGCACGGCGGCCGAGCCGGGCCGCGCCAGGTACACCGGCAGCTCCTCGCCGCCGCGCCGCCCGCCCGCCGCCATGCCCGCCGCGCCGCGCCGCTCCGCCGGGACGGGGCGGGACGGGACGGGCCGGGGCGGGCCGGGGCGGGCCGGGGCGGAGCCGCGGGGGCTCCCCGGCGGGGCGGGATGGGGCGGGCCCGCTCCCCGGCGGCGCCTGCGGCAGCGGTGCGGGGCTCCAGGGTGGCGGCGTGCGCTTGGCGGCGGCGCGGCCGCTCCCGCCGCCGGTGTGGCGGAGCCCGGGCTCGAAGCCGCGCGCGGCGGGGCCCCGGCGGCGGGCGGGGCACGTGCAGCCGCCTCCCGGCCCGGCCCGGCCCGACCCCCGCGGGCGGCTGGCGCGGTGCCCCCGGGCCGCCGGTCCCGAGCGCCTGCAGCGGCGGGGTGCCAGCACCCCCTCCCAGACTCGGCAGGGACACGGGGACACGGGCAGCGGGGATTCGACGGGGATCGGGGAGTCGGCGGGGACACGGGGAGCAGGGACTTTGACGGGGACGCGGACGGTGGGGACTCTGGGGGGGGACACGGGGAAGGGAGACTCAGTGGAGGCACAGGGGAGCAGGGACTCGGGGGGGACACGGGGAGCTGGGACACGGGGAGCAGAGACACTGCAGGGATCAGAGACTTGGCGGGGGACACAGGCAATGGGGACTCCGTGGGGATCAGGGACCTGGTGGGGACACAGGGAGCAGGGACTCGGCAGGGACACAGGCAATGGGGACTCGGTGGGGATCAGGGACCTGGTGGGGAGCACAGGGACTGGGGGCTCGATGGGGACTGGGGGCTCCGTGGGGACACGGGGAGTGGGGACTCAGAGGGGACACGGGGAGCACCTGGCCTTGTACCCCACGGGCAGCAGCAAGCGCTGTGTGGCCACTAGCTGAGGCGCTGCTTTAAGAGCTCCGCTGTGACTTCGGTTCAGAAGTACAGGGGGACAGAGGGACAGCCAGGGGTCTGGCCTGCGTGGGTATCGGCCACGTAATGGAGTAGCAACCTGTGAAATCTATCACACAGCACCAAAACTGGAGTTTTAACTTTAAAATTCTTTCTCCAGGTTCTCATTTCTTTACACAGAATGAGTGTGGGTAGTACCTGAGCCCAACATCCTCTCCGGTGATTTCTCACACCACATATTTTTGTTACGTGATGTGGTCAGTGACACTTTTCCCAACCTTTTTTGTCCCTGCCAGTCCTTCAAGGGCAGATGTGGTTCTCACTTGTCGAAAAATTCCCATGGCACCTGCCCCGTCACGGGGACCAATGTCCCGGTTGTTACCCTGGGGGACCGTCTGTGGGCAGGGGGTGACACAGGCTTGGAGTTAGGAGGAAGGAAACAGTCTGGGGTTGTTTCCTTCCTTTCACGCTCTGGGAAGCAGCCTGCTCTTGTAACTGAACTTGTACCAGCGTCATTAACTCGGTCCCTATTTTCTCCACTGAAGTGGAACAATCTACGGGACCTTGAATTTGTAATCCAGGTCTGAAGAGCTGGGAGAAGGGAGGATGCACTAAATAATGTGTCAGTAAACTTCAATGAGTTACTTTCACAGCATTGTGTCACACAGCACAGTAAAACACTGCTCACTGTCTACCCTTGCTTTCCCTAAAGCAAGACCAGAGAGGGTTAAATCTGGGTTTTCTCATGATCATACATAAACTTTAATATGCAGCTGCCCCAGCTTTGTGGCTTCATGGAACTCACCACCATGGGCTTTGTGCCGGCGCCAGAGCCCTGCCGCTGCCTGGCCAGGGATGCACCAGGAGAGCCCCGTGCTGCTGCCCCTGTGATGTGTGATGCTCGCTGCCATGTTTTGGGTGCAGGGGCAGCAGCAGTGCCTGGGGCTGTGGGAGGAAGTATTCCTCCAAATAGCCAGAATAAGTTTGTTTCGTAGCTTTTCTACTGCTGCTCTCCTGGCAAACGCTCTCCCTCTGTAACTGGATGCTTGGCAGCCAGACCACCAGTACAGTCCAAATCGATGGATACAACGTGGCTGCCCAGCAGGTCTTTACCTTCCTAAGGGATTGCCTCAGCGTGAATGAATGCATCCTTCTCCTGCTGCAGGGTGGATCCTCTGAGCCGAAGCTGAAAACCATCTCAGCGAGTTTCTGCCCCTAGCAAGGGGGAAAATCTACAGATCTGCTGATTTCAGAGCTGGCAGCCAGGACAGACAGCGAGCAGAGCCCCCACCTCCTAGTTGCCAAGTAATGGCACTTGGAGTGAGCCTTTCTTGGGACCAAAAGCGAGCTGCAGCCTGCCCTGTGGCTTTGTGCACTGACCATGGGGAGGTCAGAGCGAACCCCTTGTTTTGGTTGGGACCTCTCCATATGGTTGTGTAGCTTTATGGGGAATTAAAATTCCTTGGAACGGGGCCTGGCCTTTGTTTGGTTCTGCAAATGTGCAAAAGTTTCAGCATTGTACTTTAATAGCAATATTTATTCAAACCCTGATTCTAATGTTTATCTTTCCTAGCGCCTTGCTGCATAAATGGTTGCACTGAAATTATCTGCACCAATGAAGGAGTATGGGGGGTCTTCTAAGAAGACAAGACTTTAAAATCTGGCCTTTAATGGCAGTTATTCACTGTATAAAAGAAAATTCTTTTATTTCTCAAATTGCCATTCACTTTTAAGATTCTTTTTGTTAGGTGTTGTAAGGCCTCTAATTCAAGGACGCAAATGAAAACTGAAGTTTGGGTTCCGTGTGTGTTCACTGCAATAGCCTTGCTTTTTAGCCCAGCAGAATGCATTATTTATATTTCTGTACGTGTGTGTCTCAGGTCAGATTCGAAGGTTTTAATTATACAATGACAAAATGCCTGTCCCCTGTAATTAAGCACATTTGATTTTCTTTTAATCACATGTTTACATGCTATAGTTGACAAAAATGTTTTTCAGGCAAACGGTCATGAGTGATGCATCTTCAAATCCTGCTGGCAAACAAGATCTCCTCTTGCCTGCCTGTGCAAAGCAGATGAGATACAGATCAGGGAGAGGAGCCATGGAGAGGCTGTCTGTCCAGCCTGAGCCCCGCGAGGATGGAGATGGCAGGCGTTTCGATTCATGGCCGTGGGTGCTGCCGCGGGACCTGCATGCACGTCTCCGCCCCAAAACAAGAGTGCTTGTCCCTCACGGTTCAGGCACTGAGCTGAGCCTGCCAGATGGGCACTGCCGGCCACACCTCGAAGGGAAAGAAACAGCCCAGTATTCTGATTTAGGGAACAGCATTTATTTTACAGGAAATTACATTTTGTAGTGACAAGCTTCTAATTTACGTCTGACAAGACTGTCTCTGTCGAGTAAGAACTTTTTATTAAGCAGGGCTCAGAAATGGAAATCTGTCATGTTGTGGGGTGAACCGCACTAGTTATGAATGGGGGGAGTCGTGCAGCCTTCTTGGAAATGGTCTTTAGGCAAATTCCTTTCAGCAAAAGGATTAGTTAATAAGATGGGACATAATCACCCTGTCTGGGATGGGCGTTTTCTTATTCTGTGCACTCAGCGCCTGCATTGCTTTCCTTTGTTGTTCTCATCATCTGCTGCCAGAGCATCGGCTCAGTCTCCCATCAGTACCCATGCGGGGGAACTGTGGCTCCAAATGCCAACTGGCCAGGCTGCTGAGTAACCAGTGAGAGGCACAACATGCAGTATAATTTTCACAAGCATTTTCTCCATGAGGCTACCCACTTACTAAGTGTTATCTTTTAAATGTTTGAAGAGGAATTTAAATTGCCAACAGAATCATTCAAACACCAAAGGTATTGACAGAGAAGTCATATTAGGTCAACTTGCCTCTGCTGCCGAGGCACTGTTGCTCTCTGCTGGGTATTTTCTGATGATTTTGCTAATTCATTTTCTGTTTGTCAGGCCGGCAGGCAGTTTCTTGATTGGAAAACCCTGCATCCTCTGTTGGCAAACTGCTGTGCTTCTTCCCAGTTCCCAGGTGCTCTATGCAACATTATTCTCAACGTCTATAATAAAAACAGAAAACAATTAAAAAAAAAGTGAAGCACATCCCATATTGTGCCTTCTTGTTCATGTAATGTTGCCTGTGCCACTGGAAGTTGCTCGTTACACCAGGAAGTTAAGATCTTGTGTTTCCTTTGCCTCACCAACAAGGTGAAATCCACTGGCCCTCGCTTTAGTTTTAGTGAAGCAGAATCACGGTGCTAAATGCTACAGCTGGATTTTATCAAGCAGTGGATAATTTCAGGATCAATGGTAAATAGCTGGAGTTCTTTAGTCAGGTGATTTTCAGGAGCATCTATCGGTAAACAGAAGTCAAATACCATGTTTCAAAGCATGAGGTAGCAAACTGTCAAAAGGAAGCACCTCCCACCACGTACAGTGCGACAGTGGCAGAGGCACGTGCGTGGCGGGCAGGTGCCAGCGGCCACTGGCTTGGGGGCAGAAGGATGCGCGGCAGCAGCAGGATGCATGATGCGCAGCAGCAGCAGATGTGTTGGCGCACCACAGGCACATGCTGTTTTTTCTCCTCGGTGGTCTCACTAGCAGCAATCACATCTTCATTTTAACCTCTGTTTTGGTAAACTAAATGCCCTTCATTATTAACATTGAAGTTTTTGTCGTCTGCCATCTGTGTTAGAAATGACCCAATGTTCTGTCCTGGGTGACTGGTGAGAACATGAGACACGGTGTCACTGCATATGGGGTGTTTTCCCTTGGCTATGATGCTCCCAGCACCTGGGCAGCCCCACGGGGGACACAGCTTGCCTCTCATCAGCAGACGTCCAACTGTGCGGTTTCTGCACAAAGCACAGATGCCTGGCCCGCTGAAAAGGGCTCTCGCCTGCACAGGGATCGCGTCTGCGGCTCCGGGTGCAGCTCTCCACAGTTGTCCCTGCACCCCCAACGCCGTTGGCTTGTTCCTCGGGCATCCGAGCACCAGCCAAGGACCAGACATGCTCACGGCCGCTAAGATGAGTTTGCAGGAATCAGACAGCTTCTAGTGCTTTCTAGCATTGCATGGCCACCAGTCTTCCCCTTTCACCCCCAAGAAACACAAAGACTTTGGAAGGAAGGAAGTCCTGCCTGAAATTCACTGTATTTAGTGTTCAGCTTTTTATTATTGCTTCTTTTTCTGGAGTTACTCAGCCTCTTTAAAGAAAGCTGAGGAGGTGGGAGGGAAGCGTCTCGGGCCCCATAGCTGTGACCACAATGCTCGTTAGGCTCTGAGAATGCCATGTTATTTAAAGGAAATAGGCTGTTGACATTAGGGGAGATCTGACACCCTCCTTCACCAATGCTCACAAGTTCAGCAAAGGAGAGCCATGTCCTGAGTGAGGACATTTCCTTCCTTGATGTCAAATCCATACAAAATGGTTTTACACTGGTTTTCCTGTGGGCCTGGAGGTAGCAGATCTCCAATTGTGCATGAAAGGGACATAATGGCAGCATAACGTTGCCAGCATGATAAATGCACATCTGGTTTCATAGCTCATGTTTTCTAAAGTCTGACGGTTCAGCTGGAGAAACACTGAGAAGCAGCAGGGCAGAGGTAGTGGCAGGTTAACACGAAGTTCTTCATCCCCATCCACTTCCTACAGGCTTTGATCAAATTGCGTCCCTTTGTTACGTGCATGACAAGTAGCAATGGCGAGATTAATTGGAGTTACCTTATTTCAGGCAAAGTTAGAGCTGCCTTCTCTTGCTCTGCAGCCCTGATTTACTCGGGTGCCCTGTTTTAGGAGACTGCCAGATAAACAGGATTGTTTTGCTGATTTGTTCTTGCAGCAATGCCACAACAGCCTCCAGCACTGCATTTCATGTGCCTCACGGAAGGTCAGGCTAAGGACAAGCACAGATGAAATAGTGAGAGCCAAACTTGACAAGAAAATCTGCTTGTCCTACTTAGATTTAGAGGCAGCAGTCAGAGATGGGTGGGTTCTTTCATGCCCCAAGAAATGGCACATTCATGAAGCGCAGGCAGTGGGTGAGCCTGGTGTCTCCATCGACCAGGGAATGCTAGTGGCTGGTGCTTCCATCACCATGCTCCAGTTTCTAAACTTTCAGACATAGCGGGTCAGAAGGTCAGAACAGGCCTTTGATCCTCCAGGCTGCTCTGCACATCAAGGGGTTCTCCATCTCAACTCTGTACATCTTTCAGAAAACCATCTGATCTTGATTTACGCTTCCAGTGCTGGGGAGTATATGACAGGCACAGTAAGGGCCTAAATCAGAATCCTACCCTTGCTGTTACAAATGGGCATCCCATATCTCCTCTAAATGTGCTCAACTTCAGGTTCCAGCAATAGGCTTCTCGTACACACCCATCTGTGAGCTTCAGGGGCCTCCTATATCAGGCATCCGCACCCCCATACTGGCACTTACAGACTGATCGAGTTGTTAACCTCTTCGACACGACGATCGTGGTGTTGTCCCTGAGACTGAACTACAAGGCATGTTTTCCAGTCCTTTTGCTGTGACTATGGAGGGGGTGGCAGTTTTGTCATCCCCTGGCAACGCAGGCAGCTAGAACTGAAGGCAGCGTGGCAATAGTACAGCAATGTTAAATACATCCATATGTGCTCCCATTTCATATGTCTGCTCACACACCCAAGGACTAGCATCAGTTGTCTTCACCACAAAGTCATGCTGGGAGCTGATGTTCAGCTGATTTAAAATCAGTTTTCCAGAACAGTTTGCAGTGCTGAAGGTATGTCTTTGTTCCCAGACGTACGGGTCTATGTGGGACCCTGTGAATGTGCCGTTTTGTGGGACTGGCCCCAGCCTTCCGCGGTATAGCCGGTGTGCCGCCCTGCCCAGCTGGATATGCTGTACTGGGTGGGAGAAGTTACAGGTGAGACTGGAAGGACATACCGTGCGTTGTCATAAACTCGAAAGGATGGGAACGGGATGGTTGTCTAACACAGAAGCAATGGTGGGGGGAAACACCCCTTTATACAGGGAAACGTTTCACCACAGGCACAGTCGTCATCTGGCGGACTGCTGTGCAGCGGCGTGGTGTCCTCCCTGAAATCCTTTGGCAAAGTCAAACCACTGCAGAGTTAGAAAGAAAAAACATCTGACCCTGTCAAAAGCCTGCTCAGTATTTCATGTCAAAGCCACAAGGAAAGTGGATTCATACCCTCTTAATTTCTGTTGCAAAATGCTGTTGTATTGTTGGAGGGTATAACTTCCAGCAACACTTACAGACGGCCTTCAGCATGCTGTCAGTCTGTCATGCTATCAAACATCACAACTCTGATGAGCAGTTGGAAGTTATAATCTTCTGTGATGGGTTATTCCAAGAATATTTCTGAAATGGAGTAATGCCTTTTGCTCCCAGATTGACTTAGTGCTGAGCAAAATCTATGGGAAGTTCCAACATTTTAGCATGTGGGTTTTTTCCTCCTGAAATGAGCTGATAGTCAAAATGTTAACAAATAATAATTGTGGAACAGGAGTTCTGAAAAGTTTTCTGTGGGGAATCTGTCCCCTCCTTCCTTCTCCCTTTCCTTGTCCTCCAAGAAGGGACTACTACTTCTCCTTCCATGCCCAAGGACCCTTGTGGTGCTGCAGGCATCACTATCAGGTGCAAACTGAGTCACTGAGTCATGAAGTTGTTGGAGACAAAATGTGCCAGAGATAAAGCTCTCACAAGGCAACAGAAGTAGCATTTTGAAGAGGTTCAGAAGTACAGGTTTAGCACTAGTACAAAACCCCAAATATTCCAATCTAGGTAGAGTCTACACAGCTAGCTGGACCCACTCAAACTAACGAGGAGGAACATGTTCTGGGTTCATGCTCTGTCTCTCAAAATAATCTCTTTCCACCCACCCTGTTTGTTCCCTGCTTCCTGGGTGACATCATCCAGCATCTTCTCCCAAGCTGTGAAGCTGGATCAAGATCTCTGTCACAAAGGCCTGCGCTGTGACACCAAATGCTGATTTGCTTCCAAATGTCAGTCTGCTGTTGTGACTCCCTCTCACTCCAGCCAGTCCCAGGGACCACCAGCTGCTCCTCCCTGTGCTTGCTTTTATTCCTGGATGGGACTTTGAGGACTAAGCTGAGATTTCCTTGTTTCCGTGGGGTTGCACTTGACCTAATCAACCACTGCAGACCTAAAGTGGCCTTGCCTTCAGCCTCCCTGCCCACAGCTTCAGCACTGATGCCCTACAGCAAAACCAGGTGGTGTATCTAGAGATAATTACTGATTACATGCCTGTGATTACATGCTTATCACCAGTAATTAGACGTCAACAGGGTAGAATTATAGTGGATTTAAAGGTACTGTGTTTTTTTGTTTATATGGTGCCTTGTGACTGTGAGGAAGCAAGCAGTGAAATGTATTTTGGCCAGGCTGGTGACACAGGCAAGGCTGCTGTGTGTGCACATTTTCCCTCATGGCTGTCTAACCTCTGGTGTAACCCAGGACATAAGCACCTTAGCTGTGTAAATACCGCAGGAGCCAGGCTGCCATCGAAAGCTCCCCCTCTGCTTCCCTGTCAGTCCATCTGCTAACACTTCAGAGGAAAAACCATATTCTCTGAACTGGAGTGCTGATGTCTTGCAGGAACTAGAACCTGTGCTTGCCATGTCCAGGACTGCTGCTCAATTTTCATTACTTCAGCTGAAAAGAAACTGGGTTGGGAAAAGGTTGTTATCTAATGATGTGTAAAGCTAAACTGTGCTAACCTGGTCCCGCGGTCCTTATCGTTCTGAGAAAGATGAATCCACTGCTCGCTGTCTAGCAGTGGTCCTGGCTCAGCGTTGGCTGCAGGTGAGTCAGGAGCAATAGCTGAGCAAAGTCTTACTATCTAAGAGAAAGGAAAAGTTGGCTCTAGCACTGCTTTAGGACTTGGCTTTTTCCTGGTGAGTCATGAATTCACTAGGATAAACTGTATTTGGAGACACAAATGGCTGCCAGCGATGTGCAGAGCAGGAGCAGGAGGCAGCCTTACCTGGCAGCTCATTCCGGTGTGATCAGCAGCTGAGAACCAGGCACTGATGAGTGGGTGATGGGCTCCTGGATGCTGACACGGCTTCTCCCTCCCGTGCTGCAGAAGGAGCTGGTGGCATCAGGGCAGTGCGTGTGACATCGAGGACAGGGATCACCCAGGTGGCGTGGTCCTGCTCGGGGAGTGCCCAGGCAGCAGACTGGGGACTGGGGCGTGCATGGGACATGGCAAGGCAGACCAAGAGCTGAAAGCTCTGTCCTGTCACGGTAGATTAGCTGAAGAGAACTTAAATGTGCTGCGGTGATGGATACAGAGCAAGGACGCAGCTACAAAGGTCAGAACGCTGCTGGTCCAGAAGAAAGTCTGCAAGTACTGGTCTCCTCCCAAGCCAGGCAGCCAGCCCTGTGCTAACCGCTGAGCTTGTGTCTCCCATCTGTTGGAAAGCAAGGGTGGGGGAGGAATCACGGGAGAGAGATTTATCAGTGTTGGCCAGAGGATGAACCTAAGTCCTGGCTGAAATCTCTGTTTGTTGAAGGAAGACACTGCAGCAGAGAGTTATCTCAATGAAAAGAGATGTTTTGTGGATTTTATTTAAACAAAACCAGTGTCTTTCAAAGTTTTATGCATCAAAGAGAACTCCAAAAAGGCCCAAATGCAAAGATCCTTGTTAGATCCTCAAACATCAGACAAGTCACCTTCTGACCAGCTGAAGGTACTCTAGACATTTTCCAAAGCCTGTTTTTGCAGGTAAACTGACAGCTCTGAGGAATGACAATAAGCTCCATTTGCTTTCAGCTTTAATATACTTATGCAATTCTAACCAGGTTAGTAACAGCCAAAACATATCATGAAAATAATTTGCATTCATTTAATTAGCATAGTTCATCTGACAGTTGCAAAGTTTCAGGAGACCGATAAGTACCACCAGTACAGCCAGGAGTCAGTGACGGCAGCACAAGAAAACCTTGCTGGAGCCTCCTTGCCCTGTGCCCCTGCTGCTCCCTCCTCGGCATGGGGGTCCCAAGGGCACTGCGGTGCAACGCGGGAGCCGTCGATAGGCGACGCTTGGATTAGTCACTCGCCGGTGTGTAGTTTGCATTGGTTTGGTTTTCCAGTGCAGTGTACATCACACGCCTGTGCTGTGCCAGGGCAGAGGTGCGGTGGGGTGGGGGTCTTGGGGCTTTCTGCAGTGGCTCCCAGCCGAGCACTGCAGCCTTTGTCCTGTGGCTGGTGGGCACACTGATGTCAGGGCAGTGACGGTGCATCCGAGAGAGCTGTCGTCCCCCACCGGCACTCAGCCAGCGGTCGGGGTTGTCTGGCAGATGCTGTGCCTGCCATCAGGCACGGGCAGCAAAGGAGAAGTGCCGGGTCTAACTGACCAAACTGTGGCACCACTGTGGCAAAAGGGGCTGTTGGCAAGACCCCCAACAGCCAGTTGGTGTTTTCCTTGTGGCGAAGCCAAGATGAAAGGGGATGCTGACATTTCTGGTAGGGACTGACTTGCCAAGGTCATTTGGACTAAAATTTACCCATCCAAATTTTACTTCCATACCTACTTACTACTGCTTGCTGTCAAAAGTATCCAAAATAATGCTGGTTTCATCTCGCTGTGTTCCGCCTGGCTAGGAGAGTTGGTTTTATCACGTTCTTATTTTAACATTCCTGCTGTAAATCTGGGTTAACTGGAGTGTAGCTCAGTGGAGACACATTTGTGCAAAACTGGCTCACGAGGGAGCAGAATGAGGCTTGCTGTGTTTCGTAACAAAGCTAGACGGTGTTGGCAAATGAAAGATATCTGACTCCAGCAGCCAAGCATAGCAACTGAAGCTCTGAGATGCAGTGGGAAGAGAGAGGAAGGAAATGCATGAGCTCAAGGAACTTCAGGAAACTCCTCAGTGGGCAAAAAATGGTCAGGTTTCATCGGGTATAAAGAGCAAAGGAAGCAGGGCAGTAAAGACAGGCATCTTTCAGCAGACCCAGCGGCAGCAAGCCACACCTCCAGCTTAACTAGTGATATTAGTAATTTTGTTTAGTCTGGATTCACTGTCTCACCAAATTGCCCTTTGAAATCACTGCCAAGTTAGCCCACCCTTAAGGACTGGTGAGCAATCCCTTCAACACAGATGTTAAAATTGATAAAAATAGATAACGTCCATCTATGTTGCTTGCTAAATATGTCCTAGGGAAAGGCGAGCACAGCTTATGGACACCCCTTTTCAGGGAACAGTAGAAAAAGGCTTCCGTACTGCTGCGATCTGTCAAATGCATCCTGCCCTTCACTCCTTTGCAAGCAGTCTTGGAAGAGGTTGTTCTGTAAACTCATCTTCAGCTGCTCACACGAAACCCAAGACTCTGTCAGAAGGCCAGAACCCAAGCTCAGATGCATCCAATACATCTGAAAAAGGGGGACTTAGCCCAGGGTAAATCCTGCCACATCAAGGTCAGCGTCAGGCCCGTGGTGTACCCAGGAGGTGGGGGAGCAGAGCAGGTTGTGCCAGTTTCAGATCACCCGGTGGATTCCTGTTTCCCAGGGAAATCCTCACCTTCCCGTCTGGGTGAGCTCCCTGGCTGGACCGCGATGTGCCCAGCTGCTGAGGGTCTGGGCCATGGGGCTGTAGATGAAGGTCTCTGCAGGAGACCCCAAAACAAGTGGGATGTGCATGGGATACACATGCAGCATTATGTTCCTAGGGCCAAATGTTAAAGTTCTTAGTAACTTTTGCTTTAGGGGGCCAAAAAAGAGGCGATATACTATTCCAAAAAATGCTTTAAATTTTGCTGTTTTCTACATGATGTATTATTGTTCTGTCCTTTCTCTGTGGCAACTGATGGCAACAGGCACTTCAGTATCAAATTGCCCCTGCATGGTTGCACACCCGAGGTTAAATTTGTGACCCCACACCAGGAGCTCGAAGTGGAAGCCACAGGTATCTCCTACTCCTTTCAGGATGCTGTGATGTCTCTGGGCATGGTTCCGCATTGTTTTCCTCTGCAAAAGGGGATGTAAAGTGTTAGCAGGGGAGGAGGACACTCCGTTCCACCCTCAGCCCACGTACCAGTGCCAGCTGAAAGGGTGAGACAATAAAAATGTCGCCACCTAATCCCCAACAGTTTTGGAAGACTAGTTTAGAAGGGGTAGGGATTATCTGTCTTTATGGGATTACCGTGTTGCACAGACACTATATTAACATCAATATTTTGTCTTTATAAAATGAGTTCATACCCACCTTTGCTGAGGCTGAAGGGGCTTTGCCTAACTTCTGGCTTGGTTCTTTCATCTCAGCTGCTTTTATTTCTAGACCAACGGCTTGTCAGTGCCACACCAGAGCAGGCGGCGGTGAGAGCAATTAGACTGACTCATCACACCGCAGGCTGGTTCCTGTTTAATAGGGAACTGTGCACCACAAAATACCATTGTGCTGACTGTCACCACTCCATGAATTTTACCAAGTATGAAAAAACAGAGACCAGAGAGAGAGACACCGATGAACAGATAAAAAGCCAAATGCTTTTGTGCGGGAGAGGCTGGAACCCGGGGTCCAAGCTGCAGCATTTTGGTGTGGGCACTTTGCAGAGCACAGGTGAGTTGTGAATGTCAGTGGCTGTGAACTTTCAAAACACAGTGAAACGTTTTGGACTGGGAAGCTGTGAAAGGCAGCACATTAGTCACTTCCCTAGGAAAGCATATGAATGTTGTATCTGTTCATGATAAACTTCCAGTGTCTGGGTTTGAAATCAGTCTGCACCCCAGATGTGCTAATGCCTTAACTGCAATATAGCTTTCTCATAAAACATACAGTATTTGAAGAATTTCAGACCCATAACTGCCAAATGAACCACTCTCAGTCTGTGAAGCTAAAATCCTTTTCCTTGTCCCTACATTTGCCCATTACTACAGATTTGTCTTCGTAGAAAATGGAGAAGGACATGGCAGGTTATTTTTGCAGTGTGGCCCTTCTGCTTCACTGTGTTCGCCTCCTACCATTGCACTATTTCTGAGGTATTCATCGTGATATGGAAGTGAGGACTTGCCTGTGTCACACACAGATATGTGCAGGTGGTCAAACAGTTTTATGTACAATATCCATGGTATGTTCTTACAGGCTCAGACTAAGTGACTGCCCATCATTAGGGTATTCAAATCCTTCACTCAGTGCCTGGGCTAGCTGATAAAAAACCCAGTAATGGATACCAAGGTGACCTCTGGAAGTTTCTGTGCAGAGAATATACAAACAGAGGCTTGTCTTTCCTGCCAAGCTGGAATGCTGAATTCTTCTCACAGCCCCTATCAGTTAAGCAACTGCAACTGTACCCGCGGGTTTACCTGGGGCTTAAAGGGAGCACTTTGAGGTGCTGGCCATGTTAAAAGTTCCCTGTTTCATATATGAAGGAATCCAAACTGCTGTAGGTTGTTGTCATTTTATTATAATACTCAGTGGATATTGCCACCCTAACCTCATTCAGTGTCTTCATTCTCTGGAGTTACATAACACCAGTGCTTCCAGCTACGCCTAAACCCAGCAGCCTTGCCTGGTTCAGGATGAAGAGCTGTACGCAGGGTGCTTCCTGAGCATCACCTCTGCAACTCGTGACAGCTCAGGGGCACGGGAACTCCAGCTCACATAGCTGCCCATTGCTTTTCTCTGGCTTTCCTTATAAATGTGTAAAATGTTTGCCTTAACCCTGTGAAGGAGTGTGTACTTCTTCTGTCCTTCCCTTTGAAGCTCCAGTTTATTTACTTAGGCTTGCACAGTAACAGTTCCTAACTCATTAGCATTTTTCCTTTGAGGATTGCAAAGCACTTTCAGTGATGATGAGAAAAGGACCAGAGAGGTCCAGATTTTCTCCGCAGAGCTTCAACCAGGAGAAGTGGGGTGCTGGGGGCGGTGCGGGCATCAGCAGGGTATACTGCAGCTGAGGAAACATGTTGTTGGGATCATGGCAAGGAAAGCCCTAAAACATGCTGACTGAGAGAATTACAAGATACTATGGTTCTCATCCTGGAAAAATGTTTCACAGGTTCTACACTATTTATTAATGCTATTTATGTAGTTTAGAATGTTTACATGCTTTTAAGTTAAAGATAGTATCACAGCTTGCAAACTCAGGACCTACAAGACAGTTGCAGCCAGTGCTACCTGTCAGTGCAACCTGTTGCTTGGGTTTCATCCAAAAAAATATTTTTAGGTACCTAATGAAAACAGACTGATTTTCCTGTGTGCCAAGTACTTCCAAATCTGCCTCCATTTGCCCTCCTCCTTTTTCAGTGCTAACACTCTCCTTTAATCCTACAAACCATTCAGTTGTACTCTCTTCATGCCTGAACAGGAGCTCAGGTCCCTGACTTGGAAAATGCTGTTGAAAAACAGCGAAGTTTTTTTGCCAGCAAAATTTCTGGAAGGGCAGCGAATTCCCCACTGAGGGAGAAAGGCAGTGCTTTCAGACCTCCTTTATCTATCTCCAGGAAGTGAAGCTTATTATGTTTCCCCTGGACCATGCAAAGCAGAATAATAATCTTGTTTTGTAAAGTATGTTTTGTGTCAGGTTAATGTTACTGAACTTCTGGGATGGTTGAAAACATACAAAGAACGTACAAACAAAAGGCTGCCAATTCCAGAAGCTTTTCCATTCAAAACTCGGAATGCACATAACCTAATTAGGGCTATTATAAAGAAATAAAAATTAATGAGCCATTATTATGTGACTCTTACTGCATTTATATGGCAGTTTGTTCATAAAGGAAACAGACTGCTCAAGACCTGAGCCTTGAAAGCAACTGGGAGCCAGCAGCCGCTAACAAGCCGACGTGTAGCTCAGCCTCCGAGATGCTCTGACCTGTGAGAGTGTTTTCAGCAGAGCCTGAATCAAGACCACAGCAAGAAAGCACACCAGGAGTTTCTGCTGCGTCTTTAGCAGCGGGGAGAAGCACCTTCCCCTCCAAGCAGTACTGACAGGCAGCCTCAGGCAGCTTTGGGTGTAGCTGCTGGGCACTCAGGCGAAGTTTCAGAGCAAGGTTAGCTCATGAGAAGGATTGCACGTCCTCCCAGCACAGCAACTTCCCTGCAACAGATGTCTCCTGTGGGTGGGTACGGGCTGCGCATCTGCAGCGCAGAGGCATTCTGGAGCCGTGAGATCACCGCTGCGCGGCTGGCTGCGGGGAGGAAGCTGGTGGCCACCGTGGTCATGAACTCGCTCCCGCTGTGCTGGCGGATCCCGATGTCACCCACAGAGCAGACCACAGTTAATGTGCTGCCAGTGCAAAAAGCAGCGAGCAGGCACAGCCCTGCGTGTCACTGCCACGGACCTGGTCTGCCCCCTGCACTGCTCAGGCCCCCACCTTTACCTGGTGTCTTGTTTCTGCTGAACGGAGAGGGCTTTTCTTTAACTGCTTTTACTACTCACAGTGTCTCAGTTCTTTATGATACGAATTGAGCTATACATTCAGACAATTGTTAGGAAACCAATTCCAGAACAATTTTTAGTGGCTTTCTTCCAGTTTCCAACGCAATGTCAGATTCCTAGCACTTCAGTCATTTTACAGTTGCTAAGGCCAAGCAATGCCAAGTTTTGCCTTTCACAGTTTTGGCAGTCAGTCTTTGTTTTTCTGCTATAATTTTTATTAAAAAGTTTTTGGTCTGATTTTTATGAGAGTAGCTCATGATTTCTTTGGGTCTTGTGGTCATATTTTAAAATGGGTACCAGAGGTGAGAATATTTTTTGTCTAAATTTGTAAAACCACAGCTTCCCTGTCACATATTTCACACTCAAATACTAAAATGATGGACACGGACACTTCCCACCCCAGGCTTCACCCCGGCTTCAGGGACCACCAACGTGCCACCGCAGGGTTCCAGCAGGAAGGCTTTGCTGCCAGTTTCCTAACCACCTCCCCTGGACCCTTGGCTGGGCGGTTATCTCTGTGGCACCTCCGTAAATCGGGAGCATCAACTCATCCAAGCTGTTGCTGCTGCTCTCAGCAAGATCAAAGTGCATCCTTGTTGGTGCCTTGTTCTGCTGAAACCCAGCCACAGCGCAGTACTGAGCCAGCGTCCAGCTTCAAACCCGCCCAGGGAGAGGTAAATCGCTGGATAATGGTCTTGTTGTGGGAAATCCTGCAGCGCAGGCTGCCAGTAAGGGCTTGTGCCGGTCCAGTTATGCCCTGCTGGAGCGTATGCCGACACCTCTCACCTGCTCACTGTCTGCCCGGCTCTCGCACCATTCCAGTCTCCTTTCTCCTCCACAGTCCCAGGCTTTCGGGCACTTGAAGACTCGTTGCCCAAGAGCAGCTTAAACTGCCCATGAGTAAGGGGAGGATGCCCCGTGCCGTGGGGGGGCTGGGGAGGGGGTGCCCGGTCGGAACCAGCCGGTCCCTGGAGGTTGCAAGGCTGCTGGTGGCCGTTGCTGTGGCAGTGGGGAAATGGTAACAGTCAGCTGTGCCTCTGCACTTAATAATGCAATTTCATGTCCGACATCAGACAGGAATGCAATAACTCAGCAACTCTGCTTCAGGAAGCTAAAGGAAACCAGATGAAGCTATGCAATTTTTTTACAATATCCAAATTCTTTCTGCAAGTCACCTTGTTTTATAAGAATTAATTCTCCTCGAGTCCTCTGAGGATCAGAATCTAATAAAAGTGCATATTTGTGTGATTTTTATTTTTGGCTTGGCATGAGACCTCTGGACGCTCTTTATTTGCAGAACAACACTGTCTTATGAGCCGAGTGAGATTCACTCACTAAGTCTCAGCTTTTAACCCAGCTTGCCAAGATTCTTCCCAGTAGCTATGGCATGCAGTGATCACCCATTTACACAGTGAAACACACACCTCAAACACTGCACTCTTAGAGATCCCAATCTCATGATTGCCGGCCTCCACTCCAGCAGATTAGTTGCTAGACCTCAAAACCCCATTTCGTACAGTCTGGCTAATGCTGTAATACATTTATTTGAATACTTAAATGCTTATCCTAGTTTGTGATTACTTGCTTTTAATACCATGTTCTTTTTTCTTTGCTTTTCTCAAAAATCAGGGAGAATGTGTACTAATATACAGTGAATTATAAGCCTGAATGGCCTAAGATTTTCACCTGAATCATTTTTAGAGTCGATACCCATGTGAATTTTAATCTGTGAACAGATAAGTATAACGTAACAGTCATTTACAGAGTCTGAAATTTGTACATTCTTTTGGCTTGCTATATATGTTCCCATGTAGATAAAAAGTATGTATGATCTATGTAATAGAATTTATAATTACCACGCAGGTTCATATTCTGTTTTTCCATAAATATTTCAGGAGCAAGCTCCAAGTCAGGATTATTTGGTGAAGATACTCATGGACCTATTGAATAGCAAAGACAGGCAGCCGCCTGCAGAAAATCCATCCATAGGAAACATGGTGGCACTTGTCAGTTGAAGTGGTATTTACAAATCACCCTATAGTCACCTGTAGTGAGGGAGGAATACGGCACATCCTTCCAACAGCCAGATGGTTACGCTGTGTATTATCAGTCAGGATGAGATATGCATTCACGTCAGCAGTGAGTACCATTTCATGATTCCTCAGGTGAGAGAATATTTTAAATCTAAACCAAATGCTGCCATCTTGCCAGGGCAGAGTGCAGAGCCCTTCTAACACCAAGCCTGGTGTTGGTCCGGAGACAGAAGGACTCTTCCCCTCCCAGCCCCCTGCAGTATTTGGCGCAGAAGACGCACCCCGCGCATGCTGCCACCCACGAGCCGTGCCAGACCGGCTTCAGGCTGGGCACGGCGCTGCGGGCATCGCGCCTGGCAGGCGGCAGAGCCACTGGCGAGCAGCGGGGCAGAGGTGCCGCAGGTGGCGGCTGAGGGCCGGTGGGTCCTACCTGGCCACCGGTGGTCCTGAGCTGGCAGCGAGTGGCCCCAGCACGTGCGGCCGGGGTTTGGCTGGCAGGGACCAGGACACGGTGGCAGGATGACTGGCGTGCACAGGAGCCACCAGCTTCCCAGCAGTCTGGAGCATATAGGCAATTAAGTCAGGCTTATTGTTGAAGTCAGCATTTTTGACTGGAGGCACTGAAAACCTATTTGACAACTGCATCTTGCCACATCCCCGGTTTTTGTTATTAATCTCTGCAATTGCCTTACCTTTACTCCTGTGGGTAAGAGATGTCCCCAAGGCATGAGTATAGATGGTGTACCGGAGTATGAAGTTGAAGAGCTTGAACTACCTGCTCCTACCAGGCTCTTGTGGCTCCAGTATGGGTGTTTCTCCCGTGTCGGAGGCAGCTGAGGAATTCAGACAACATATAGCATTAGGGTCCAGGCTCTGGTTGGTGTTCAGTTCAGTGATGGCTGTGGAGCTCAATCGGTTTCTGCATTTTACCAGATAGACTGGTATAGGACAAGGCTAGAAGTAAACAAATGAATTTTCATTAATTTGGGTAAGATGGGAAGTGGAGCAGATGCCTGCATCTTGGTCAGGACTGCTGATTTAAAGCACTGCTCATTCTAGGTAAGAGCTCCAGTGTCACCTCTGCTGGAGCTGCTTTGTCTCCTGGCCATTATCGTGTGGCTAAACCTGGAAATAAACAGCACAGGGACATGCTGACAGCATGGATTAGGATTGTTCTTAAGGTTAGTGATCTGCAATAAAGAACTGATGGCCTTAGTTAACAGATGACCCTTGTTTGGCCCATGCCAATGGAGTCACCACTTGGTTGCTGATTGCTTTAGTTCAGGGGTCCTCAGACTTTTTAAGCAGGGGGCCGGTGCGCAGATGAAGTGGCAGGCAGCCATCTGTGGCTGCTTGGTTTCCCCCCACAACCCCCAGCAGGGGAGCGGGGGGGGTCTGTAATACCAGGGGCCAGACTGTATCCGGCCCGCAGGCTGTAGTTTGAGGACCCCTGCTATAGTTCTTGTATCCCAGGGCATGGCATATGAAGGCACATGCCCCAGGTGAGATCCCTCACTGCATACCTAAGTGCTGGTTATATACCATCACTTATCCACCCAAGTTCTGCCCTAGAATGTGCCCATGTGCAGCAAAGCAGCTTTGCAGCCAGCTCACACTCCACCGAGCTGTTTGCTCCCTCCAGGCTCACCTGAGAAGGTCCCTTCTTCCCCGATACTTAAGTGGTGGGAGGCTCTGGGCACACCCCTTGTTGCAGAAAGGTGTGCACAGGGTTGGTTTGAGGTGAGCTCAGAGCATCATCGCTCAGCAGCCTGGCACCCAGACCATGGACAAAGCCTTTCTCAGGAAGGGCCCTTACCACAGGGCTCAAGGAGACCAGCTGAGCGTGGGGCTGGAGTGAATATCAGGGTCCGGCTTTGTGGGATCTGTAGGTCTCAGTGTATGATTTGTTATACGACTGACTGGGACAGAATTAGGCACAAAGCTGCAGGAATAATGAGTTTTCATCTGCTCCAAGACCAGGAGTCGGTAAGATAGGACCATACCGGGATGAGTATTATGGTTCATGTTGAGGTTGGTGTTGGAAGGTGCTGAAGAGCTGACTGTGTTACTGATTCTGACAGGCTTCCCTGTTTGTGTTGAGAAATGTGTGGCTGACTGACAGCTCATCCTTGAGGGAGAGTGCCTGTTGCTGAGGAGCCTGCTTGGGTGAGGCTGTGGTCCACGTCCATGCCAGATTCTTCTGGGCCTTTTCCAGCACTGCTGTCAAGATCTGCAGTGGACCAGAACTCCACGCAGCATTCCGAGACACGAATGAGCGAGAGGTTGGTACAGTTACATTTTCCAAACTCTGTTCCTCCCCTTAGTTACCCCTAACATGGTGCTCGGTTCTCAAGCACTGCTCTGCAAGATCCCTGCCTCCCTCGGCTGGTAGTGCCTCTCAGAAATGGTGAGTGTCAGTCTATAATTAGGGAGTCTGTAATCTGTAGATTAGTGGCTCCATGCTCCAGAGTCTCCATCTGCTGTACACACTGAAATCATTTTATCTCTAGTCTCAGTCCTGTTCCAGGCTTCTGAAATGATTTTCACAGGATTTTCTTTGTTGTGCAAAGCAGCTTGTTCATGGCTGTCATTGGGTGGCTAGGCACTAGAGCAGACATCGCACAATGGCCTCTTGTCAGCATGGCACAAGCTGCAGGATGCTCCTCTGTCCAAGCAGGAACAGGGCTTTGGAATGTATTTTTCTGCTGTGTTCAGAGAATCAGCCCCCCTCGACAGAGAGCAGATGGCACGTTGCCAGTTATTAGGGTGTTTACTGTGTTTAGACGATCGCCCAAACAATGGAAATCTACTGCCATCCTAATGGGCTGCAGAGACCGCACATAGGAACCTTCACTTACAGCCATACAACACACGAACATTCACTGTACAGCCATACCTCCTTCTCACACACCACGAGCCCAGGCCGTGCCTGCCGCTGTGCAGGCGGTAACACAGCTCAGGGCTTCACCCACCAAAGCCCTGTATAATGGTAACAGGCTGGGCAAAACGGGCATGCCCCGAGGTCAGCCCTGAGCTGCAGCCTGGCTCTGGCTGCCATCACACCGGGGTACCCCCACCTAGGGGCGGCTGACGTGCCGCCATGTATCCAGGACAGCCTCACGCCAGGCTTGGCCGCTCACAACCATAGCACGGATGGGACCCCCTTGCATTGTCCCCTCTTTGCTATTGTCTCGTAGCTGGAGATGCCTTGCAGCTGTCCCAGAGAGACACCCAGAGTTCTTGACCCAAAATCTGGTGTCAGAATTCTTGTTATTATCATAAAAATGATCTCCTGGATGGCCGTGCTTCCATGCATAGCAGATGGCAAAATCAGACGTAACAGTTGTTGACACCCAGGCTTACCATTGAGTTGTATCAGTTCAGGATGCTGGCGTCATTGTGCTGTATCTTCATTCCTTCAGCAAAGCACTCCTGCTTTACACCAGCAGAAGTTCAGGCTCAGAGATTACACAGTAGCTTTCCTATACCCTTACTGATCTGGGTCCAATAAGGAGCACCCTGCCTGAAATACATTTCTAATTGTATTGCAGATTTGTAAAAGAGTAAATGAATCTCCTTGTCTGATAGCTGGGTAGCTGCAAGCAATAGCCTTATTGTGCTTTGTTTGGTAGAGGGACTATTCCATACTGGCACACGAGCTGCACTCCACCGCCTTATCTGGAAAGGACCTGCAAAGTCTTTCTGAGCCAGCCACACTGCTTCTGTCACCTCACAGCAGGATGCTGCTGACAGATATCTGGGGGAAATACGGTTTGCAGAATTTCTGCAGCATCCATGACCAGCTAGCACACTTCTGGTATTTTAAATGAAAATGTCCAGTGGAGCAAAGCAGCCTTTCTCAGGCAGGCAGTGTGACACTCATGGAATCTGTGGAAATTCTGGGGTACAGAGCTACCTTCCCAGCCCTCCAACACCACACTTGCTACACTAATGAGTTCCCACTGTGAGCTCAAGGGGCCAATTGAAAAGCTACAAATGAATTCATTTTCTACATAGGTTCAATCACTAACTTATACACAGCTGTCAGAACTGTAGGTGAAGACAGTGGTAGTGATGAGGATCTTTGTCATACGTGTATACGCATTAGGAACAGCACAGACCGAGTAGCCCATACCCAGGCAACTAGTCGGGACACATCTGCTCTCACTGACATCGGAGCATCTGCATTCTAGTGGATGAAATGGCGTTCCTCTTGTGCATGAGCAGCAGAACATTGAGTATGGCCCATTCTTTCCCAAATGCATCACAGTTCATTTCAGTAACGACATTCTGGGCACAGGAGAGTCTCCAGAGAAGTGACTGCTAGAGCAACACTTGCACCTTAGACAAAGAGTGAGCATTTCCCTGATTTTCAGTCCTACGACTCACAGCACCCCTTGGAAGACTCCCCAGGATCTTACTTCACTAGCTAAAGTAGTGCATTAGAACAGTACAGCCAGGAAATTTTCTCCAATTCCTAACAAACCACAGCTAGCTGGGATGCATTCTTCCTTCTGTCAGCTTTGTCCTTTAGCTAAGAAGTCCCTCTGGCTGTCAGTGTTTAACTACCTTGATATATTTGCAGGGCAGACCCATGCCCTCACTGTGTTGGTTTCACTAGGTAAAACAAGCTAAGCCTATTCCACAAGTCCTGTAGCGCACATCAATTTTATATGCATATATATTCCCTTTGATTTAATTCTGAATTAGTGCATTTTAATATTAAATGCCCCTTCCATTTTTTCTAGCCAAAGGAAATGAGACTGCTTGGCTCAAGTTCTTGGCTTCATTCGTTATTTGAAGATCATTGTGCAAGGGGGATGGAGATGAATATTTTTGAACTCTGTAATAGTATAGATTTAAATTTAGACCCAAATTTCAGTGTCTTGGATACATTTAATGTGTTTCAGTCTCGTAAGAACACTTTCAAGATATGAGGTGCGGTGGATCTTGGGAAAGATAATGGGTTTGGGTTTTTTTAAATAAAGTATACATTCACATACTGGGCTATTCTGCTGCAATATAATGCTCTTTAGCTTAGATTTTAGCTTAGATTAGCGGGGATTTGAGTGTAAAAAATGGGATAGGCGTAAATACCTGGCTACAACTTTGCACTTCCAAAATGTGCTTTCCATTTCCTCCCTAACATTTTCCTCAGCAATTTCCTTCCAAAAGGGTTGTTGGTTTTTTTGCAGTGCACACAGCTTCCAGGAGCTGTGCTGCCTTTCACCTCTGGGATTATGGGCTCTCCAAGCAGCGCTGCATAATATTTTGTCTCTCTGACAACAAATGCAATAAAAGCACCGCTGTTCACTGCTGCCCCAATTCCGATCATGAAGACTCTTCAAAATGAAAACCCCAGCAGAAGTGGGAAAAGTCCAGTCTGTTCTCCTGAACAAGAGAAGGCTGTGAAAACCCACGAGCGTGCTGCACCCAGGAGTTACCCTTAAATATCCTCCTGCTTATCCCTGCTCCTGGTGTGTGCTGGCATGGCAGCACAGTGCCCAGCTGCAGGACACCTCCAGCACAGCGGTTCAGCCCCTTACCTGCTGGTGGGCCAGCAGCACTTGCAAGAAGGGATGCTTCAGGGGAAGTTAGCCTTGGACACCTTGGGTGGCCTGTGTCCAGAGCAGCTAAATGGCTGCAGTGATGTGTGGCAGGGGCACGCCTGCCCTAAGGCACTGCAGTCTTTACAATGCCCATCTCTGGTGAAGCCAACAGGCTTAGGCACTGAGGTGAAGTCCCCACATGCTGAAAAGGTACCAAGACAGTCGTTCAGAACAGGGCTGCTGTAAAAGTAAGGACCTGGTAGGAGCTGGGAATGGTGGGTGCTAGAGGGGGCCCCAGTGTGGCCATGTAAACCTGGGGTTCCCAGTGCTTGCCGTAGCCTGGGCTCTTACCGCTCCTCTTTTCCTTGATGTTCCTGCTGGCAAAGATGAAGTGAAACTGTCTAGGAATTTTTTTAAATTTTTTTTGTTTTTGCTTGCTGAGTTGCCTGGTCTGATTTTGCAGACTGGGTTTTAAAACCAGCAGATGTTTGCCCTGAAGAGGACAACACACTGCTCAGAGATGGCAGCGAAGCTGTCCCTGCTCCTGTTGTGTGAACGTGCAGCCAGGTCAGGCGAGGTTTCGGGAGCTCCCAGGAGTTCAGCAGCTGCAGCTCATTTGTCTCCCCTGGAAGTCAAGTGCTCATGAGAAATCATAAACCTCATTTCCAAAATCATAACCCTTATAAGGGTTAAAATTTAATGGGAAAAAAAATAAATCGTTTTCAGCTCTGCGGTTCTTCTGTCTTCCAAAGAAGGTCGCTTTGCCTGACCGCTAACAACACAGCACAGCTCGGTGTAGACATTTTAGCAGTTTTACTCTATCAGCCAGCCCAGGCCTTTGCAGTGATAACCCACAAGGCAGGGCACAAACCTGAATTTCGGGGTCGTTACCCCCCCATCCAGACACACCCGGCAGCTGGTCCAAGCACCTGGCCGCCTGGGCCGGGCCGGGCTGCAGCCAACGGGGCCGTTTGAAGTCCGTCCCGGGGTGAGGGCTGACCCGAGTGAAGGCTTTGGCACAGCGTGGCCCGGAGCGGAGCTCGGCCGCGCCCGGCACCGGCACCGGCACCGGCACTCGCTGCTGCTCGCCCCCACGCCCGTTCCTGCGGCGGTTCCGCTTCGCTTGAAATGACACGGGACCCGCCGCAGCGGCGGGTCTGCGTCGGTAACGGCCGGGGCTCCGCGCTGCGGCTGCCCCTGCGGCAGGGGAGGGCCGGGCCGGGAAGGGCCAGGCTGAACAACAGCCCGGGCGCCCGCAGGGCCGGTGGCGGGCCCGGGCCGGCCGGCGGAGGCCCCTGGTGCGGCGCGTTAGCTGCGGGCGGAGCGGCGCGGCGGCCGTGGCAGAGGGCAGCACTGCCCCCTGGCGGCTCCGCCGGGCCGGGGCGCGGGGAGGCGGCTCTGTGGACCCGCCCCGCCCCGGCAGAGCCCGCCCCCGGCCCGGTGCCGGTGCCGGTGCCGCTGCCGCTGCCGGTGCCGGTGCCCCAGCCCGGCGAGACCCGCGCTGCCCCGCACGCCCCGCCGAAGAGCCGGGGAGGCCGCGGGTGCGGCAGGGCAGGCCCGAGCCGGCGGCTGGCTCCGAACCCTTGGCCTCGCTGCGCTGGCCCAAACGGCAAATGGCCCAGGATGGGTTTGCTGGGCAAAACCCCTGTAAGGTCAAATGTGGCGCCATGCTGGGCAAGCTGGCTGCCCCCGCTGCCCACTCCTTGCCTTGGGCTGCCCACTCTGTCCCCCCGCTGCCTGCTCTGTCCCCCCTGCTGCCGGAGGGGCGAGCGGGCAAGGCGGGCATGTGCCTGGCTCAGCCTTAACACCGTTCCTTGAACAGATTCCAGACAGATCTTGAATAGCTCCATGAATGCGAGATTATTTTTTAAAAAACACTGCTGTTTTATTTTTATACAAACTAAAACACCAGAGGTCATTGAATCCTATATTAAATACATAAATTAAAAAATAACCATTCATAAAACTTTACATACAATAAGGATTCTCTTCTACACGTTAATACATATAGTACAGATACATGTCCAGTGTTTATCAAAGGGTCATTCTGCCAAGTCATTTACAATGGTGTTCTGCAACAGACACCAAAAAAATTGGGAACAAAAGTGTAAATATACATAAAACCACACAGGTGCTGATGTGAGGGGGGCAGGGGAAAACAAAAAACCCTTTGAATCACCAGCAACCGTGTGGCTGCCCGCTGATCCTCACCCTAGTAAGAAGGATTGCCTGGCATGTTCAGTCCTCGTGGGCTGCCACAGAATGGAGAGTCTTGGGGTTCAGAGGGTGTTTCCTGCTGAGATGAGGGCAGGGAGCTGGAAAATGAAGAACATCTACAAAAAAAAGTCTCCACGGTTCTCCAGGCACATCAGTAAGAGAGGATGGAGCTGTGAGCCAGGCTGATAATACTGCAAGACGCCCTATTTCCTTCTGCAACCCCAACTACCCAAACCTTTCTCACCCAACTAGGCCCCCCACTGAAGAGCTTAAATTGACAGAATAGTCTTCAAAATCTCCCAGCTGGGCCAGTGGAGAAAAAGCAGCAAGTCACGTTTTGGTCAAGCTGGCTTGCGCTGCGTCACCCGGCTCACCTGCTGCTCTGACAGTACGGGTAGCCTGCAGCGTCATCACTCCTGCCACAGCGGGGACCGACGGAGGGGAGGAATCCAGGGCTACACTGGCTGTCCTCAAAGGCTGTAATAAATAGATTTTTTGCTGGTTCATTTTGGGGAGGCGAGGTTGGCTGCAGTGACTAATTTGAGGGAGGATTCTCAATGCTTTGCCTCAGTGAGTGTCAGGAACAGCAGAAAAGCCCTGGATAAACAGCTTAAGCTTCAGGACAGAGAAGGCAGGAGACCCCAGAAAAACAGATCCAAAATCCAGTTGCCCATGAGATGTAAAACCATGAGGAGTGTACCAGCTGCGGCAGCTAAACAAGTCTAGATTCAGTTCCCCGTTCCTAGATTGGAATTTACTTTCATAAGCTATAGCAACAATTTACTATATACAATAGGGAATAGATAGATATATGCATATACATGTATATATATGTACATATACATATATGCTATATATAGATACATGTATATATATATACACAAACATCAAACTCAATTTGATCTGGCTGATAGAAAGTGTGTATTACTCAGCAAGTGTGTTTTAGGCATGGCATATGTTATGCTGCAAGGAGAGCAAAGCGGCTGTCATTCAGCTCTCTGGAGGGAATCCAGCAATCTTTCAAAGACTGCAGACCAAGATAAGCTGTGGACTGTCCACCACCACCACCACCCACACCACCACGCCCCTGAGCCCTTGGAAGTGGAGCACCTGCATGCATATGTATACATAAGAGCAAGGGAGAGGAAACTAGGCAAAAAAGAGAAGTGAAGGAAGATGTGTACAACACGGCTCAGAGGGCCTAAATGATGAAGCCTGCCGCAAGATCAGTCCTATGTTCTGAAGCTAGGGACTTCCATGTGCCATGACCCTTCCCCACGATCGCCTGAAACAAATGTTTCTAGTCCTCCTTTATTTTTTTAACCAACAGTCCTCCTTTTTCTTTTAACCAAAGCGGAGGCGGGAGTTATTGTACCATCACAGAAAATGAGTGCTGCTCATTCTTCTGCAAGAAGAGCTGAGTTTCAGTTGCCGGCCCTAATGCTAGGGTGAACAGTTTCCAGCCTGTAGTTACTTGCAGGACACTGCAGCCAAGTGTCCTTGTGAAATGTGTCCAAGTGAAATGAACTGGTGCTGTAACAGGGGGGGAAAAAGACAGGAGGAAGAGGGAATAGAGAGGAAAGCCCCCTTTTTGTAGCTAGCAAGATGTGGTAAAGTTGCTTAGTGATCTAAAGGTGTCACAGGTGTGGGATGAGAGTCTCAAAGGGCCTGACTCCAGAACTTCAGGACTAAACTGCTAGCAGCACTCTTGGAAAGCACGTGTAGGTTTGGGACAACCTTATCTGCAGATTCTTGTGCAGGGGAAAAGGAATTTGAACAAACAGCATGCAACGTACCTGTATTCATTTAACATACCTGCCTACAAGCCTGTTTTTTTAAAAATGAACCAACAAACATACAGCTGGTGCAGAATTCAGTAAACCCCTTGACTAAAACAGACTGCTTCAAGAAGATGTGGTCATTCTGTAATATAAAGTAATTTTAAAGAGCAGGGGGAAAAATACTTGCTAATAGCTTCTAACCTTTGATGGAAGGCTTAACACAATCTCAGGGCATGCAAGAAATGAGTACATTAGGAGTCTTTGTGGAGAAATGGAGCTCAGCACTGCAATCCAGTTGGGTGAATGGACACTAATTATTAAAAGCTATTCTGGCCAAAAAAAATCCATGAGGGGCAGGCATCGTCGATGCTAGAGGAACTTCATCCCTGCTATGGCTGAGGAACTGCTTTTGACCTGCTGAGCTGCTGTGGTAAGTTACTTCACTGCTTTGTGCCTCAGTTGCTTCATCTGTAAAAAGAAGCACGCAAACAAAAGAGAGACACTTTTAAAGCTTCTGATGGGCAGAGTCTGTGTGCGTAAGATCTTGGTACGTGTGAGCCCCATTTTGAAGCTTTAAGTAATGCACAGGCTGTATTCTGGCCCTTGGTTTTCTATTTTTAATACAGACATCCATTTCTCCCAGTTAAGGCTCCATCGTGAAAGACAGAGCACAAATAAGGAGCCTTGCCACAGGAACCTGAAGTCTAAACAGGCAGGACTCCATTTCCAGGGAAATAAAAGCAGAGGCACGAAGTGCATTATCAAGCCTGGTTCATACAGTACATCAGTGAGAAAAGGGAAAAGATGGGTGCAGCTGGTTGTGCTGCTCCCAGCAGGCACAGGAGAGTCACAACACTTGCTGCAGGTGTGACACTCCCCAGCATTCGTTTCTTGCTGACTACAGGGGGGCACGGACCCGTGAGCCTCAGGAAGACACCAGGACTGCGTTCCAGACTTTGTGATTAGAGATCAGTAATGCTTTGAAATGCAAACTACTTCTAGTTACTCTTAAGTGTGGAAAAATCTAAACAGACTAGTGATATTTCTTACTTCTAATAAGGATGTGTTCACAGATTTTTCCCCCATTTTTGGTTTATGTATCATTGATCAGGAAGCCAGCTAACAAAGTCAGTTTGACAAGCCAAACCAAAACATTTATTCCAAGCTGGGACAAAACAGTTGGAAGCTGACACTTTCTGGATCGTAGTCCATAGACAAGGGGGTTGGCTTTTTTGCCCTCTGTCCTCCAACATACTACTTCTCTTTCTCAGAAGCTACTCTGTAGGTCAAATCCAGTGTTCCTCAGTGTATTATTCAAATAGTAAACCCAAGTATAGTCATTATTATCTCAGTGGCAGTCTTTAAAGATTATGAAAAGTATCTGACAATAGACAGACTGTTCTTCATGGAGGGAGGGTGAAGAGAGATAAGGCTACAACTCCATCAGAAATCCTCCTTACACCAGACACCCTCTTCTTCCCTTCCTTTGCAGAGTAGGGTGGTGCTTCATTATGACCTCAAGCGCAAAAGGTGGTGCCCTGTCCTGCCCATCCTGCAATAAAACAGACCGCATTTTTCCTTTCTTCCCTCCACGTTGCAGCTGTCATTTGTTCCTGAGGTTAAAACCAAAGGAAGGAGAGGAGGAGTCCCCGCAGTGAGAAAGCCAGACAGTTCAAACTGAAAGCTTTGTTGTCAGCATCTGTCCACAGCTCGTGTGTTTCTCCTGCTCTGTCCTGTTAACTTCAGATCCATTCGTGGGATGACAGTGTCACGTTTAAATGACTGCCCTGCACAGCAGGGATAGATTTTTCTGTTGTAACTTTGGTTACACTGACTTGATCAGCTGAAAGTGGTTCCTTCCCTTTAAGTTCTTCCTAAGTGATGTAGGTTCAGAGTTTATTTTTTTTCTCCTTTTGTAATTTCAACATACAGAATTTCATTAGATGCAGCATATACCATAGCTTTAAGTAACAAATCTTGAGTGATGGCTTTAAAATACAAGGTGGTTGCAGTCTTGGCTATAGGTTGCTCATTTTTATACTTTTTAAGATAGGTGTAAACAATGTTCTCTTCATCAGGGGGGTGGAAGCATTTGCCTTTATAAGGATTTATCTGTGTGGTCGGGCACTCTAAAAATAATAATACAAAAAAAACCCCAAAAACAGCTGTATCAGATAAATGGTAAGTTCCTCTGCCTACCTATCCCAGCTGACAAGATGCAGTCTTATCAGTCAGAAAGTTGATCAGGTCTGTTCTTACAGTTATCAGTGTTAAACTGTTCATTTGTATGAAAGGCATTTGTGAAAATTCTGGGTATTTTGCTAAGTCTATTCATTTAACCCTACGCAGTACTAGGAGTGGCACCACACACCAGCAGGCTCTCAGGGGTTGTAAACCACATTTCAGCACTCTCTGATGCTCCTTGTCCTCTCTATGAGGAGCAGAGACAAGCCATTTGGACTAGACCCTCACCCCCTCCCCAGGCCAGCCTCTATGCAGCAGTGATTCAACAACTCTTCTTGTGTTGGTACTGTGTTACAGCAGCCTTCCTGGGCTCCATGAAGTCCTACTCGATAAATGTGTGAGTGCATCAAATTAGTGCAGAGCTTGTGCTAGATGTGACCCAGCAGCCAGATACAGGTAGAAGAGACTGCAAACAAGTAATAATAAATCTGCTAGAATTTTGGAAGGAATGTAGCAGCCAATATCTGCCCTTAAAATAGGCCAAAAGTAATTGTTATCAGCAAATGTGGAGGTTTTGTTGTATTTTTTTTTGATGGTCCTGATTCTTCTTTTATATGTGTGGTTCTCCCCTTCCTGCTTTGAGAAGAGGGAAGGAATGGCTCCTCTGCAACAAAGAATTCTGTCTGCCTTTAAATACATTGCAGAGCTAATTGTAAGGCTGTTAAAACACACATTTTTTTCTTAGTATGCAGACACAGAAATGTTACAGGCACCTCAGACACAGGCTCCAACACAGAGAGTTAATCAGCACTGCTGGAATTCCAGTGTCAGAATAATAGGGTATTTTTTTTTCTATTTCGGGAAATGCTTATTTCAAAAGATACTGGTATATACCGGCTATTCCTGAAAAGCCAAGTGACTCATTCATGTTATGTCTGTAATTCTCCTCGCCCTCCTTTCTTTTCTGTGCTGGCATACCAAAACCACGCATACAGCCTCAGGAAGCATCCGCTGACATTTTTGCCCTGGCACTCAGGATTTCCTATTCTAAGTTCAATTACAGGTGGATTAAATTTGACATGTGAATGATCTTTTTCTTTCTAATGAAAAACGTCATATCTATGAACAAAAATTGTTATGCACTTTTTGGATATTTTTGGCATTTCCATCTACCACTGAGGGTTTTTTAAAAAACTTCTGAAAAAAAAATATTTTCAAAACTAAAAAGTTTAAAAAAAAATCAGAAAGACACCATTTCCTCATGAGTTCTAATATTAATGAAAATTTTAATTTGTATTTCTCAGATGTATGCTCTACTGAAAAGACTTCCCTGGGTGCATCACCTTAAAAGAGACAGGATTAGAAAAACTGTTCAGTAGTTTAATGTCATAAATGCATTTTTAATCAAGGTGATCTAAACTGAGCAAGGAATGTCTTTTGAAGCATATTTTCAAAGTAGTAAGAACCCCCTTGGCTTCTTATTTTTCTTCTACCATAGCTGATACCAGCATTGGTAAAAACTAGGATGTAGCAGCTTCTTACCAATTCTGTAGCTGTACCAGAAGCAGCAAATAGTCAATAGAAAACCAATTCCACACCCATACAGGTGGAAAATATAGGCACCAACTGTATATACAGAAAATTCTGAACCTCTTACTGCCCCAGTTTTTCTCATGTGCTTTACAAGGGCTTTATCATAGCTGTGAAAAAACTGAAAAAAGGACAACAGTATAGGCAAATGGGAAAAACTCATGCAAACAGCTTCTTGCAAATATCACTATTGGTTCCTGTGAGTTTTCAGGGTGCACCTTAAATCCAAGATTTTTTTTAGGCTTTTTTTTTTCCACTTTCCTTCTAGGCTGGCACTTGTTCTGGACTCATGATTCTGTGGTATAGCAAAGGGACACAGTCATAAAAAATTATTTGCTACTACTGTGTACTGTGAAAACTTTGGCTTCTTAAAATTAGCCTATACATAATTTGGCTGTTTCAGAAGACTCTGATATTTTTCCCCACTAGGAATAAGCAAGAAACTGTAAAATCAAATTTTCACCAGTCATGGCCACTCAAAACATCTCACAGCTGCTGTGCTATGTCATGGTTTCCAGAAATCCTGCAGCAGGAACATTAGTAAGTATGCAGTCATAACTTAGTCTGTTTAATGCTTACAGGATCAAGGCAGTATGTTTTAAATAGCAGCAACTCTATAATGATATTGGCTACTGTTTACAAGAGCCTTGATCACTGATCTGTCCACATTCCTCTGATTCTTTCCCATGGTTCATTCCCCATTCAGTCCAACCTCCGTGTATATTGCTGCCTCAGCCCATGAAAACATTCATTTTGAGGTCTGGCCAGCCAAGGAGGCAGTGGATTGCAGTTGATGTGGCTAATTCCGAAAGTTGTTTCTGCATCAGCACAAAACTGCAAGAAATCATTGATCTAGCTGAAATGAAGCACAAGACTGGGGGCTCTCCCTTAGAGAGAAAGGAAAACCCACCAAACTGGACCCATGCCACTTAGTTATGATCAATACCTTGAATTGCACCTGGAAACAAAGGCTGAGCTAGTACAAATGGTGGGAGGGCATGGCAAAACATCTCATGCAATTGTATTCTCAGCTTGCCTCAAGTGCAGGGCAGAAGAATTTATTCACTAACAAAGCTCAAGCCAGAGCCAAGAGATACAATGAGAAATTTAATGGTATGGGTCTGTCCCCAAATCAGAAAATTTTTATCTGTCATTACATCTCTTATTCTATTATTCTACTTCTGTTATCCTGGATCAGAAGAAAGATCCTCCTAGTCCAGCATCCTGATGGTTCTGAAAGTGGCTAGTCACAGAAAGAAAAATGTGAAGGCCATGTACATTACGGTTCCCTGATTTATTTCCCCATCTTCACATCACTTTTTGAACTCTGAACTTTCAGCTGCTAAGCATGCTGTGGCAAAGACTTCTTTACATCCTACATCATTAACTATCATTTTTTGTTTAAACTTATTACGTGATAATTGCTTGTACTGGAGGAGACAGTGAACGATAGCAAACTATCCGTCCACCCATTCTATAACAAATTTTCTAGACCTCACCTGTACCTCCTTTTAACAGCGTCTCACTTTCTGAGCCAGAAAACCCCTTCCACCTCTCTGCCTCCCTCTTCCTGTCTCTCAGCAGCCGATCATTCTTTCTTGTCCTTTGTATCTCTCCTGCTTCTGGGCAGTGAGCTCTACATGTTATAACCTCCCAAACTATTTCCTGAGTGTCAGTTCAGAGCCCATCACAGTATCTATATGGTTGAGATTTGTAACTGTTTTCCACCTGCATCACTTTGCAAACATTGAGTTTCACCTGCAATTCTCTTAGCTATTTGATACTGTGAAATCCTTGTTAGCTTTCATTTTTACAATTCTGGATAGCTCAGTATCACCAGCAAGCTTTGGCAATTTCCTTACAAGTACACTGGATGGTGTTGGTGTGACTGCAACTCCCTCAACTCCCTGTAGAAACAGCTGTGTGACTACCCTCCTTATGAACTATGACAGACTAACAACGACCTGCTGAATTCTCTGACTCCAGACATACACAAGAACATACAAGGATGTGATGTGATCCTCAGCTCTGTGCAAGAAGCGTTAGCTTTGAGGAAACAAATAAAATAGTCTTACCTTTCCAAGAGGCACATTGACATCAAGGCCAAAGAATAAAGGCAAGAGAGAAGAACAAGAAGAGAAATAGAAACTGCAGAAGAAAAAGAGGATTGTGTAAAAACTAGAGGTCTTAGCAATGTAAGCATCAGAATTATTTTTGCTCTCTGTAGGACAACTAGAATAACTATGCCTTTAGAAAACACTGTATTTCCCTAGCTATTTCTCTATGTACCATACCACCTCCCAGGCTTAGAAAATAGATAGCATTAATTTTGGTGATAATTACAATTGGCACCATATTGAAAGCCTGAGGTATAACTGTCACTATGAACCACCATGGGCTGACTGAAGTCACAAAGCTGGACATCAAAAACAGCACAGGTAATATTTTTAAGTGCATTAAAAAACAGTGCCTGCAATCCATGCTGCAAATAGTCTGGGAATATATATATACACACATACATACACGCAGAGTATCAAACCCTAACCATTAAATGTTTAATAATATGTTCTTGGAGGTCTCATTTTAATCATGAATATATTGTTTTCTGAGATGTAAATTTCTGTGAGTTTAAAGCTCTTCTGAAAACTGACACTAAAAAAAGTCTCCTGTTCAAGGTCTCCAGTTGATCAATAGCATAAGTTTTGCTTTCTTTATTTTCATCACAAATTATCGTCTGTTATTTTCCCAAGTTATATATATTACAAAGAAAGACACTGAGTCCTTGTATCATAAAAATACTGTCAGAAAAGCAGAAAGAATTATGTGTATCAAGTTTTGCATTACGCCCACCTGTTTCACTTTAGGGACATACATATAAACTTGAAAGGGCTCATTAGCACTACTGTCATTATATTAACATAGCCATCATTCCATATTACAGTTTACACATGGATGTTAATATTCACTGGTGTAAGTACACCAGCATGGCTACCACTGGAAATGCACCTTACACCGGGCTGGCATTTCTAGAAAGGACATCATGGGTAGCAGCATGCTGTACCCATGCCATCATCTTTCTTCAACAATCTAACCTATCTGCAAGTAGCAAAACTCAGTGTGACAGAGTTGGCCTTACTCACCAACAAAAATGCAGTGCTTATTTGAGAGAGAGAGAAAGTATGTGTATGTATATATATAGTATATATAAGAATGTGCACATATAGTTCTTTTGACAGTTCAGTTTAAGGGCAAGATTCTGGTACCATATTTACGTTGCAGTCCATTACAAGCTTCAATAAAGAGGACAGTGTCAGAACCTAAGCTCCCTAGTCCTGCCAGATAAGGACAACCTTCAAATCTTCACTCAATTTCATTCAGTCCTTCCTGCTTGCCAGTCTCACCTTGCCTGTATACCAACATGACATTTAACAGCCAAATAAAGGCTTCATCATTTGGTACAGTTATCATTCACCATAATTAAAAGTGTTTGGCATGTATTTTATAAAATGAAAGGTTGTGGAGGAGACTCTAAGATTAAAGTCTCTATATACTGAAACACAAACTGAAAGGAAAGCATAGTAGGACACCACCAACAGGTCCAACTGATGCAGCTAAACAAAAAGGTTTTGTAGTTCAAGAGAACTAGGTCATTACTTTCAAAAAAGTTGATCAGCATGCTTCAGAAGCATAACAGAACCAACCTTTTCCTCCAGATCCTTAATTTGTCTCTTTTGGATGTCAGTTTTATCTTCTAAATCTCGAATCCTCTGAAAATCAGAAAAGAAAGCATCTAGACTAAATTCTCAGTAAATCTGCTCTGCTGAACAAGTTAGTTAATGTTCCAAGTGCCAAAAGCCTAGAAATTAACAAGTCCGTTTCTTTGGCAGGGATAATCTTGTGTAGTACTGCAACTCCATCCACTAACCCTGCCTAACCACAACTTTACTGTGTGCACAACTGTTCAAAATATGCTACTGCATATATATGTGTCAAATGCTGGAAATCAATATCAATAGTGGAACTGCTTCATATTACCGATTTTATCTTAATTCTGTGTTAAATAGATGGAAAGCATAAGGTCACGTTTATACTCTTTAGAATTATATCATGATTCATTAAAATTTCTCAGTTTGATGTGTTGGAAGAGGATAAAAGTGTTATTAGATCTGAAATTATTAACGTATACATTTATACATTCATTCTGTGGTAAGTGGGATATATGTAACTTATAGACAAGGTGTATTTTTTTAGTAGAGCTAGGAACTTCTAGAAAAAAACCCACCATGTAACATGAGTTAAACTTTTGGCCCCTTGGGCCAAAACAGAACAGGTAACAGATCTGCTAAGTATGAAAATGATGTCTTGAATTTCAGTATCTATTCAGTCAGGGCCTAAGACAGCTGGACAGCAAAGAGCAGAGATCCAAAGAGGCAAACCTGGAGACACCCAGAGAGCAGATGGCACTCCTGTGACCAGCTTTCTAATTGTCCGGAAGTGAGATGACTAGCTGATGAAACTCTTCCCTTCCTTGCCTTTCAGCCTTTCCCAACCCATCTGCAACTGAGGCTGGCTAAGTTGTTCAGAGAAGCCAGAACTGCTGTGGCAGTATTAATCAGGGCAGCAGTCATGGCTGAAATCAAGAAGCTCCTCACTCTGCGAAGGCCTGGTAAGAAGTAAGGGTGGACCCAGTCCTGAGACTCCGACTCAGGATCTGGCAGCACTGTGAAAACGAAGTCCTGTGAACCAGAAACCCTAACCACTGGGTGTATGTTTTCTCTTACTCTCATAAACATTTCAGTAAGTTTTGTTTCATTGTGCAACTGTCACGTTAATCAGCATGCTGTGACTGCTGTTTTGCTCTGGAATGTCACAGCTTGCAAAGTAGCAAACACTGGTCTTTGAAGGTGAAATGTAGGACTGTATCTCAGCAGTGAAACATAAAAACCGCCCACTTTGCAGGGGACAGAGCAGCAGTGTCTGGAAAAACAGATAGCTCCTCCTGTGTAACACAAGCCAGAAGCATTCATACAGTTCCTCTTGTGCCCAGTCCAGTAACCAGGGATGATCATTCTTATTACAAAGCCAGATTCATGCGGACAGAATTCTGCATGAAAACTTTGGTTTGGAATTTTAAAACTCAAAATACACCAAAACAATCCTCCACAAGCTAATATCACATGTGTTTGTGTACACAGTAAAGACATAAAATATGAAACAAAAAACTAGATGCCAGGTGCTCTCATGACCTGGAGCTTGTCTAAATTTGATCTCAGCTGATGTTCCCATACAGCAAAGCTGAGTAGATATACATGTGTGTGGTTCCTTTTTCTTACCTGATGAGCCTGCTGGAGTAGCTCCATCCTCTCCTGAAGAATCTGGCAATCATATTCTCTGCTTTTCCTCAGCATCTGACGTCTTAGTTTTTCTACTGCTGTTCTCAGCTCTTCCTGCTGTTTTTCAGTGAGTAGCTCCCCAAACTTTATCACCGTTTCTTGCTGCAAAGCATTGTACAAGGTGGCTTCAAGTTCCTGGATCCTCTGGTTGATGCAATACCAAAAGCCAGTTAGAGATGAAACATTGTTTAAAACACAGTGGGAACTGGGGGTTGGTGGCAGATTCAGGCGCCTGCATGAGAGGTGGTCCCTGTGCTCAAGTGCGCAAAAATGTGAAAAACAGAACTCACAAAATAGTTCAGCATTTTGACAAAAGGACACGAACTTTTATTTTTAAAATATTTTAATATTAATTTTCACGGAAATCCCTCACACTTTTTTTAAGCAGTTACAGAGATGATTAGGAGCTGGATAAATTTTCATACCTATTTTATAAGTGTAAAGATGAGTATTTCACCAATTCTAACATATTGACCCATTGTACTAAAAAACAAAAGAGGAAAAGTTGAAGGTCACTGTCAGGCTACTTTACTCTTAAACCTGCTAATCAACGAGCATCCTCATTAACTTGACAAACCAATCATGATGAACTTGCACAGCCAGTTATCAGACCTATGTATCAGAATTTGATATAGCAGTGTTTAGGGCAGGAACTCTTGCTTTTTGTGGCATACTGTCTTCTTGCTATAACATATGCAAAACAGCCAAGATTCCAGATCAGAGTTCCAGTTGGTTGCACTGACTCTAGTTGCACAAGGTGACATTAACGAGTAGTATCTGCCTTTAACTGACAAAAGAGTTTCACACTTCAGGAGACCTGCCTTTTTGTGACATGAAAAAACTAGGTGTCATGTTGAAGCTGTGCAGATTGCATGGTAGTGCATTAAAGGAATGGGGAAAAACCAAATAAATCTAGAAAGATACTACAGAAAAGCAAGAACCTCTCTTCCTGATCCGACAGGAGCCTGTGTCCTGTCACAGTGCTGGCCAATATGTGCTGTAGAACCTCCTTTGTACATACCATGTATGCTTGGTCAAGAGCTTGCTTCCTGTAGTCCAATTCTTCCTCCAAATAACCTTTTATTTTGCAAAATTGCTCCTACAATGAAGGGTCATTTGGACAGAAAAATGAATTAGTTACTCAAAGTATTTCACCAAGTTTTATTAAAGCAACTACAGATACCTGACTCAGGAGTAAAAGTCTTCAACTGACACTCTGCAGAGTTAATATCTGACTCAGCTAGAAAAGGCGGAAGGGAAAATAGCTGTGGATTGCTTTTTATGATAATACATCTGATCTACATGGAAATAAATCTATCATCTCGTTGCTGACTTCAGTGATATCGCCTAGCATTTCAGTAGTGTAATTCAGGGGTTTGTGTGTGATTTTTCTAAAGACACCTCCTCGGGTGTCATGGACAACTCCTTTTATGCTTTCTATTTTAGAAGTGTGGAAGTGCAATAAACAGGAACTAAATGGGCATATTCACATTATTTGGGCAAAGCTGCTGTGCTTTAACTTCTCAGCCTACCTTAAGCTGAACTGACCTAAGCATGGACATATTATAGGAACAGAACGTAAACCACTATAGCTACCCAACTCTTCTAGTTATGCTTGTTCATCTTGTAGGTTACTTCCATTGACTAGCATAAGAATAGGGTAAGGTACTAACTTTACTGGTGCTACAGGAAATTCAGTTCACCTGTGAATGTTCTGCCCTTCTGGATGATATTGGCTTAAAATGTAATGAAAGAAAACAGTGTGATAGTTCATTAGTTTCCCACGTACTGGTACTGAATAAAATGTGATACAACAGCTGATGTTTAGACTGTGAATCTTACAAGGCAAAAAGCGCAGTCATTTGCATCGCTGAAAATCACTGAGCAATGTTTGAGCCCTCTGTACTTATTAATACAGTCATCCTCATGGAAAAAAAGTTTTCAAATCTTCAGTATTTCTGTTTCTATGTTAGTCTGCTGTTGCATGTGAACCAAACAAGTAACAATTTTTTAGATCCACCAATAATCAGAGAAAGCCTACATACTTGTTTTGCCAAAAGGCTTTTTCAGTTATCTTTCGGCACACCAAGTAAATGTGACACAGTCAGTGTCTTGCCCCTAAAATGTGTATTAAGGAAAGTTCACTTACCATATCACTTTCCAGTTCCATCATCTTCTGATGCAGAGCAGCTTCAGCTCCCTCAATCTGCTGGATCCACTGGAAGGAAGACAATGAGAGCTGTGACCTGCTGTGTTTTCTAGGCACATGGGCAGTGGCAAGTGGGAGCTCTACAGCATCTTGTTAATCTATTTTTAGTAACCTACTTCTGGGCCCATGTTGATTAGGTAGTGCTTCACAGAGAAGCAGTAAGAGGATCACCATTACTGGATCATGGGAAGATGGAAAAGCATACTTTCTTGGATAGACAGGGAACCTATTCCATCCCATGGATAAGGGCCCATGATGGGGCTCTAGCATCTCAAAAACAGCTTAGCTGTGTAGATGGCAATTTACTTTGCAGAGGAGAAATTGCTGAGTAGAATCCTTGGAAGCTGTCATGTTGACAAAATTGTGTGCTGCATTTGAGCCACAGAAAGCAATTTTAATCTGCCCTAATTTTCTTTTTAATTTTCAAAATAAGAAACTTTGACACATTATTTCAGTGGGAATTATGCATACATATTCCTTCAGAAGTTTTGAAAATCTCAGGACCAGAAATCCCACACTCCAGCTAATTATGGTTTAAATGTCTGATGGTTTCTCATTCCATTTACAATAACAAGTTTCACCTTTAGCAAGGTGTTTGGGACTGTGCTGGCAGTTGGCTTTACCTGGAGAATCGCTTCCTACACTAGAAAAGTTTGACAATATTGACAACAATAACAGAGCAGAAAATATCCAGTGTTAGATGAGGCCTTAGATAACACACGAGAAAAGCAAGCACACAATTTACCTTCTCTGCCAAGGACAATACAGTGGAAGCCTGAATTATGGCCACTTGTTCTTCATTTCTTAAATTCTGTGAAGAGAGAGAGGGAAGAAGAAAATTGGCAGCACCTTCCTGCATGAATAAAGATAATTCCGGCTACAGACTAGGTCTACAGTTTTCAGGGGATCCCTGTAGTACCAAGTATCCTATTCCCATCAAAACAGCCTGTTAACATATTAAAAAGAATACTGCTTTTGCCTTCCTCCATGATATGGACTATATGTTTTCGTCCCATTGCATCTTATGAGAAACAAACTAAAATTAGACCCATGTATCTGTTTTCATGCTAGTTTTACAAAGCTGACTTTCCATTAAAGTTTTTGTAAAAATAATGCTGATTTACACCAGCATGTGAAGAGATAATCACGATCCTTCGTTTTTATTTCTTATACATTTTCTTAAAGCACATCTAACATTGGCCAGATACAGGATGATCTCTTTTACGTGACTAAAGTAGGCAGCAATGCCCACTTAGAAAGCCACAGGGAATTTGATAATTCTTGCCTATTAATGAAACTGTTTGCAGAGGAATCCAAGTCCTGATGAAGAGCAGTTGGCTCAGACTGCCAAGTTAATTCATGTGCTTTCCTGAATGACTGGAGTGCAGTCAGGCCCAGTTCCAAATATGAGTGACCTTTGGACACTCTTCCCAGTCTGCTAAACCAGACATTAAGGCTGCTACTTCATTACTAGTTCTCTGACTATTGAAATCTCACAAATCCTTAACTTACAGAAACAAATACTCCTTAAATTAATTGTTCTGATATTACATAATTTAACAAGTATCTTAGAAAACAGTCATGATAATTATAGATTTCACTTACTCTACTGTACAAAATGCAGCTTCTAAAGGGAAAACACCTCCCACTTTAACTTACCCCATTATCACCTAGGATGTCTAACTGCTTTATGAGGTCTGGGATGCTGACATCCTGCAAAGACAGAATAAGGTAAAGGCATGGCATGCACATTTTATTACAGCTGCAATATTCATCCCTCCTATGAACCACGTTGAAATCAACCATATTGTTTTATCCCATGGAAATGCACCACACAGTGATTTCCGTTGCCTTTGAGCCAGGTTTTATCATTACGTTGAAAATTATGAGTCCAATTCAATTGTGTCAGTCATCACACACCCTTACATTAGACTGAGTTTAAGTGCTTAAAGTTTAGTGTAGTTATTAGCAGAGATGAATGTAATGGGTTATAAGGGCAGCACCATCCACTCCTGTAGTTAGAAGTGCTGCCTTATAAAACTGACCTACCTTAACTCCTTCCTTCATGCAGTAGATCTGTAGAGCACTCACACCATCTGAGAATGGGTGAATCTGGAGATTAAATGGTGGGGAGCGTCTCTCTCTTTCCTGGAAGTAAATTGAAAAGATGCCAGAGAACATATTAGAATGAAGGAGATGCACACAGAACTCATTAAATGCCATAGCTACTGTTTATATCATTCTTCACAAATCCAAGCTCTTCATTTTACAAGTCAAAGAAACAAACATTTAGTCTTAGTCTGAAAAACAGTGTGCCAAGTGGGATAGGATCCTGAACCCAAGCTAACTATTTTACAGGAGACTATTTATTTGATCAGTTATTTTCCTTTGCAAATTGTCTGTGAAAAGGCTAAGAGACTCAAGTGCTTTGCTTAATGAAGTGCTGAACAACTACTTCTTGTAAATACACCCTTTAGAAACAGGTATTTGACTTAAGACTGCTAGGATACTCAGATTACACATTTGCTCATCCTGGTATGCTGCATGTTCTGATATCTGTGAAAGGTAGCAAGTTCAAAAAGGTTGATCAACTTAGCTATTTATACACCTTCATTGCATAAAATCTACAAATATTTGTCCAGTTTTAAAGTACCAAAGACAAAAATAAGAATGTGAAGATGTTATTTCCCTTTCAGGTATTCAGGCAAGCACAGAAGTGAAAATCAAATTTCACTTTCAAATATATTTTTTGTTTATGAACATGTAACTCACTTGATCAGTCCAGTTCCATGTCATATGAAAACACAGCTGTCACATAAAACTGTAGGAAAGTTCTATAAATATGGGACACATCTGTCCCAGCACTGACTCAGGAGAGCCAGGAAAGGCTCTGTGTTACCTACAAGCTCTGAATGACAAGTATATAAGGCCTTGGACAGCAACTGAAAAGAACAACTGAGAAATAAACCAGCTTATACTGGAAAAAAGACCAGGTGGAAGCAGGCACGCCTAAGAATCTATAACTAGGGGCCGTCTGGGAAGAGGGACACTGAGGTTCAACCCAGTCCTCTGGCTGCCTGCAGGGGCTTCTGGAGCTCCTCCATCACCCTACAGTGTCACCTGAGGGACCTTTCTTACCTAACACAGCTCACAAGAGAGCTCCTCAAGAGGGAACATGTCCAGTGCCTGCAAAAGTGACAGTGCTTGCAAGCGGGCAGACAAGCTGTCTCTATTCACTGTGCAAGGGCCTACAGCCTCCAGACGCAAATTAGGACAACTCCAGACCAAGCACTATATGCAACACAGGTGGGTGCTGTTGGCTTTTCACACATGCCAGCGCTGGCAAGCATGATGATAAAAGGCTGCAGGAGCAAGACCACATTCACCTATATAAAATGTCTCTTACCCCTACCACAGTGGCAGGAAACTAAGGCACAGAGAGATTACATCTAAAAGGGCCTCAGCAATCAATAGTACAGAAGCTGTTGCAAACCACTGTGCAGGGAGCCTGTGCTCCTTGGGCACCTTGGCTCTGTAGCCCAGCTGTCCTCAGGTGCTCACAGCAGGGCAGAAGCCCCCAGCACAGCACAGCCCACAGCTGCAGCCCCAGGGAGCCCCAGCCATCCCCCAGCAGGGATGGAGTGCCTGCGGGCTCTCAGAGACCTGGCTTCAGCTCCCTCCACCACACGAGCCGACGTGCACAGTCCTCTTCTGCAACAAGGAGAGCTCTAACCACCCAGTACAGATTGGTTTGAGTAAGACAGCTCCCATCTCCTCTCACAGCCCAGTGCCCACAGAGAAAAGAATTCAAGATTCACTGGCTCAGAGAGGACGAGGTACAACAACCCTTTTACCCCCATGGGTACGGTACTAGAATACAACAGCCCTGGGTCCAATACTTTCTTACAAATGAAATTGCATAAGCATCGATCATTGCTGATTCAAACTTCAAAGAGTTCCAGTCCTTCAAGCACAGGGCTAGAGAGGTGCACTTCTCACAGCAGCACTCTCAATGAAATTTGAACTCTTGTCTCATCACCCTTGCTGAAAGAGGGGAAAAGAACAAAGCCATTGTACATCAGCATTAAGGTTTTCTCAGGGGGAAACAGGGCTTTGAAGACCCTGAAGAGGGAACTGTACCTGCATCTCTGACTTCTTAGAGGAACACTCTACTCTTCAGCTATTAGAGATAAAAGCACGCTCAACATTTCTTTCTCCTCCAAGACCTGTTCAGGTTCATAAAAAAACCAAACAAAACAACAACAAAAAAACCTGGATGCCTATTCTCAGGAGGGATCTTAGCTGTGAACCAGGATGCAGCCCTGAGCAAGGTACATGAGGATGGGGTTTAAGCCTTGCTTATTCAGTTAATTTAAATGTAATTAATTTCTGTCCATTTTAGTAGACTCCAGGCCAGCAATAAGAACAAAGCATGTTCACAACAGACTGCTCCAAAGTACTGGAAAAACCATATCCACAGGTGGGGTAACCAAGAGCCGTACTGACACTAGTCAGTTAAGCTCATTTATGCACACTGGGCACCTAACCCAGAGAGAGGTGAACCAGTCAGGTATGGAACTTACTATTTCCAGGACTTTGGAGCTGACATACTTCAGCTCACAATCAAAAATTCTGGGCCTTATTTGTTACTCTGTTCTATCACTACAATGTTTGCGTAAACACTTGATTAAAGTTGGTGTCCAGTACAAGTGCACTAGTTTAATTTGCTACCAGCTCTACTGTAACTGAGCTCATCCATCACCTCCAGCTCAAGGTTGCGGAACTCCAGCAGCTCATTCTGGTCTCGGGCATCCTGTAGCTCCTGTTGTAGACGGTTGTTTTCTGCTTCCAGTTTCTCTATCTAATAGAAATACGTAAATTCAGGATCTGTGTGACTGTTACAAGAAACACTGAATATCTGGTGAGTAACAGTTGAGGTAGCATAGGCAGAGCGAAATCCAAACTCTAGAGATGGTTCACTACTTGCTGTTTTACCTCAGTGAGTCTTTGGTTTACAGGTGAACCTCTTGTCAAAATCCTAAACTCATAAAATGCTTAGGCTGGAAGTTTTCCTAAAAAAATCCAATACTAGGGGAGATCAGCAGGGAAGTTAACTCTACAGAGGTGTCAGGTTTGCCAACAGATTAGTCTGCACTAACTATTAAACACACTATTCTTACGGAAAAACACTGGAATAGATTGTCTGGGGAGGGATGCGGAGACATCATTGTTGGAACAGTTTGGATAAATGCCTGTCAGGAATGACACAGAAACAGCTGCCCCTGCCTTGGAGAAGAGCTTGGGCTAGGTCAGAGATTCCCAGTACACGAAGCACAGATGCCAATGGAGGGAGAGCTGTCTTTGTGGAGAGTTACCTGAGCAGCCATTCCACCCATGCAAGCACCTGTGTGAACTGCATGTCAAGCATCTCCACATGAGTAGTTCTGTCAGTTAGCAGGTAAGATTTAAATACCACCACAGCTGTCCCTAGCTTGCTTGTTGTGGACAACCCCACCACTAGCTCTTCAGCCCGCTCTCTTCTGCAAGTCTCTAGCCGGTGCCAGGACATGTATTTTGCAGTCAGGTTGTCCAAGGAGGGCCCAGACAAGGACAGCTAAGGAGCATGGTAAGCCTGAGGTCAAATGAGCCCCCATGGGTCAGTCTGTCTGGATGGGGAAGGATGGCACAGGACTGGAGACTTGTTAGGGGCATTTACGGAAGGAGAGAAACACAGACTAAGAAACCTCATCTGGGGAGGTGAAAGACAGCAGGAGACATGGTGCTGGTAGTTATCACCTCTTGCTGATGGCAGTCATATGTATGACCAGTGCTGTTACTGTTGGCAATACACAAGCAATGTTGAAGTCCTTCATATCCTTATATTCCATGATTAAAAATACATACATACAAATATATATACACACACTAACAGGTGATATTCCTAAATGCATCAAGGGACTGAACAGTGCAAGTTCTGCTGGACCTAGGGATGACTTTAAGCCCTTAACAGAACAGGGACTAGGAGTGTGAAAGGGTTAGAGGGTGACTGCATTTCTACTGCTATTTCATTTCAAGAAGCTAAGCTCAGACACCTTGCCAGTGCAGCAGCAGCAGCAGCAGCAGACCCTTCAGTGCAATTCTACTGGAACACAAAGGTCTGCGCCAGAACGATGAGCAGAGCTTCCAGCTCTACTGGAGCTTATTAGCCAAGCTGCTGCACCAGCAACTGCCAGCAACAACAGTGCCTAATCAGAGCTGGAGAGGGCTTGTCTTTCCGTATGTTATCCTGTCTGTATTAATCTGTGCTGTTCTACCCTTATACTATCCCTATAAGCACCAGACTGCATGTCCAAAAAGTACATTGCAGAATCCAGATTACCCTTCAGAGTGACCATGCAAAACTTGGGAACTTACCTTGTCTAAAAGCTCTTGGTTCCTCTTAATGAATAGCTGTTTGTCTTCCACCCAGTGTGAGTCCTGTTGGATGAACAAGTACTATTACAGAATAATCAAACTCTGTGAGATTGGGCGCATTTATTGAAAATTGGAGCCTGTTTACTGAACAGTGACATTACATCTCATGGAAGTCCATATTGAAATTGTGCTAGGTATTCTGCAAACAGAGCAGATAAGAACCAAAACAGAAAAGGAAAATACACAAAAAGTGCTTACCTGCCCTTTCTGTGCCAAAGTTTTCTCCAGATCTTCTATTTTGGCTTTATATCTCTGGACTTCAGCTTGGAGCTGCTCCTGAGCCTGTTGAAGTCAGGCACAGCATGAAATAGTAAAAAAAGCAGCAATGTGACCAGTATTAAAAGAAAATCAAACACAGCAGAGTCTGGGTTTATGCTGTTGCTTCCAATGAGTGAGTAACCTTTATGAAGACTCTGGCTCAGCGATGTTTTGTGCCACTCCTCAGACTGGCATACAGATGACCCAAGGGAACAGAGAGGTAACAGATCAGTCCCCTCTCCCCACTCAAGCCTATTATTACCATGTATTGCATTAGAGTAGCAAAACACAAGCTCAGGTATTCAGGGTGACAGGCTTTGCTCAAAGATCCTTGTAAGGGGCAGTCTCTGAATTGAAAAAAAAGTCCTTAGTAGATGAGAGTGCCAGAAGCTAGCAGAAAGAAGCAAGTAAAACTGCCTGGGGGGCTCTTCAAGAGCCAACTCAACAAGCTGTGATCTCACAGCTGACACTGTTTTAAGCAGGAATTTGGGCTGGAGACCATTTGAGGTCCCTTCCAGCCTGAACAATTCTACAATTTAATCAGAGGGACAACATTTTTAGCCTTGGAAGATTTACTGTAGTCTGCACCACACTTAAATTTGAATGTAATTTGCATTTCTCTGTTTGACACATTCAGGTGAACATTCCTGAAGCTGGCACATATGTGTGCCTTTGTGAAAACCCACAGGCCTCTATTTTCCTTTAAACCCTAAACTCTCACACCTGGACAAAAGATGAGAAACCCCATGTGATTCTGCACTGAATTGCAGAATTGCCTGCTTTGGCATTCCTGCTCAGCTGTAGTTCTCAGGTTCAGGCAGAGGACAGCCCCTTGTAAACTGAGTGATCGCATCCATTCTTAATTGTCACTCTCTTTAAATGTACCCAGCAAATGAGTGAAGCAGACATCTCTCAGTTGTATGGATGCTGTATGTAACTCCGTTACCTTGTACGTCACTTTGAGGGGTTTGTACGTCTTGATAGCAATGAAATGCTTTCACCCTCAAACAAATACTAACCTTGGCTTCTCTTTCAGCATCTATGATGCCTCCTGTCTGCTCCTGCAGCAGTGCATATGCTCTCTGCAGGGCCTGGTACTCCTTTGTCAGCTGTCGAAACCGCAGCTCTGATTCTTCCGCTGCTAAACCGCACTGCCAAAGCAAAGAATGTAAGTGTGATTTGTTAAGCACAACAGTTGGTTTACAGGTCTTGATTTGGTGAGCTTGCTGTGATATGAAGTAACAAGAATGTGGAATTTATACAGCGTTTATAGATCTTGTAGGTTAAAGAAATGTGATGTTTATTTTCTTGAAGGGGGAAAGGAAAAAAATAATCTCAGATTGCGATGAAGTCATAGCTGTAGACTCTATAGATTATGTTTTGAAGGAACCTCTCAGCGTTTCAGTAACCAAAATTGAGGCCAAACTTAATGAAGAACTTACCACTCAATATGCACTACAAAAACCTAACTTTTTTTAAGAGTCTGGCCACTTGTTTTGGAACTCAAAGTCTCTTGAAAACCTGTCCATGCCTATGGAAACAGTCAGATCTTACCTCATCCAGATCATCATCTGGGGTTGCTGGTGTTCTGTCTGTTCTGTATGAGGCCACAGAGGATGTTTCAGAGTCCATGGAATCATCATCGTACCCAAAAACTGTATCTACCACATGTCTCTAAAGAAGGGAAAACATGATTTCTGAATCTCCTTGGTAACAGGTAGCATGAGTTTCTGATGCGGGGGAAAGGTTCGTTCAAAATCACACTGCTAGTTACTTAAAAAAGGCAATATGAAAAAAGCGCAACGGGCTACCCCTGCAATTACTATCTCCAAACAAATCCAAAAGGAACTATGTTGAAGATTAGGTCTTGTGCTGGTGAAGAATGAGTGTGCCAAGTAATTCTGAGCAGAGGATCTGGCTCAGTCTGAAACTTGGAAAGCATAATGGCAGCAGCAACACGCTGAAGTCTCTGCCATTGCAGGAAGGCAGGAGCATTGTCTGTTAACCCCAAAGCTGTTCAGAAGACATCTACCAACATGCAGACTGGTGGCAAACCATATGGTGTGTAACACCAGAAAGAGCTGGAAATGTGTGCAGACTAGTGAACCCTCCTCCTTCTCTCACAAACACCACTGGTATTTTTAATATCACAGTGCTTTTCTCACCGATATTGCTGTTGGAGTAAGTGAGTGAAAGCTATGCTAATACAAAACCAGCGTGAAGGAACTTTTCTCTCACACATCTTTCCAGTACTATAGTAACTGCCACGTTGTAAGAGATTGCTCGTGCTACACATTTTGGTTGTATGTCTGACACCTCACTATCTCCCATCTCAGTAATGGAATTAAATCAAATTAAAACTGTGAGTCATGTTCTATGAAGGTACAGAAGCTTGACCCTGCAGGCTTGGGTTCAGGGTACAGATCTGGGCATTTAAATACTTAGCTTATGAATAATTCTACAAACTGATTGACAAGCATTTCAGATGCACTTCTGCTTTGCAACACTTTTCACTTTTGCTGACAGGTTACAACCTTCTAAACATGGAATTTAAATCACACAAAAAACATGTACCAAAGATGCCAATAACCTTTTGCATATATTATCTTTTTCTGTTCATTATTTTTTTCAAGTGAAGACAATAGCCATGTTCTCCCATATTATAATCTCTGGCTTTGAAATAAAGTTGACTGATAAAAATACTTTTTAGTCCTTGTCTCCTTACGTCTGCTGTACATTGTTTCAAAACCCATACAGAACAATGTGATGACACATCTAGGATTTACTGGTCTGAAATTCTCTGTGTGTAGGATAGCACTGCATTACTTTCACAGAACATGGCTGACATACTAAAGGATGTCCTCGGAGGACAAAGAACAACCAAGCTCTGTTTTCTACACAGTATTTCCACTTTCTGGATCTGAGACGTGGCTGTTGCAAAATCATTCTTCACACTTAGATGATAAAGGATCTACTTGAACCACTACTGACTACTTGGCTCTAAAATTGTAAATTATACCAGCTTCTGACTTGACCCAATTCCAAGTAATAAAACAGGTAACCAAAGGCCTGTGGATCTGAGCAGGACAGAATAACACTCAATTTCTCAGGGAGAAACCTCCGCTTCAAGAATAAAAATGCACAAGAACTTTGTTTTAGCCCATATGTGCTGTGAAAAATAGACAGCAAAAGATAGATGGGAAGATCTCTGGAAATGTAAATACATCTCAGCATAATAGACCTTGAGAACAATATTTATAGAAACCAGATGGAAGGAAAATTGTTACTATTTCAAGGGGAAAAAAAGTACCATTTTTCTGAAAATAAAGTAGCTATGCACCCTTAACTGAATTTCCAAGTGGACTTAAAAAGCTCTCCCAAAGTAACTAAGGTGTTTATAAACCTGATCACTAAAGCAGACTGTTATAATCACAAAGCTCTCTTTAATCAGATTGGTAAAAGTATGCTTTCCTCAGAGCCTACTAGCTCTGTATATAAGCTGAAAACAATTTTTCCTCTTACCTTAATTGGCTTTGAGCTCCTTTTATGTTTTCTGCGACGAATGAGTTTCTCTCTGTCCTAGAAAATAAGATTTAAAAGTTACTCTCTCCTCTTTTGTTTGCAGCTGTAAAAGGACAAATCTACAGAGGAAATAAAACACTTGGCTTCTATCAAGTCTCCATTCATACATTCAAATAGGGATCTGATTCCAGGTGGAACAGAGGATTCATATCCAAATCTGTACATGTGTTGGCCGAAAACTACTTGAAGAAGGGAAGATGGGATATCTGAAAAAAAAAAAAACACCACCCTCTCGTTTGACAAGACACTGATGGATTTCCTGTTAAAATCACTGGGAGGCCTGTTGCAGGCTTGGGCTTTGTGTAAGAGGCTGTCTACCTTCCCTGCAGAAGGGATGCTGCTTCTGTCTCAAAGTCATCAAATGTTGGTAGTGATGATCTCACCAGTCCTAGCAATGATGTCTTAGAAGAGGGAACAGCCTGTTTTGGAGTCTCTCTCCTTCCTCTCGACATCATAATGCAAAGTCAGGTGAAAAAGAAATTGTCAGTATTAAGTGACAGAAGAACTACTCAATCACCCTCTAGCAGCTCACACTTTTCCAGCACATGATATCGTACTGTGTGCCTGCCTCTTGTTAAGGAAACTTTTTAATGGTAGCTTAGTTATACCCTGCCTTGTGAACATGTAGCTATCTTCCCAAGCTCCACTGTTCTTAGTCTGTGTTCATTTCTAGAGCTCAATTCACACACAAGAGTTATGCTTTTGAGTTGTAGGGGCTGATGCCCCACTAGAAATTCAGTTAAACTGCACCCATGCATACCTACATCTAAAAATTTGCAGGTGTTAAAAATAAGATATTAACCCTCACACCTCTAGTTAGAAGACATACTATCAGTGGTAAACTGTGCACAGGAATCCTCCCTAGTTTCCCAGTGCTCTGGACATACCCTTGTTAACTCATCAATTATGTTCTGTTGTTCTATGACTTGAAGCTTTAAGAATTCAGTTTCTTGTTCCTCATTAGCCTGATCCAGGTCATTGAGAGATCTTAATTTCTTTAGAGGAGGATGTGATGTCATTTTTTCTCTCTGTGGCAAGAAGAAGAAAGAAATAAAGTAAGATCCACCAATCAGAAGACAAAAAGACCACCTTTCAGTCAAAAATCAGGCATTATCTTTCATTTAAGTTGTACAGCCCTTTAAATATACTTCAGCTACGCCATTTTTATAATTTTATTAATACTTGTCAGCACTTCTTAACAATAAAGCAGCACAGAAAGGCTGAGTTCTTCAACCAGAACAACAAAGCTTTATCTATTTACTTATTGCGTGGCATACAACCTCTACAGCAGCACTTAAAGGTCATATACCATAGCTCTTCCTTTGCCATGCATCAAGATGCCTCAACACATGGCAAATACAGTAGAACTCCCTATCTTTCCAGTGGGTATGCAAATAGTATCTACACCCATGACCCCATGCCCTTACTGATACCCATCGTATCACCACATACAGTGAGGAAATGGACATGCTTTAATCATGTGAAATACATGCATCCAGTCAGAACAGGAGAAAAGGCAAAAGATGTGGTACCAGATCTATTTTAACTGGAAGTCCACATCCCGCCTGCTCCTGAGCATATGTGGGAGAAAAGACGACTACAGCCCGTAAGAATCACTCTAGCCACCCACATCTTGCTAACTTACATAATCTGGGCATTTACAGAGTAAAGAGCAGATGTCAGGGACCTAAGATGTGCTATGCCTGCATATATTCACCAGTGGTGCGGCTCACTGATGCCTAATGCATGCAGATCCAAAGTCCCTTCTCTTTGCTGTGGGAGAGCCCAGGGGGCTGTGATCTGTACTACCACAGCTGTGGAAGAAGAATTCTGACCCGTGACACCCACAGTAAGTTTATTGGTCTTCCGGGCATGGGTGAATTGCAGAGTCTTAAAGTGGATTAACCTTGTAACACTAAAGCCTTTTTTCTTTAAGACAAAAAAGTGAATCTGACCATCTCATCCTCACTGGCAGGAAAGCTGCGTTCATTGCAGAACAGTCAGCCTGCTCAAGATGAGAACAGTGGCTACTGCAATCCAGAGACAAGGCATGCAAACACACTTAGCACAGGAAGTCATCTCAGCCTGCCAGCTTACATCAGAACTTCCGCCTCCTTTTTCTATTAATGCCAAAGCAACAACGGCGCCTGCATAGGGACTGCATTCTGACTGATACTCAGGACAATTCCATTTGAAGGATACACTGGCATAACTGCTTTGACCCTGCTTCATGAAAGTGATAACCCTAGCCAAACTTGTAACACCATCACTCTCCCTGTCCCATATCCATCTACCATGCATATGCTTTATGGAAAGATTGTACATGCTCAGTGCCAGAACAGAATGTTACTTTGCCATCATCAGCTCTAAAAAGAACAGGTACATTCAAAGACAAACACCATGCTGGCTGAAAACATCACTCTTAAGCTTCCTTTTTGAGTTCAGATGCAAAACAGCACGGTGGGATATGACTGAATGATTTGACTTTTTTTTCCTTTTTCTTTTTTAAAAATTTGAAACTCAATATTCTAATTTTTGAGGATTGTTAATTATGCATTCACTTAAATATATTGCACACGTATGCATAATACACAATGCTACACTATGCAAGTCCAGTATATACAGACTTAAGCACGGTTATATCTTATCAATAGTATTACACACTATATACAACACGTTTTCTCTATGTATATATATGCATACACTATGCAGATGTGGCCACCGTAACAGACATAGATCATACAGTGATCCTCATTTTGCTCTTAAGTACCAACCATTTCTATATTTTCTTTAGTGACTGCTTTCAGTTTATCTTCCATGCGCTGCAAAGACTGCATAAGTTCATCATTTCTCTTCGTGAGGCACTTGTTCTTTTCCAGAAGAGGTTTACACTGTTTCTCAGCTTCTCGGACACGCTTCAACTGGGTTGATAATAACAATTAATGACTGTAAATTATCCAAATAAAAGGTATATTTTCCTCCCTCCTTTCTTAAAAGTACTTTCGTTAGTTCCCTGTTGGACTACTGTCCGAGTAAAATGCCAAAGTGATCTAATGGAACTGATGCTTACAGCTTCCATAACTAGTTTTACCTGTAAATCTCAAAGCACAATTCTGCATATCTGTTTCCAAAAGACGGCTTTATCTATAGGAAAATTCAGACATACAGATAAAGCAACCTTTTTTTTTTTTTTTTTGGCAGTTTACCTGCAAGAAACTCACTGATTTTCTCATTGAAAGACAGATTTGCAAAGGTACCTACTCAGTCTGGATCACAGCAATACCAACATAGTTTTAAGTGTGGTTCTTAATGCCCCCCAGTGAAATACTTGTGCACATGCACAAGCACAATGAACTTTGGTTTAAATAAACAAATTACATAACATTTAAACAACAGATCCCATAAGATAGGAAGGTATCTTAGGGCATGCTTGGAAGTTCCAGTATTGGTACAACTAGAGTTTTAACCAAGATCTCTTCCTCTGAAAAATTAGTTCCAAGCAGTAATACTGAGCGTTTTGTTGATATTTCTTTTTCTAAGAGCGCCCAAGGAAGATGGTATGTGGCTGTGGAAAGACATCATCTTTGTGTCCAGATCATCTATCAAAGGCACTGTCCCAGTTCTCTATTACTGTTTGTCACTGGGAGGTTGCAGTTCTGCTGAGGAAAAGACCAAGAGTTTTCTGTAGCTATCAAGCACAGTTAACCACATCTGCTTACATCATCGTAGCATCTCACATTAAACTAACCCAATGATTTTGTCTGAAGCAGGTAAGCAAGTACTGGGAGACCCCTCCTGCTAACAGAAAAAGGGGGAGCAGCTAGGAAGCAGTTACATCTTTGACCAGCACAGCTGTGGGCAAAACAGCCATCTGTTCTACCCTAAGAATGAAGTTATCTGTTGCTAGTCTGAATGTTTCTTAAAGTGTATGGTATTTCCAGCAGTACTCCTGGTCACATTTAACAAAATGTTTTCACTGTAGTCACATTGTGCAAGATACAGCTCAGAAGCCTTTTAAAATTATTTTTTTTCCTTGTGAAAAAATAGGCTGAATATTTAATGACAAGCAACAGGTAATCAAGCTGACTCAGACTCCAAGCTATTCAGTATCACAGAAATTTGGGGATTGAGAGCTTTTCATAACTGAAAAGAGACACATGAATATATGTCTAATTTGCAATCTTGATATGACATTATTTTGCAAATATTACATTAAGAACATTGAGGAGACTGAAGCCAGCTAAAGTGATACGAAAGGAGTGCATTAGGACTCCTAGCTCAGGATAAAAAAAGTAAATTAAAAAAAAAGTAATCAAGAGCTGAATTTCAGCACCGTCATCTTTAATCACAGACGTAGAAACATGGACAAGTTAAAAAGCCAGGGTGCTGACTCCAACACACAGGTACCACCACCTAGGAGTAAATCAGATGAAGGGATCAATTCACCATTGCCCATCCTCCCTTGATCCAATACTTAACTGTTCTCAACCATGTCAAATACTGGACTACAGACATTATTTAATTTACAAGGTAAGTCTCACCATACACTGTTGTATGCTCAAAAGGTCAAGGAGGGAACATAAGCGTTCATAATACAAACCTACAAGCCTCTCTCCTCAACTTTCATTATGATTTTATACCACATAACTTCAGTGAAATTACTGTTTAGTTCTAGGATTAAGAAAAAAAAAAATAAATCACCCTCAGCCTCCTGAGTGACTAGACTGAGAGATGGAAAAGGCATATTCATCACTGGCTATCATCCTTGGATCCTCCCCTCTTTGCCTTTCCCTGTGGCTACCGACCTCCTCTGTCTGATAGTGCAAAGCTCACACACCAGTTCGTTTCGTTCATCAACAAGCAACGTGTTCCTGTCTTCCAGCTTCCGGATTGTGGCATTCAGCTCTGCTATCCTCTTCTGGTTTCTGCGCAAGTCCTGTTCATTGGCAACAACATAATACAGTTACTGATTTTTTTTCAAAATGCATGCTTGGGAAAAAGAATCCTCAAAAACCACACACCGGTCAACTTAAGCTGTCATCAAGAAATTACATTTATGGATTTTTACAGCATTGAACATGCTGGCAAAAATACACATATTTTTGGAAGAATGTATCTGGTTTGGGGGATAATTTAATTGAAAATTTTTACCTCCTTAAAAAAATAAAGAGAAAATAACCAAACAGATATCAATAATTTTTTTTTTATGATGGGGAAGAAAAAGCAAAAAGCTAAAAATTCTAATTTTTATTGCCTTTTCCTATACATCTGCTGAGCTGCTATGTCAGGTGAAAAAGTAAGGACATTCCTTTCAGTATCAATTGCATTTACTTTTTTATTCCTCATTTGTATATGTGTATATACATGTATATATACACATCTGTGGTGTAAACATATATTCAGTCACAGAACCAGTGAGCTGCATGCTTTGTGAATGACAGCAAGGGCTGTATATGTGGAGAATAAGACAGAGAAAGAGGAGGACCTCCTAAAAGTCTCCTGGATGCCACCCCCACCCCTTCTCCCTGCCCATCTTCCCAATTCTATCTGTTTTTGAGCATGTATGCTAACCAGGTAGTTATGATCATGGAACAATTCTTTCAAATGGGCACTAATTATTTAAGATGTTTTATATCTGTAAAAAGAGCAACTGAGGGAACAGCCTTACAAAGCTTTGTTGTCCCACTAGCATTCTCTCTGAAGAATCTATAGACACAACAACTCTGTAGTGACTAAGAGTGGGAATGTTTTCCCAGGGCCTGAAAAAATCTGAGCACAAGAAACACAGCCATGTTTCTGTTTTGCAGGGGCCAGTAAAACCTGCGTACAGGGCTGCTGCAGTGCTCTGAACCATCTCCGGCCCTTCCTGGGATCTCTCTCTTGGGACTGCTCATGTTACACTCTGCCTCCTTCACCAAGAAGAGCTGTTCATCCAGAGCTTCCTTCTGCAGCTGCAGCTTCTGCACATAGCCTGTCTGTGTCTCCAGCTCTTTCTCCAAGGAGAAGATGATCCTGTCTTTAGCCTTGATCTCATCCATCTGAATAAGAGAAACACCAGAACGATATTACTGGGTAAAGGCAACAGCATTCTTCAATCTAGCAGTATATAATTTACTTAATAGCAGTGTTCACCACTTAAATCTGCTATATCATACTGCATCAGGCTTGTAAAACAATACACTTTGAGGTTTCAGCCATAACCGTACATTGGCACAGCAGCAGATTCACCAGCCTCACACAGAGTAAAGCCCAGGAACTGAGCATGATACGACGTGTTAACAAAAAGTTGGACGAAGAGTTCAGGCTTTCACTTGGATTTTGGTCAGTTATTTATACTAGTAAAAAATAAGTACAGACTGACAAACTCAAAAAAGTTTAGACTAGCTCCTGCTCATGTAAACAGAGCTACATTAGCTGAGGCAGTAGAAGTTATGGTCCCATTCTCACAAACAAAAGACCTGTGCAGACCCAGTATTTCTTAAATCTGATTGTCATGTTATTAATCTTCTGCTGAGTGCAAACTCAAGGCTATCCATTTTATTGTTACTTCATTTCTGCCTAATAGCCCAGGGCTATCCAATACAAAAAGTAAGTCTAATTTCACCTCATAGCAACTTTTTAGAACAATGGCTTATAGGAAAATTTGAGATTAAAACTTTAGAATAAGATTAGCCCATGCAAGCCTTGCAACCATAAAAACTGATACAAAACCACTAACATCATTGAGCTCAAGAAAATTTGGTGAACCAGAACTTGCGCATGCTCGAGCGAAATAAAGCTGCTGTTGTCTGGAAATTGCATGAATTGCTCCCTGAAAACAAAAATGCTATCTATGCTAAATTTTGCCTGAAGCTGCCAAAGATACTTTCTGGTCTTGCAGCTTTCTAGGCTTGCTGAAATCCTACCCAAAGTATTTTTCAATGACCAGGGCTAAATTCTGATGTCCATTAACTAGATGTCACTCTGAGGTAATCTCCTCCACTCTGATAGCAATACAATGGAGGTGGAAAATATTTGTCTAAGTCAGATAAAAGTAATTCTGGACTTGTTCAAGGCTCTTATGCAAGTAAATAGCCTTCAAAAAGCTTTTCATCAGCTGCTAAAGACAAAATCACACAATACATAGGTGGAACCTGAGTTGATCTTAATGTTACTAAATGGCTCAGTTTTATCCTGAATTTCACTATAGCTTCTTTTTATATTAAAACTCTAAAAATGGATCCTCAATTTCAGATGAGAAAAAAAGAAAAGTAACTTGTCCTCATGGTTAGAAGGGTCAAAATTCAGAATACAGATATGAAAAATCCCCCACTATTAGTCTGTACTACATTACTGAGCATTTTGGCAACATACGAACATACCTCCAGTACACGGACTTTGAATTGGGGGTGAGGGGGGAATCAAGGCAGGGGGGAGAATATCTTTCTGGACAGTTTAAATTACCATTTCTTTTACTTAACTGTCAAATCTTGAATCCCAGTTTTCAAGCCAAACTGTCCACCACTGCATGCAGGTCCAGCTCCCCAGATGATAGGGAAACATGGCAACTTGCACCATTGCTGATGTGGGCCTCATGTTGCCCATTTTCCCCAGTAATTACTGAAGACTATGCCAAGACCAAAACAAAAGACATCTCCCCTTCTGCCATGGTTTAATGTGTTCAAGATACCATCACAAGGGCTACAGAAACTAGCAAACTGCAAGTGCAGATGCAAACGCTTTTTCTAACACTTTGCACTGCACATGTATTAGCATCTCAGCAAGCCAAATCCTCATGGACTAGGCCCATCACTCTCTTACTTTAAGGTGTTAGCTACCATCACGGTGGTTGCTCTAGCTGACTCACCATGATCTACTTACTGCTGAGGAATGACAGTGAGAAGTTTGTAATACTTTTGCAAACTAAGGTGCATTGCAATGTTCTGTTTTTCAGAAAAAGTTAAGAGGCACAAGAGGCAAACTCACTACAGCCTAAGAGAACACATGAATTGTTTCGGTTACTGACCAGGCGACGAATATCCCTTTCGCTCTCCCATTTGATCTTGGAAATGGCTTCCTGGTGTGACTGATGCTCACTCCGAAGATCCCCTGCCTTGATCTTATCAGCTTGGATCATATTGTTAAGGGCCTCATCTACCTGCTTTTTGGCAGACTTCAGTTCAGTAATTTCCTGCAGAAGCTTAAGGCGCTCCGAGTCAAACTGTTTTCTGGCCTCTTCACGAGCCTCAATAGTCAGCGCTGTCCTTACTTTATCACTGCTCCCATCCCGCAGCGCGCACAGCGCTGACTTGAGGCGCTGGATTTCGCTGTCTCGGACTTTGACCATCCGCGTCATCTCCTGCTCGTGCTGTTTGATGAGGTTCTCCCTCACAGCCTGCAGCTCCTTCATTTTCTCCTCATGGAGTTTGGCTTTTAGCTCCGTGATCTGCACAGTCTGCTTGCGCTGCTCCACCTCACGGATACGCTTAGTTTCTTGAGTCTTCTCTCTTTCAAGTTTAGCAACCTACATTGAGATAAAATGAAAGTCACCTGCTACCAACGTGTTATCAAAACAAGCCCACCCAGACACAGAGCCATGCCAAACGGAGGAAGACCTTGCTGCAGACCCTAACCAATCCTCCACCCTCCTACATCAAAATATGGGCCAACTCCTAGGGCACTGACCTAGATTTTACACTGTCTTTACTCAAGCCAAAACAAGCCTTCTCCAGGTGTCTTGCCTCATGCAGTGACACTACATGTACTTCCAATAGTTCCTTAGGAAATAAGACTCCATGATATGCGTGCATTTGCCTAACAACTTTTTAACTCATCAGTCAACATCAGTCAAATTCACCAGAAAATTAGAGGGCTCAGAAACAGCAAGGTTCCTACAACTTTCATGACCATGGACAGTCAATCAGATGAGAGAGAAGTGCTTGCCTCTGTATGATCCCAACAGGGGTAAGGTGCAAGTGTGAAAGTCCAGGAAACATTTCATCTTTTACAGATGTTCTTATCCATACAGAGAGCTTTATTGGGCATCTGTAGTCACTTCTTAGACACATATCTACAGAAAAGCATGCTTCATTGTTTATTATGCTTATGGAACAGCTAGCTTTACTTGAAATACGCCCTTTGCTACTCTTCATTAATGACAATTTTTAAAAGTTCTTTGTCCATAGCTTTGGAGTCAAAGTTACAGAGCAACCAACCAGTCCTCAGTACTGAATCTCTAGGTGTAACTTCACACCTCTGAGCAATTCCACAAAAGAAACCTACGCCAAAGAAAAGTAATGGATAAAGAATGATGTCAGTTCAAATCAAACTCAGGTTTGTCATTTACAGTGAAAAAGAATGTGGTTTCAAAGATTGTATGAACTTCCTTGTTAATTCCTTTTTAAATAAAGACCAAAAAGAACAAAGAAGAGTGAGCAAACCTTTCAGAAAGAAAAAACAGTGGAAAACCCATTCAATATGAATAAGCATAGTAGCAGGCCACCTGAAAGCCCTCCAAGAAACACTGGTGGTTTAGCCTGCAGGCCTACTAGATTACTTAAGAGAAGATTTAGCTAAGGTAGGAAGTGCTTTCAGCTATTTGCAGAGCTGATTGACTTTTGGGTTTTTTCTCCCACGCTATCTCCATCTTATTTCAGATACACCTTTCCCAAAATAAGCCACTAGAAGAGTTTGAAAGCATAGTTTTCAGTTTCAATCACCAAAGTCATCCTGACAAGTAACAGACTCTACAAATGAGAGGAATCTTCCTCAGAAGGCTCCTTGGAAAACAAATCTGAAAGATTTTCCTAGAACTCCCTTCACAGGGCTCTGTGAAGGCCCCTTTCCAGTGTTACTCGAGCACATAAAACATATTTCAGATAAACTTGTTTTGATTTTGTTTTCAAGACTTTTCTACTCTTGTAACTCTCATTATTTTGGACCATCCCTGAACTGATGTCTAGTAACAAAAATCTGCACTGGCAGCTTCCATATTGGAATTCCATAGCTGCAGTGATAATAAAAGCAGCAAGACTCAGAACGTAGTGGAAAGCATTACAGAAACTCTCTGGGCCATCAGTTTTCTGGCAGCCAGCCTGTGGCTCCTTAAGAGAGTAAGTTAAGCCTTGCCTGTGTGCACCACATGAAAGCCAAAGCCTGCAAGGCAAATGAAAGAATCAAAAACCATTTTTGCCTTCAAGACTGTCATTGACCATTTGACAAAGAAAAGGATGCAGAATGCGTTTGAAAGAGTGACGATATCCGCTTTGTTGCCATTTTCAAATCTTGTCCATTTTAAAAGGCTGCAAAATAACAGCTATAAATCTGACTGGTAGGTGAAGGGAGAATGCCCCCAGAGATTCTTAGAACATCAGGTAACACAGAACTGGCTATTCTTGCTTTCATTTAGCTTCTCCTAAACTACAGAAACCAACTTCCGCTATACTGGCTAACACGTGTCAGAGATTACCAGTATGATTAACCTTGATATATTGGCATGAACATCTGTTCCTAAAAGAAATAAATTATCAAAAAGACCTTACAGGCTGAAGGATTTGTGGTTATTCAGGTTTGGAAGCTAGAGGCAAGTCATTCTGGGTTTATTTGCCCAACATATATGCTTATCTGTGAAGGAATCAAAGAGGCAGGTTGATGGATTTCAATTATATTCCATTTGGAAAAACAATATATCACTAGGCATCATCCTTTGATAATGTGGCTGCCACCAGGCTGCAGGTGGGGGATGCCCAGGTGCAGTTAGTACTGCCTCCAGTCCCCTTCATGAAAACTCACTAGGAGTAATTAAGCAGAGATTTGTTATCTTTACTGCTTATAAAGAACACACTACTAAACCTGAAGACTGCCTTAATCACCACCCATGTGCAGGGAACTTTAGCACTTACCACAAAAGGGTTTATTGCACAAAAGCCATACTCTGACTATAAAACATACAGTGCTTGCCACTAGAAGCATCTCTAAATGAAGAGGGAGAAACACTGTGGAGAGCAAAAAGTACACTTCCTTGCAAAGCCACTTTGGCATCAGCTGCGGGAAAATTGGTGCCACTTGCAAGGATTTTAACAGAATGCGGGCAGGGTATGTGCAGAGTAGGTGTAAAACAACAGCTAGTATTTTATACTTGGATAACACCCAGCCCATTACCTTTTCACAGTTTACAAAACTAGTAGTGTAAAGAGGTGATATGTGTTTCGCAAGGGTGGCCCCAGCACAGACAACGTAGGAAAAGAGAGTGAAAAGTTAAGCAGAAGATGAAGGCAAGAGCTGAAGCCACAGCACACAGCCCTGAGGTGGTACCAAAGGCTTCTGAAGTATATGGGAGGCACCTCAAACCTTCACAGGTACATCTGTCCCCTGCATGCATTATACTCAGCTGGCTTTAGCCTAACTCTACACATCTGAGACTGTAACTCCAGCATACTGTTAGCACCTGAACAAGCTTTAAATAATGCATACATATGCTAGCATATACAATACAGTTTGGCTGCACTGGAGATGGATTGCAAGGGTTGACATGGATTGTCATGCTATACACTTAGGGAATACTTAACTTCAAAATAAGGGCATGCCTTGCTGAAATATCAGCCATTCAAAAAACAGCAACAGTACCCAGTTTCTAAACACCAAGAGGGCAGGATGAAACCCACTAACTGGAATATGGCCAAAGATGTTACAAAAGACATATCACTCCCATTTGAGGGCCAAAGACTTCTTAATCTTGTACCTCAGTAAAAAAGAGGCTGTTCCACAGAAGCAACAGGACATCCACCAAAGAAAATGTTATATGGGGGGAAATTATCATACCACTGTTCTAGGAAAGAGTTGCATTGCATATGTTAATTTCTGTGATATTATTTTTTCCATGTGTTTCCCTCTTTCAGTGCAGACACTGTTATTTAAAACCAAACCCTCACTCACCTTGGATTTCTCCTGATGCAGCTCAATTTGAATGTCTGTTAGCTTGGTCCTGAGTTCCTCATTGGCAGCCTGTAGGGCAACAATCAGCGCCTCAGGCTTTTCGCCCTTGCTACGTCCTTTCTTTGACATGGTTTCTTATCAGCAGAAGTCCACGTGTTTAATTATTTCAAATATGGTCTGCCATCTTTTTCTGTTCCTTTCAGTGCCAGTTAGTTCAGCACCTACTGCGTGACATTCCTTAAGGTCCTGGACTCAGCTGCTTTGGAAGCCCTGCGAGAAGTAAGACATACTATTATTTGTCAGTGGACACTGCAGCATGACAGCTCACATGGTTACAGAACACAAGAGATAGCTCACTTCTCCAAACACTGCAATCTCTGTCTGAAAACCTGCAAGGGAGATCCCACACAATCAGGCTTCTGTATGCAAGTTTGGCATACTAGTGGAGATTCCACATATGTCCTTTTTCTGTTCTCAGAAGGGACGCCATGCAAGGAAGATAGGAGTTTGTTTACCATAAAGATTAGTGCTGTTAAGAGTACAGGACTGGAAAGGGCTGGCCACTTAATCCAAGACTTGCAGTCAGAGGTAACCACAAAGCAGGCACTTCAGTCTCAAGCATCTACCAACAGTATCTTCCTCTTACCCTTCCCAACCCTTGATCCCCCACAAGACCCCGTGCCAAACTCAGACTTCCCACAAGACACCTACAATCTCCCACAGGAAGAAAAGGAAAGTGCTGAAGTACTCACCAGTGTTCTGGATCTCCATAGAATCAGAGAACTAATAGCATGCAAAAGCCTGTATCAGACTAGAAAATGTCCCCTTTGCCATTTCCAAGAGAAATTTAAAAAAAAATAAAAATCCACCAACGGTTTCCATTTTTGGGGTAAAACTCTGTCCTAAGCCAAAGTGATGCAGTAAGCTTAAACCCAAGCACATCAGCAAGGTATGCAGATCAGGAAGCCAAGGGTTTTTTCCACATCACTATGAATATGGGTATCCCTCTGTCCCGTATACCTATTAGGGTTTTGGTTGGTTTGATTTTGTGGGGTTTTTTTGGGAGGGGGACAGGTAGCATTTGTCTTGGTTACTGGCATTGACTGACAGCTTTGGATAAAGAGGTATTCTGTTGATATGGAGAAATAGTGTGAAATGGGGACAATGGACACCGACTGATTGTATATGTCTGCTCAAGGAATGTGGGTATGGTGACTAGTCATGGGTGCGGTGTCTGGTCACACAGGCACACAGCTTTGAGGAGACGACTACAGTTTTGAGACGCCTGCCCTTCTTCCTCTAACAAAGGGGATATTTAAAAAAGAATGAGAAAAGGATGAGAGACATTCCAAGGCTATCTAGAGGGAGGGAGTGCTAAGTCTCCTTGCTGGAGAAGATCGGATGGTCACAAGGACATGAATCACCGCTCCTTGCTGGAAGACCGGATGGTCACGGATGGTCACAAGAACATGAATCACCTACAAACCTGCAAGACCACCGCATTCCAGGCAAAGGACTGATAAGCTAATTAACATACGAAGCGGGGTTTAGGTAATGAATATGTATAGGCGTCAATTGAATATTCATTTGTTTTATTGTATAAATGTGAGATGGTTCGTCACTTCGGGCATGCACGCTTGTGGAGGAGCGATCCCCCGTGTATCTGCACGCAATAAACATACCTACTTTATAACTTTCGAGTTATAGAGTCTAATTCTGCACGTCACTAATTGTGGATTTAATAAGCTCCCTAGAAAGTTCTGTGCCCATGTGTCTCAGCACTAAACAGGAACTGAGACAGTGCCATGCTCATGTTCAGTCACACTGACATTCCTATCACATCAACAAAACCTGCAGAAATGACACATAGCCTTTGAGACAACAGCAGAATCCTCAGTAAAGAATGTCATTGTAAACTGAACAAAGCAGATTCACTTCTTGCCACACTGATCCTGCTACCCTGAAAACACTGTCCTGTATCACCCAGGGCTTCCCACGCTGCTCCCAGTTACAGTAACTCTGAAATCCTGACATTGCATTGCACATGTACAACTACAAATGAGAGCAGGATCTGATCCATATTTCCCACAGTGCCTCATATTCAATACTGGTAATAAAGGATCTAATCATGCTAGTTACACGAAGACTTTTTCACCAGGAGAGCTGAAACAACAGAGATTTCAGTACAGCTGAAACAGAGCTGAGCCTGCTGTAGGTGCAGACGATTGAGAAAGAAAATGGGCTTTAGAAAGCAGTTAATAAATATGGCTTGTTCTTGTCATGTATCATATGACACAGCACATACAGATCTGATTTAGTGCTGGCTTGGAAAACAACCAGGTCAGATGGGACAGAAATAGTCAAGAAAGCAGAAATCTTTGGCTGTCAATACCAAATGAATAATAATAATACATGAAGACTTGTTGGGTTTGAGCAATGGATGACACTTTAGCCAGATTAGGCATGCAAAGGATGGCTTTCAATAAAGAAAACAGTACATAAACAAAGCAGTAAGGATAATAGATTTGAAAAATCACAGAAGATTATCTCCTGCATAGGGGAAATGCTTCTTTGCTGTGTCGTTTATGATCCTCAACCACCCTGAAAGCAGAAAGCACTTTCAGATGCTCCTCCAGCCCAGAGGCCTCTTCAGCAGACAGCACGAGAGACTGTGAGTACACGTGGCAGCTCCTGCTGGCTGAGGCTGCCCCCACAACGGGCACATTTCAATAACTGCTGCCACACAACACCAAGGGCAGTCCTACAGTCGCAGGCACCACACCACGTCATGCAACGAGCTGCTGGCAGGTCTGCCTCCCAGAGACCAGCAGCAGTTCATACCAGATGAATGTTTCCATGCAGGAATAAGATACCTTGTAAGTTTACGCTTGACAGAATAAAGACATGCAATTACAGATACCATCACCCTGCAGATGGAACGCTGTGGTGCTACCCAGTCACTGCATATGGACAGTACAGACTGGAACAGCAGCAAAAAAGCTCAAGTCAAACAGCAACAGAGCATACACACTTCAGTTCGGAAAAGAACACAATAAAGAGAAAATCCAGAATGAGGTGCAAAAACCACAATCTCAGTCTTCTACAAAAGGGTAATTTACTCTCTAACAGCTAATCAAACAGGCTTTGATATTTTTTTCTCTGCAGATGTAAAACACAAGTTTAGCATTTGTAGAGAAAGCCATTCTAGAGGCAATGGTGACATGCTACAGGCTGAGATAACAGAAACTTCTACTAATGTACCAGGGCCACACAGCCCAAATGTGGCTTGGATGGTGTTTACTGGGGAGCTCTTGTGATCACTTCTGCTGCCTCTTTCTAGGCATGGAGTCAGCAGACACAGCTCTAGTGCTGCCAGGCTTTTCCAGTTTTCCCTGAGAGAAATTTAGAAAGGTAATCAATTAGAGATGGATTAGGGGGAAAAATATCCACTGAAAAAAGAAAAAGAAACTGAGGCAAAATTTGTTACCTGCAAGATGGTCTCCAAGAGACATTCCTGACAGTGGAAAATGCTTTAATAAAAACAGAGAAGTGTTTCAGAGCCTAAGACAGCCAGTACTACAGAGGAAAAAAGAACTGAGAGGGACCTAACTGGTCACTTCCATCTTGCAGTCCTGTTCTTCATTGATTAATGAAATCAAGTAACTACCTCCCAGGATGTCAGAGTGATGCTGTTAGGCCTACAATACATTAACAGAGCTGAGGTTACAGCAGGTACAACATACATATGAAGCTACACTGGAACAGGCTTCCTGGAGAGGCGGTCGATGCCCCATGCCTATCAGCGTTTAAAAGTCATTTGGACAATGCCCTCAGCACGCTTTAGCTTTTGGCCAGCCATGATGGGTCAGCAGTTGGACAAGGTGATTGTTGGAAGGGACCTACAACTGAAATATTCTGTTTTAACAGACCAGATCAACCTTACAAATTTAGTCTATTGATCTGGCTAAGTATCCCATTGAAGACACGGGGAGATCCATAATTGTGAAGCTATGTTATTACTCTATGTGGAGCAGCTCTAAATAGGTAAAGGTCAGTCAAAAAATGTACCCCAAAACTGCTTTTTCACTGAAACTTCCATTTGAGTAAATTAATATTTTTGGCAAGAATTATCTTCTTTCTGTGGAATTATTTTTCCCTGAAAGAGCACTACAATATTCAGATGCCTACAGTTGTATCTTTTCACTTGTCAGGGCGGCCTACCATTCCTTCAGAGGGAAGGCCCAATGAGTTTGTCAGTTCTCCATCATACTGCTTTTAATGCATAAAGCTTGAATTCTATGCCAAAGCATTTCTAAATATCTGCTTTACCAGTGCTGGCTCACAGACCTTCGCAGACTGCACTGAGGGAATAGCCCTTCATAAAAAACCCTGGTATCTTGCAATACCACACACTCCGCACAGGGTGCTAATTATATTACTGAAGAGCACTGCCCCTGCAGTCTGCTGTGGTAATCTAGGCAAGTTAGGAGGCTAATTTCACTGACTGCCATGTCCTTGCTACACTGAGCACTCTCAGTTCCAAAGGAGGTAAGGCAGCCAACAAGATGTACTGGTTCTCAGCAGTACACATTACCAAATCTTTGATTTGAAGAAGAAACAGGTTAGTTCCTTAGATAAATTCCCTTGTTTTCAATGGGACACAGCCTTCAGTATATAGACCTCTATGAAGTACACAGGGCACTGTGTGGACACCATTAGATACATCAACTCAACAAAATTACATCACAATAGTATTCCCAGATTGTGGGAATAACACGACCCTAATAACTGTTTCAAAACCTGGTAGTCTATTTGGCAATGCAACTATTCAGAGATTGCAAGAAGCATCTGTCAGATGTCTCTAAGCAAAAAGACTGCCAGAATTATTTACGATGAATGACTGCCAAGTACAATAGCAGCTGGAGTGTCTCCTATCAGCTTTGCCCTCTACCAGCATGTGTCAGTATAATCTGTAGGAATTATTGTTGGAGCCCTTGGAGCCATGAAGACCTCTGGTTATGCAAAAGAGGGCTTAAAAAAAAAATTAAGAAATCCTATGTACAAATTTCCATCCAAGATGGCAGGATAAAACCCATTCCTAAAACATAATAAATTCAGTCAGGAGCTCATCAGGAAAGATTCCATTTTGCCCCTCAGAAAATCCACCCAGTAAATTCTGAAGTAACCGCTGCACACATTTCTTTTGTGACGCATCTTGAATGAGAATCTAAATGAAGTAATGAATAATTTGCCACCTTTTTTTTTATGAGAAACAGCAACACATTGCTACAGGCTGTGAAGCGTTTATCAGCAAGAGATATTGGCTACACTTGAACTTAATTGGAATTGGTACAGCATGAAACAGCACATTTGAACCGCAAGGTTTCCTTGTTGGTTGGTTTGGGGTTTTGTTGTGGAGTTGTTTGGTTTAAGATCAGTTCAAGCTTAGCTGCATGATATAAGCAGGGAGAAAAAGTATTCACACTCCCAGAGGTCTGAAGCAAATATTAGTCTCATAGTTGGGACTTTGAATGTGTGGATACCGGTGTACTGCTTCCCATGGCAGAACGAGCCATTAAAAAAAAAGGGGGAAAAAAAAAAGTCTCAAAGAAAGCACTCCATAATCTTTAAGACTGAATGTAAACAGGCAAGTACAACTAGTGGGATAAGCAATCCCACTAGAAGCGTTTTTCTACCTAGTCTCTTTAATCTTCCATTTTCCTTCCTACAAATCTCACCCATTCCTATTACTATTCTTTTGGCTTACATGCTTTTAAAATTATTTTTCTCCTTTATTTGCTGTTTGCTCTCTAGTCCTTTCTTTTCCATGGCAGTCTAGGTTACGTTCTTGTTAATACCTGGGTTTGGTAATATGCTAGCAAAAGCACAGAGGAAAACTATACCTATGCATACTCCCAGATAACACTATTAGCCTTTACCTGAAGTGGCCAGGGGATCTACTCTGAACATTGCTTCTACTGATAATCTATGGTTAGTCCATTTTACTTCCTTTCTTTGCTAGTCATTGGTCACTTTGTTTTCCCTAAGACAATTAACAGCTTATTTACAAAAACAGGCTTTGCATATTATAGAAGTGCCTTTACAAGGGACACCTAGGGATAGAAACACCTCAGAAAGAAGAAATGAGCAATTTGCCACCACAGCCTCTACCCTACTGAATCACAGTGTTCTGAGCCCTCAGGCTGGTGCAGATACAAGCATTTCAAAGCCCTGTGCCCCTGCTCCAGGGATGTTTGGGATCATAGAATCATCAGGGTTAGAAGGGACCTTGGAGATCACCTAGTCCAAACCCCTGTTAAAGCAGGTCCCCCTAGAGCAGGCTGAACAGAATTGCATCCAAGTGGGTTTTTTATGTCTCCAGAGCAGGAAATTCCAGAACCTCTCTGGGCAGCCAGAGATCTGACCCCAGACTTGCCTCTGCAAGTCTGAGCAGGACCTGGATATACCCCAGGCTGCTTCCCCCAAGGTCACACTGAAAGGTTAGCATGATCCTAGGCTAAACAGTCTTCAGCCTCTGAGACGGTGAGGCCAACCAGGACATATTAGTAGGGCAGGATTCATCTGTAACATAGGTTTCCTACCTGGGCTTGTCCCCTGAAGCTGCCTTTGCAGTCAGTTCAGAGACATGCTTGCTTGTTCACATTAGGATAAGGTTAAGTCATACCCCTCTCATCTAAAAGGATCCAGGACAAAAGAATCCCACTGAAGATATCTGAAAGTCTGGGGCAGGGTGGAGTTTAGCAGCCTGTATGAAAGCCTTTCCACCATATTTTTCAAGGCTAGAAGCTCATGCAAACTGCACTCAGACACGTTTCACTGGATACCCTTATTAGCATAAGCACCAGGAAGGCTCAGCCCCAAGCAGAAGCGCTGAACAAGTCTTACATCCAAGGCAGTCCAGAGGTGAATGCAGGGGAAGTGCTCCGCGTTTGTATTGTGGTTCTATAGTTATGTGGAAGACGCTTTCTAAAGAAATTATCAGCAGAAAGCCCTCTCGCTGCCTGCCTTCCCTGTAAATATGTAAAAATCACTATTATCATACGGAATGTTAATTTGATAAGTTGGGGTCAGACTTCTTCAAAACAATGTGTCTTTAGGGAAAGCCTTTGTCATGAGAGCTGAAGGTTCAAATTGGCTCTTTTCTCTGTTTTGGTTTGCAATGAACGAGGCAAGTTGCAGAAAATGCCTTCCCAGTCTCACTGGAATAACAGCATAAGCACAAGAGAAACAATACACTCTTTGCAGGGGAAGTTCAGCTGAGTATGAAGAGGCTCAAGCACGTACCAATCAAACAGCCACAGGCATGCTCCAGTTCGCACATCTGACAGGCGAGCCTATATTTATGTTACAGGAATTGCCTGGGGCCTTGTCAGGAAAATAGCCGAGGCCATCGTTCTCTTACAGCATTGCAATAGCTCCCTGTTTGACTCTACCCACTTGTGCTAAGAATCTTAGCCATTTTATCTTGTTTTACTATAATAAAGTGCATTAGTGGAATCTAGCCAGACAATTTTTGTCTTCTGAACCATGGGTTTGCTTTTCCCATGAATTACGTACAAGATCCACTTGAAACGTGATGCCCAAATTGTGCATTGCAAAATGAAATTAACATAGGGGACAAACATACTACACACGGTGGATGTAACTCGACTGTGGGTGCAGAAGGTCAAGGTCACACACTTAGAAAATAATATGCATAAAGTGAATTTTGCTCGTGCCCCAGTAAACACACTATGTTACACATCTTTTATGTGTGGCTAGACATACAGACCTATGTTCAAGTGCATATACCTAATGACATAACTTCAGACTATGCATGCCTTTTCCACATAGTAGTTACTTGGTAGTTTGTCTATGAATTTCAAAACAGTGCAAACCTACGAAGCCTTTAAAACACAAGTCCCAAGCTCCTTCTAGCCACAGATAAGTGATCCTGGGCACGTTAGGACATACTTTACCCTCTCTTCACCTCAGGTTTAAATTGCCACATCCATGGGTGACACAGGAGGGTTTCACTGGCAAGTAGTGACTCAGAAAAACTGCACCAGCCGGATAAGCCATTAAAAAAAAAAAAAAAAAGAAAAAAATTATGTTGTGCTCCCATCACTCTATCACTCTTGCCTACAGCTGTTGTGAAAAACAAGAGAAAAACAGTCCCCAAAACATGATCCCAGGGAAGCTAAAAATCAGAACAACGGGAGAACACAACGAATCCCAGTTTATTTCTCATCTCAATTGAAAGAGACTTGCTGTTTTATTTTGGGAATTCCTTGGGAGGAAAACTTACGTTTTTTCTTATGGGGAATCAGTTTCAAATAACAATTGGAAGGGATACCAGGCCCCCAGAAATCTGCCTGCCCCAACCACTTCTACACCCTCACATGCTCCTCTCCCTCAGTGCTCCGGGGGAGCTGGGGGGGGGGGGGCAGGATGATGGGGATGACATACGCAGATAATTAACAGGTAATCACATACACCCAGGCAACATCCAGCCACGAGAACATGGGCTCTGGCATTCAGCGTTCCCAAAACAAGACCCATGTAGCCTGCCCACGCAGCCAAGGGAAGGCAGCTATCTGGCCCACACACAGGCCTCTGGGCACCTAGGCCCCTTTGCCTTGTCTCTCTCTCAGCCATCCACATCACTACCTTCTTTAATCGACTCTCCAAAGTACTGGGCCTGGACAGCCATGCAGTGCCCGATGACCCGTGCAGTGAGGGAGCCCTACCTTCTGTCACTGCAGCCTGAGAGAGGCGGCCAGCCATGGCTGTCCCCTAGGCCACCGACAGCACAGGGCTGCAGCACGTGGTTAGAAGTGACCGTGGTGAGCTTGGCCACAAGGGCCAGGTTCCAAAACGTACTTACCAAAGTAACAGGTGATTTTGTCTAAAACTGCTGTCACCTCTCCAGGTGAGCATGCCGGGGCACGGAGGCTCGCAGGCCGCAGCCCTCCTGCGGCCCAGCCGGTTACACAGTGCTGAGGCGAGTTGGCTTCTTGCTGCTGTGTGCACTTCCTAGGGCACCTCCACACACACAGCCAGAGCAGAAACACGGCTTCAGCACACTCAGAAAAAGCCAGCAAATTGGAATTGATCTGGGTGATGGGGGAACAGTCGAAGGCTCTGGATGCAGGAGAGCCAGGCGAGCCCTGCAGGGCGCGTTCCCCAGGCCCCTGTCTTTGCTTTGGTCACTCTGAAGTTCCTGCTTAGATCCAGGACTGTAGCAGCGCACTCCCCTGAAACCCAGCTGGAATTCTTACTGAAAGGTCAACAAGCGCAGGGTTTTACACCTACATTTAGCAAGGGCAGAGAAATCAGCTCATCCCAATGATTCTTTCATCATCTGGCCTTCAAACACATAACAGAAGTGGACCCAAAAAAGAGACTAAGAATGCCTCCTCCTGCGTATTTTGTGCCAAAATACTCAGTGGAATTTGGGCCCATAACTCTTTAAGCTTTGTGAAAATTCCAGCTGTGATATTTTCCTTTAAACAAATAAAATCAACAGTGGTTGAACAAACTTTTTTTCTCTTTAGTGGTGGGAAAATTGAAAGCATTTAAACTCCCATCCATCAGAGCTCGGCTTGCTCTGACAAGCAGCACCTCGGTACAACCCACTGTTCAGTATATATTTTGTTTTCCCCTCTGTGCCTGATCCAGAGAACAGAACTCTCCCAAAGCTACCATCTGTGGGAATGCACGACCAGATTTATAAAGGTAATAAAGCACCAAAACATTCACAAGGGGTTCTCAGCAGTGCCTGGGCTCTAACTTAACTCCCATGTGAAGTGGGGACACTTACCTCATGTCTTTCAAAAATACCACCAGTCTCGTCTTCACTCTTAATGGTCTAAGTAGCTTTAAAATAAATAGTCAGGTCCTGCGTCCTTAGGTTTACACTTTAACATCTCAAGTTTCAGAACCTGAAACCTCCAATTCAGGTCCTAGCAATAACTAAGAGAGCATCCTCTTGTTTGGCAGCTTCTTTTTTTCCAGTCCACACCTGAGCTTTAACAGCTGATGTCTCAGTAATGAGCCAGATGCTCAAGTAACAAAAATTCATTGCTTTTGATGATCTGGTCCCATCCATCCTGCCAGCTTCTGCCCCTGGGAAGGATTATGCCTGACGCCAGCACAAACTGGGAGAGGAGTGGCTGGAGAGCAGCCCTGCAGCAAGGGACCTGTGGGTGCTGGTGGGCAGCAGCTCAAGAGGAGCCAGCAGCAAGCCCTGGCACCAAGAGGGCAAACCGCATCCCGGGGGCATCAGCCACAGCTCAGCCCGCCGGTCAGGAGGGGACTGTCCCACTGTGCCCAGCGCTGCTGCGGCCTCACTTAGAGCGCTGCCTGCGCCGCTGGGCCCCACCATTTGAGAAGGATGTGAAGGTCCTCGAATGTGTCCAGAGAGGGCAACGGAGCTGGTGAGGGGCTGGAAGGCACATCCCGCCAGCAGCCGCCCAGGACTCTGGGTTTGCCTAGTTTGGAGCAGAGGCTGAGGGGCGACCCCGTTGCTCTCTGCAGCTCCGAGGAGGGGACGTGGAGAGGGAGGTGATCTCTGCTCCCTCAGATCCAGGGACAGGATGCGTGGGGACGGGGACGGCTCAAAGCTGTGCCAGGGGAGGTTCAGGCTGGACAAAAGGGAACGGACACATTTCTTTACCGAGAGGGTGGTCAGACACTGCAACAGGCTTCCTGGAGAGGCAGTCGATGCCCCGCGCTTGTCAGTGTTTAAAGAGGCATTTGGACAATGCCCTTAATAACACGCTTTAGCTTTTGGTCAGCCCTGAAGCGGTCAGCAGTTGGACTAGACTATCATTATAGGTCCCTTCCAACTGAACTATTCTATTTATAATTCCAGAAAGCCTCTGAGCTGGTTGAGCTTCCAAATAATTTGTGCTTTCTAGCTACAGAATAAGGCAAGATACTGGCCACTAAATCTAAGGCACAGGCAATGCAAGATGTTAATCACAAGGATTTATTTTCAGCGTGTAGTATCTTACAATGTGCCACAGGGTGAGAAATGAGTGCCTGTATCTTTAGGAGGATAAGATCCTAGCTTAAAAATGACACAAGGAATGGCAATATCACACCATAATATAACCACAGAAGTTTTAACATCTGGTTGTTAACCACACAAAATAAAATACTGGACATTAGGCAAACATCATCATCATCCCTGTGTTCACTTTCATTTGATAGCATTATTATTCCCACTTGCAGATGCAGACAGGGAACGTTTGGAGATCTGGTTTGCAATGTTGGAAAAGATCGGTTTATCTGTTTGGAGAAGGGCAAAGTGCTGAAAAATGAAGCCTGCAAAGACAGGGTAGTGCATACTGCAGCGACAGTGGTAAAGCTTTGTAGGAGCAACAAATCGGCACTCTGATGCTACATTCCAGGCAAGCTTTCTTGCATTATTGTCAGGCTGCACATTAATTTTCATTTTCTACTTACTTCAAGTACAAAACAAACAGATCATAATCACCTGTATTCAAAAGAAGTAGAGAGGCCTCAAAGTATAAAAGTCTGCTTAGCTCCACAAAAACCTGCATGCACCAGTGGGAGGAAGGGAAAGAAAGTAACTTCATTTCCCTGTGTTTTTAACCCAAGAGGGAATTTTGAGGCTGTTTCAGTGAACCTGATCAAACCCTCATCTGAAGGTACAGCATTTCTTGTGGCTCTTTACTCATCCCTGTTCTTCTCTGGAGTGCTACAATGACAGCATCAGGACATTATGACAGCAGCTTAATACTAAGGCTGATAGGAGAAGGTCACTTGCAAACTGTGGACCACGTTCCCTAGCACGCTGCAGCTATGGAGTGCTGTTTGCAAAACCAAAAGCAACCACAGACCTTGTTTAGCCAGAAAATCAAATGGGATTTACCATCAGTATCAGAAAGCAAAGCAGACAAAATACAGTAACATATCTCCTTTTAATGTACGGAGACTGATATGATGTACAAAATTCGAACCTGTATTTCAGAACAAAGGGTCCCGGTTCAGCAATACTATTTCAGTTCAAAACCACAGCAGCAATCTCACACACTAATGAATCCTTAGAATTAAGTCTTCCTCAGTTATTACGTAGCATAGCGACAGACAGAGGAAAAATTAAGATGTAGTCACTGACCCAGTGGTCTTAACAACTTGTTCAAAAATCCTATTGCAATTACTGTGATGAAAGCACTTTCCAAAAGACAGAAAAACCTACCCCTTTTCTAACCCTGGGTGCTGCTGTCCACTTTGTACACCATGCACAGCATGCACCTGTGTAACAGTCATCACAGTCACTTAAGTCTGTCACTACTGCATCTCCCAGTAGGCCTCATTACAGAAGAATATGCATATAGATGTACATTTATAGCAAAAAGGAAGACTCTGCTAATTATGCAACAGCTGCCTAATGAGGGCCACCAAATACAAGAGGTATCTGAAACTGCAGAACTCAGAGAAACACTTGTGTGAAATAACTTCACAGATAAACACTGAAAAACTGTTGTACTGAGCTCTCCGTTTCCCTCCCCCTAACAAGAAGTTCCAATCAAGTATTTATCTACTCGGCTACCAAACTGCAGTTAAAAAAACCCAAACTTACCTGAAATATGAAAAAGTGCCTTCAGTTGAAAACTACTTTACCAGTATGCCTGAACAGTGCTAAAGTAAAAGGGAACTTTGTGACTGACTGCAACAGGAGCATAAAGTAGAAGACCAGGATGTCTCCCAGGGTAAGTGAATTTGTAAGATGTACAGCTGAGCCTGGGGACTTAGGGAAAAAATAATGAAACAGAATTCTATTTACTCTTAGAATCTTAATCAGCCATGCTGCCTTTCATCTTGATGAACGAATAAATTAATGTACTAATATTTTTTCTTGCTCTTTGAAAAATGCCACACGCGTACTAGAGTGCTGTAGTGATGCGTTGGCGGTGAGAGGCTGAGAACTCATAGCTCTGGTTTGACTAACAACACTTCAGCTGCGTTAAACAGAATTCAGATTATTCATAATGACATGTCTTAATTTCCTCTCCCCAATGAGATCCACAGAAGCATCATTTAGCCCAATTAAAGTTTAAATACAAAATAAGGTTTAAAGTAAAACATAATCAAACAGTCCCCTTTGCTGTACAGCTATTGTCTGCCCTAGATGTATATTGAAGATGGGCACAAGTACCCAACTCGCACCTCCGCTGAGTAACCTCTCCAGTGGATGCTTGGGCTCTTTTCAGTGTCACTCCAGCTTTTCATACCACAAACATGAATGCTAGAAGACATATACTGTAATCATAGATGTGTTTTGACACACCAGATTGAGATTCAAATAAAATAACTTGGAACAAACTACACAAAACTCTGGCAGTGCAAGCTGCAGAGAACAGAAAATATTCACTAACAGGTGTTGCATTCTTGAAGGGAGATGAATATAATGGTACCACAATTCAAAGCAGTGATTTATCCGATCCAGCCACAGGAGTCCTAAAACATCTTGGGTTATTGTGAAAGACAAGTACAGACTCAGCAGTCTCCTCTCAAAATAGAAAATCCTTTTTCCACACAGAAAAAAAAAATGTATTTTAGCTGAGGGATCTATGAAGTATCTTTGGATTCAAAGCAAAATAAGCAAAATAAATCAACTTATGAAGTTAAGTGTGGCTTTGGCTGAATAGCTAGCATAGGCTATAGCTGGTACACAGTGGCTGAACTCTACTTTTGAGAAATCCAGTTTTGTTTGTGTGATACAAGTTTGTCAAGGAAAAAAATGACAACCAATCATGATTATAATTTTCATTTCAAAGAAGTGTTTGTTTTAAATCCAAGCATATATCTACACATAAAATATATAGTGAAGTATTTTGGATAATTGTATCACCCCAGGTTTCTGTTTTATGAGGCATATCACGCTGCTTTTTAGGCGTATTACTGATTTCTGGAGTTCGATGTGGTACACACAACACTTTGCTTTATCAAGAAGCATCAGGTCAAAACATTGCAGAATACAATAAATTCTGCTCAGGCATAGTTTTACGATCTCATTCCACATGGTGGAATTTCAAACATTTAACACATTTTCTGCCTTTCCAATGCAGGAGGTAAATAATACCAATTATTTTACCACTTCTGTAACAAAATAAAGTGTTAGCTGTATTTCCAACTATGGTATTTGCTCCCAGTTACTAACAGGATAAAACAAAGTGTATGCATAACTGTGAGAAAGTGTTATTCATGGACTTTAAGCCCCACATAGGGATATGCCCCATGTAATTTTATCACATCCCACAACGATAAGATGCAAGTGCAATAATAAGATGGGAAAGGTATATGGTTTTAAACTGAAAGAGGACAGATTTAGATTAGGTAGTAGGAAGGAATTCTTCACTCTGAAGATGATGAGGCACTGCAACAGGTTGCCCAGAGAATCTGTGGATGCTCCATCCCTGGGAGTGTTCATGGTCAGGTAGAATGGAGCTTTAAGCAGCTTGATCTAGTGAAAGATGTCCTAAATGATCTTTAAAGATCCCTTCCAACCAAAACCATCCTATGGTTCTATGACCTGAAGACAGTGATGTTTTCCTGGCTAGGTGTTGAGAGATTTCCTGAACTTCTGTGTTTCCTAGACCGCTCTTCAGTAGTGCTACATTTTCAACTTGTAGAATCACAGTTTGCAGACTTCTAATTTGGGCAGTAGTTTGGCAACTCCCATATAGACATAGGGAATTTGATGCTGTTTTTCTTGAGCACTGCACAGATTATTTCTGTCAAGTCTTAAGTGACAGAGGACAGTGTTTTACTAGAACTGGATCAGATGTTTCAGTTACTTGCTAATACATTGACTGTTCCCTGACATCCATACCTTTTTCCAGGTCCTTGAAAACAGTTATTTTAACAACAAACACATTAAAAACCATTATTCTACTTTCTGTCTCTCCTACCTGCAAAGGAGATGATAGAAGATTCCCCCCACCCTCAAATGGCATCTCCATCTTAAGCCTATGCACATCCCTAACGTATTATTCTGGCATAGCAAAGGTCTGTATAAAAATTTGAAGTTCTTCTTAGTGATCAAAATCTTTACTAAAAAATACGAAACTACACTTCATGGAGGAAATTTTCATTATTAGCCATCTAGGAGACTTACTGGGCATCCCGTATGTACTGTTCATACAGTTGTGAAATAGATATATGGCCTTTTGCCAGTAAACATTCTCTTCAGGCATCCAATTTTAAAGACCCAAAGGAAAATGTATTGCCGTTTTGACAGGCTATGCCCACCAGGAGGTTTAAGTGTATACGGTGTTTTTGAAAACACATTTGCTTGTATAGAAATCAAAAACTAGTAGTTTCAGCAGCCACTAACTGTTATTCCTCGGCATCTCTCAATGGTTAATGTATCTCAAACATGAGCCTTACATAAATTACTTGATGGCAAATGCCCCTCTTCTAGGACTTCTCAGAGGCCCATGTGTCCATGGGAGGGGAGACAGAAATGTATTCCCAATTGATGAGACAGTGCACCCCACTACCACAAGGGCAAAAGAGGATCAGACACCTGTGCATCTTCGCACATACAAAAAAATTGCACAGTTCTTCAATAGATGATAGCTCCTTTTAGACAGGAGGTATCCTTCATCACTTTTGGAAGCAATAGTTTAGATACAGGCAGTGGCACAGATACAATAAACAAAGAGACAAATCATGCTAAACATAGATTAGGCTAGGATTAGGAATACAAAATGTTGACCAAGAGACAAGCATGTATTTATGCATTAAAAAGCCACATGGAAGTCCACTGTCGTAACAGTATTTACTAATACGCAGCACAAAAAGCATAATATTTTGTCATATCGCTAAAAGTAATGAGAAAATTAGGCTTGTGGTTTTGTTTCCAAACCTAGCAGTGTTATGCTTTATTTTCTTGGTCAACATCATTTACTTCTTTGTCCCCCCAAAGACCCCAGCATCATCAATAAAGAAAATAATTATCTGCACAACACATCTTCACAGATCCAAATAAGTTCACAATATGACCCTATTAATCATCTGGCTGCATCTGTCCCTAAAATTGTACTGACCCTGTTGAGTCTGAAGGCATGGAATTCTAGACCAGATCATGATTAATACTGTAAGACAAATCCGCTCTGTGTAATTTCTAAATCTCTTCCCTTCTCAGCATTAAAAAAATTAGAAAGTCCTGCAGGATGAGGGGGAGGGAGGAAAAGGGGTCAAATCTAAGTAGGTTTCAATATAGTCTCAAAATCTAGAGTTGGTTTAAAAAAAAAATATCATAATTTATGTAGTGTGGGAAGTCCTGAAAATTAAGAATTTCCCTGCCGAACAGAAAAGAAATGGAAACTTTGATATTTCTTTTTTGGAAATACTGAAACAGTCTTATTAAATTGCCCTGCTATTGTGAAATCAATGCATCATTGTTGAGAATACTACTTTGATTTATAAACTGTCACACTTAAAAATGAAACAGCTGTGTCAAAACCAAGCAACTCCATCAAACCAAGCACTAATTAAATGTTGTTGAAAACTGTAGCAAAAGGGATGCTTCAGTTCACACCACCTGTGAGTTCTGTAAAGATTTATTTACCAAATCTGACATCAACTAGTTGGCAGAGCAGTTTTTACAGCATAAAGAAAAAAAATCTTAATAGATAGCAACTACTTTTCACCAGTTTCCACTCTTGCGCTGATCTATAGAGTTGCCAGAAAGACTTGCTTCCTTCATGAATAAGGAAAGCAGACTGAAGAAGCTGTAAACCCTTGTCCGGTTGGATTCCAACGTGCAGTATCACCAAACATACACTTCAAATCAAATCAACATTGCATGCTAACTCTGGAAAAAACTCTGCCTCCATGTAAGTTATTGTCAGGCCAGCCCCTTGCCAAGTTTGGATTTTGTGGTCTCACTGAACCTAGGCTGCAGTTCAGAACCTCATCAGCATTTCTATAAGTGCTAATGCTCCCCTTGTAGCAGCAGAGTAAGGTGTTTAATGCACATATGCTCGCTATCCGTACTAGTATACTTGACTCTGTGAGGCTTACCAAAAAAGAAAACTTATCAATGGACTCACGATCTCCAGAGTGGGAGGTCAGTTTCAGCTCCTCCGTGCATGGGAGGACAGCAGAAATGCAAGTAAACACTGAGCAGTTCAGCACAACTGACACTGACAATCACTACTCAACAGTATTTAAAAGTTAATAGCTCAGTGAACTGTTAGTATTAACCTGTTCCACCAACAATGAGAAACATGGCACATGTGACCAAGTATTCTTCCTTACTCCCAGCAATATTCAGTGATACCCAGTGTGACATTCACCTTTCTCAGAAGTCACCACCACAAAGAAAAAAATACTTCAGAAAGGATGTTGGTGCAAGCATCAGCTCTTATCTTCTGTCCTCAAGAGATCAACTGGTCACCTGTAACAGAGCAGACTAATCTGCTTTTCATTCTCTGACTGAATCCTCCAAAATCTGCAAAGTCCGGGAGGAAGTTTCTGGGGATAACACAGCACCTAAAATATTAGGGAAGGCCTATCACAAATTCTTGAACTGTCTCGTTTGTCTAATCACCTATGTTCTACTAAAGAGGAACCTGTCACATGGGCAAGTCATTTTATCACCACTGAACAAGTTGCTTGTATCTGAAATTGCACTTAAAGGAAGAAGCTTTTTTTTTTTCTTGCCCACAGAATGGTCTCATGCCACCTGATCTCATGCTAAGGGTCATATTTCTATTTTACTTATATTTAAATTTTCTGCTTTCTGAGGGCATGAGCAGACAGGGACCACAAGTCATACACATGTGCCTTCCCAAAGCCCTGCTACCAGACACACAGCTCTGCTCAAGGAGAGGGTGACATTCATTCCACTGTGAAGTGGATTTAGCTATGTGAACAAACAGAAACTCTAACCTAAACTTGTTTTCCTCAGGGCCCAGAGCCAGCACTTCAACTCTTGCCATGGTAAGGATTAACATGCTAATTTCAGAACTCCGCTGACCCAACTCTCCTCCAGAAAAGGGTGCTGGGATTCAGGTGAGGTAATCCTAACATCAGGGGATTTTCCAAATAGAGACTGTAGATCCAAGCACCCTGGCTCTAGACCCCAACACTGATTCTAGAACCAGAAGTTCAGAACACAGCAACTCAGAACACCAAATCAAGCTGTTACGCCTTTCCATCAATTACAGAAGCCTGAGGGCAGTTCAGGGATAAACACTAACACCCACCCCTATGTCAGACAAAAAGACAACTTCTTCTGCAAGCTTTAGACAAATAAAACTCTGCGGCCTTTAGTAGTTCTTCCCTGGGTTTGCAGGTTCTTAATGCAAATTAAGAAAACTAATGCAAATACCACTGTGAAGGTTTTTCATCCTCAGCAAATCCTTGTGGCCCTGCTTTATTTCACCATCTCTGCCAATGATCTGGAACAATTTTGAGAGACATTTTCCACTCCCACAAAATGGTGACACTCTCTTGGAACTGGAGTAGTAGTTCCAGTGCTTACCTGCTGGAAATTTCATTCCAGTAGCCAGACTGGATCCATGCTTGTTCATTGATCTGGTCTTAATATTTTAAGGAAATAACATTTCCACGTAAGCCAATTCCCATCACTGCAACAATTCTGTTAGCTACAAGGGGAACACTGGCCATACACAATTCCCTAGCTCCCCAAAACCTGTCTCGTTTTGCTAGTGGGATTCAAACAAATCCAAAATTAAGGTTTTGTTTTGTTTTTTATTTACCAGGTTTCACCTATGCTTTGCGTTATTTCAGAATAAAATTCAAGCCCTAGTTATCGCATTCCACACTGCGTGTGTTATACCACATAACAGAATACATGATTCATGAAAACCATGGTTAAAAACCCAATTTATATTATTTCAGTACAAAATTATAATTCAACATCCCAATAACAACCCAAAAACTCAGCTCAGAGTTGCTGCAAATATTTGCAGCATTTACACAATTCTGTTCTGTATTTCATCTTTTATTCCACCAAATGGTGATAAACAGCACTTCAGAACAGATCCTAACCTAACCACCCCCTGCTTTTGACTGCACAAAAATCACAGTACTGTAGTAGATTTTTAATCAATACCACAACAATTTTCAGGAATATTAAAATACCTTCAGAATGGAACTGGCAATATCCCTTAGATTCAGGGCTCTCTCTGCACAAGGAATGCAGGATGAACCTGATGCTGCCAGGCCGCTCACGCTAAAATTGCCATTGGCCCTCACTCTAAAACATGAACCAAAAAACCCTATCCAAGTTGCTGGCGGCTCCATGGAAACAGTCAAAAGGGGACAGAAGCATTATTGTTATCCGCAGCAAAGCTGAGGAGATTTGTTAAACCAATATTCTAGTATTCTGTGGCTAAAATACCATCTGTCTCTTTTTCATACAATTATTTCCCTAGAAGTTCCCATAAACAGGATGCACACTGAGAAGAACACTACCAGTGAAAACACACAATCTTGCCCTGTCCTAAAAGAAAATGGAAATTTTCCGGAATTGATATTTTTCAGCATGAGATGTACATGGACACAGATTAGACACACTTTAAAGAATGGTGGGATTGTCCAGAAAAGGATGGACTCTACCAACCTGCCCAGCTCCTTGCTAGACGAGGGCCTAAGAAAACATGTCAGTGGTTTTGTTCTCTGAGCATTATTCAAGGCCTGTTCTTAGTTTACTGAAAAGATGCTTTTGTAAATGTATTTTACGCAAGTAGGGTCGCACAGCCACTGCCAGAGACAACATGTACAGCCAGAAACAGAAACACTGCGGTTCCTGAAGTTTATAGTAGCAGGCTCTCCTTTCTTTGATTTTGATTGTAACAAGCCAGCAAAACCACATTTTAACTGAAATGCATATAAACAAGAAAAAACCAAACAATGACAGAAAGTTCATGTCCCATATCTTTCTCCTGGAAATGCTTCCTTTTCTTTCTAAGGCCATAACCATGATTACCTATTGTCTTACAGGTATCACAGGAGGATATTTTACGTCCAGTACTAAAGATCATCAGATATTAAAGAGGATTAACTTGTGAAAGTTTTTGCCGTTTTATCTCAGGTCTTGCTAAAGCAAATAAAACTAGAGAAATATGTCAAAATAAATCAGAAAAAATCTGCATTCTGGCCTCCTGCATTCACTTGTAACAACTTAGATCTCTACAATGAAGTGTTCTAGACACCTTACTTCCAACCAGATTACTACCATCTCACAGTTTCTTATCAGCTTGCAGTTCAATATAACTTCAAAACATGTATTCTCTTTTCCCACCATATCACCATCAATGCCTTGCAGAACCTTGTGTCCATGTTGCTCTAATTTCCCACGTCCTGTATCCCTCTTGTCCTTTCTGTTTTCTGGGAAAAGAATCTGAACATTCAACCCATCACCTGGGAAGTTTGGCAAAAACTAAGCCAACATGAATTACAGTTTGTGTGTTCACATCAGCTTTTCAGCAGAAACATGCATGTAAACATCCCATTAGCCATTTCTATCCATCTTCCAGAGTCAAAATACCTTTAAAAATATAAACATTACAAGCAACGTTCACTAGAAAGATTCAAGAGTTGTTCTTTTTCATTCTGAATTGTTGTGGTTCTCACCCTTCTATCATATGTTGAAAGGTTGGTTCCTTCAACATCCCTAAGGTCTGTAAGCTCTTTAACAATGGTCCAAAACAAGACTTTCACCAGGTAACATCAGAAATCTTCTTTTTCATCAATGACATTGATCAGCTGAGGGATTATAGTAGTAGTAACTGTCACTCCCTGCTCTCTCAACAAATCAAATCAAAGCATACCAAGTAACCTTTTTCAAGTAACACCATACACGCTCACTTAAGTAGCTCTACTTGTAATGGGAAGAACAGGAATCGACAAATAAACAACCAGGAAAAAGTGAAACTCACGTTAAATGTAGAAGTTATCCTTATAGTCTACTATTTGAAAACTACCCATGAAATTTACAGGATGATTTTTACCTGAACTGCACTGCTTTAAAAATGGAAGCATCAGCTAGTATAGATCAGGGGAGCAGCATTCTCCTCCCATGTAAGCTGGGATGGGTCAGATTCTCAACTGGCAAAGGTGTACGCATGAAACAGCACCCATTAAACCCAGCTGAGATGCTGGTTCATACGTGACAAAGTACAAAAAAACCTAAAATATTTCACCTGTAAGACATTCAGGATACTGTCCTGAACACACAGATTTCCATTAAGGCTACATCTGAAACCAGAATTCACGGTAATTTCAGAGAGATTAAGCTATTGTATGTAATTTCAAATCAATTTCCAAGGGCAATTCATTGAGTTCACCTAACAGGCTACCACACAGATCACTGACTGCATATTCCAAAAAAATGGTAACATGTAGGTCATTCTGTGACCCACAAAAACACGTGACACAATTCAAAAGGGATCTGCTCACACTGAACCTTGCGAACATGGGCTGAACACCACTAGGTCAGTAATACTGCTGGATATGCACGGATGTTTATTAGCTATCAGTTGTGCCTCTGAAACACTTAGGAGACACCCTCTAAACCTACAGGTTTATTCCTGAAAGCACTTCCAAATTAATTAATGCAAACTTTTGCTTAGTTATAAGCCACCAAATAGTCACCAACACAGCTGCTCTTTCAGCTGTAAATAATTCCACATTCTTCAAGTCAACAGTCCACATATACTCTTTCTTCATCTAAAACGGATTATAATTTCCCATCAGAGAGGGAAGATGAGAAAGGGATATCACTAAGGGTTGCATTAAATCAAAGCAGATTCTCCTCGCCAATTCTCAAAACCCGACTACATCTCATTTTGTTCTTTGCCAATGCACAGAGACAGAATACAGAAGTTTGCAGAACCTTAAATATTAAGTACAAATAAATACAGTGTAAAAAACCCCAAGGACTTATCCATGAATAACAGAACTTCAGGAACAAAAATAGCATTCATATTCATGAAAATATAAGTGTCTATTATGTATTAATACAATTTAAGGCTTTATAAAATTCATCACTAACATATCTGTACACCAGGCCTACCCCAAATACATATAAAACAGTACAGTATTGATTCTAATTAATTTTTATCACCGGTACTATTAAAAGTTATAAAGATTTTGCATACACCATAGAAATTAATAAAGAAAAATTTCTGCATCCATTTAAAAAAATAGGAGGGGGGCAGGAAATCAATTTTAGCAAACCAGCACACACACAGGGGGGAAAAAACCCTATATCCAGAAGCCCTGACTCCACCATTTCTCCCAACTTTATTTGCTCATTCATTACTGATTACCCTAAACCACCTGGGACCTCAATGCAATTTCCAACAGCTGTTTCTTCTTCTCAGTTTTAATTTCCATGTTACTTAGACCTTTTGTTTACAGTCTATGCAATGTAAGGTTTAACAAGTCTTTCCCTTAAACACTTAAGAATAATACAATAAACAATTTCAAAAAAATTCAACAACTGTCTTGACAAATGGAGCACAGGTGTTAAACGGTAACTGTGAGGTATTACTGGTGGAGATGGAAGGAATGCATAAAGTGAAAATGGGAGACAACATGCATTTCAGCATCAATTAATTCAAATAATTCATTTTTTTATTTTTTATAAATAAAAAACTCTGAGATAATGTTATGCTTTGCATTATAATTTTTAACATAAAAGATGACCTGGCATGCCATAGCAGATATTCTATCTAAACAATTTTTTCAAGTACATCACTTTGCTTTATTATTCATCATAGAGAGATATTTCATCCAAAGTTAGAAATGGAATTGTGCTCTATCCAGCCTTCATTTGTATTCCTTATTTTTTGGTGTTTGTTAAACTGTTAACTAAGAGGATTTCATTATGCAGCTGTGAAATAAAAGGTTTGCTGCATTCAGTTGCCTCTTTCTCAACTATGCTATGTAGATGGTCACGTACATCAGTTCACTTTGCTTCTCTTCTGACAATAGCTGATTTAGACTATTTAACATAGAAAACTGGCTGTGATGTCTAAATGCAATATTCCAGATAAAACACAGGTCCTAAAGTTTCCAGGATGCCTGACAGTGTCTCAGCTACGCAACAGCGACCCAAACGCATGGCAAGCAAATCATACAGCACCATCAATTTTGGTGAGATAAGCTGAAAGCCTGCATTCCTGTAAGTGCTTACATGCAATTATTTTTCCTTTAAAGTTCACTGGATGTTTTAGAATCCAGACTGCAGAACATGACCCACGCTGTTTTTCTGTCATTTACAAAGAAGCTGTATTTATGCTCATTTAACTTGACAGCATTCAGTGTGGCTAGACCGTAGAGCTTTTTAATGACATTTCCAACATGCTGTTGAATTTTCTATATAGAGCCCCACCTCCTGAGGCAAAGATTGCTAGTCCTCATATTTTAAAGGAGAAATTCAAATAGATCTATAAAAACTTGAAGTACTACAAAAACTACATTTTTCTGCCCTCATGGATTCTGGATATTGAGTGCTGACAACACAGAGAATTGCGCAGATGCTTTGCACAGATGTAGACAATTACTAAAGAGATAGCAGCAGAGAATCCATCTCTGAGAATGGGAAGCTAAATTTCTTCTCATCTGGTGAAGATCAGATCTTCAAGTGATACAGATTTATAGCGGAACTTTGAAGCAGTTACCTGCTGGGAATCTGAGCAAGCTATTGATTTAGAAACACATTAACACAAACATGTCATTGTAAATTCAAGTAAAATAATTGGGCAAAAACATTTGTTCTGTAGTCTTGTAAATGCAAATATCACATTTCCATGCACAAAGATTAAAAAGAAATCTGATGGAACCCAGAAGATACAAAGAATGACTGACTAGAAAGTCACAGGTATCTAGTAAGGACTATTTTGCTGCCTTACAATTTCACAAACCAAACAGAAAGCACAACTATCAACCACAATGAAAACCAATCACGACTCAGTAGTGAAAGTCAAAAAGCATCTTCAGTCTCCCACAGTTTGGTTAAAAAGAAGGGACAGGGGGGAAGATGCTATAATTAACAAACTATTTGGATTTCAGTTGCTCACAGTTACACCTGGGTTATACCAGCCTTATGACAGTAGAATCCATCACCATACCTTTTTTACAGTTGGAGGACTTTTTAAACCACAGTATCAACGGTCTATCAAATGGATGAATAGAAATAAAAATTAAAAATTATTCTGGGATCATTTTGCCAGTTACATTTCACAATATTTTCCTGACTTGAATACCCTGAGGTCACTTATCCTTTGTAATGACAAAGAAACTATGCAGCATCTTTCCAGCTACATTAATTAAGGTCCTGATACTAAAATGTCTACCAGAACCCAGCACACATTTACAAATTACAATAGCCGATCACTTCCTTAACACACAGCCATCCTTTAGCTGTACCTTAGGTTCAATTCCTAATAAGCAGGGTACAAAAGTTCTTATTCAGAAGATTATTTAGCTGGGAATGGCCTCTGGAAGCAGAGGCATTATCAGAAGCCCTCAAAGGTTACAGGGAGGAGGTTTTCAGAAGGGAGGCTGAGGCAATGCATTAGCATTTGCAGTATCACAGAGCCTGAAGTTAGGCTTGGGGGTGGATGCTGTGGAAGTACCTGGCTTGAAAGGGCCATGTTCCTCTACCTTAGACGCTAGTAGTCAGTCCAAGATTAGCAAGTCAAAAAGGCGGCAGCATCTGCCACTGGCAGCCTGGTCCTCTCAGCTAGGAGCTCTGCTGACAACCAGAGAATCCTAGCAGTCTGCCACACTGCCACAGCTCTGGGAAAGGGATAAGGCCAAAGAGGCAATCACATCCACAGCTCCTGGCAGTCAGGCAACTCCGATGGAAATCCCAACAGCAGCTTTCCAGCTTTTCCCCCAAGGCTCCTCCTCGGGACTGTGCTCACTGTGGAAGCAAGGGTGGAACTGGCTGCAACCCAATTAACTTGATTAGAATCACAGGCTATCTCAAGTTGAAAAGTACCCATAAGGATCATTAAGTCCAACTCCCTGCACCTTGCAGGACCAGGTAAAACTAAACCATACAAAACTAAGACTGCCATCCAGACTCTCCTTGAACTCTGACAGACTTGGTGCCATGATGACTTCCCTGGAGAGCCTGTTCCAGCAACCGACCACCCTCTCCACAAAGAGCCTGATGTCCATCCAACCTGAACTTCCCCTGGCACAGCCTCACCCCATTCCCCCATGTCCTGTCACTGCTCACCTCAGAGGAGGTCAGCACCCCCCTCTCGCTGCCCTCCTTGAGGAAGCTGCAGGATGTGATGAAGCCACCCTTCAGTCTTCTCTTCTTCAAGCTGAACAAGCCAAGTGACCTCAACCACTCCTCGTAAGGCTTGTTCTCAAGGCTTTCACCAGCTTGGCCACCCTCCCCTGGACACACCAGCAGCCTGATGTCCTACTGAGGCACCCATGGTGTCTCTCCATTGCTGCAGAATTACTTATAGACCACTCATGTCTTACGTCCTCCTCGACAATTACCAGCTAACCACTCTCAGACTCCACCAATATTGTAACCATTCCCAGAGAACCTCTTCAAATCACCAGATATCCACCTCACTCAAGCACCAATCTGAAACTGGTTGGGTGCCAGCAAAGCTAGTGTTCACAGTACAGCAGGCCTGGAACAGAAATTTGTATGTCGAGCAGCAGGCCAGATCAACAGAAGCAAAACCTGAGTCAGAGCAGAAGCAATAAATCTTGTATTATTGTTTGAAAAGGGACAAGCCAGTCTCCTGATGGGCTACCCACGCCCAAGATGAGCACTAGTGCAGGATTTGACCCAGTAAACGGGAGACACTGAGAACGGGACTCCAAGTGGCACCTTATAGCGATGCACAGGACAGCATCAGAATGCAAATGTTTGAAAAAAAAAATACATCTCATTCATGTTTTCCTCACAAGAGCTCAAATTAAACTTTTAAAATATATACCTATGTCCTCAGCATCTTTTATATACTTGCATTCACAGCACAAAAAATAGAAGCGGACTGCAAAGGAGTATTCAGCGCCATACGCCAGCCCAAACGCCCATCTCTGGCAGTCCAAAGTAGCCATAAGGAAACCGAGGGATGGCAATCCGGTCATGCAAGGATAAATCGCACACCAGCCCAAGAGGCACGTTTCAGCAGCTAATGGCTGGGGACGAAGGCATGTGCTACACGTACAAAGGGATTCATCTTGCAGGGTCTGCGCTTGCACACACCCGCCGGGGGCAACACCCGCCCGGCACCCCCCGACACGCCGGGCACGACCCCCGGGGCGACACCGCGTGTGTAAATGGCACCGGCGAAGATGCGCCGCGAGCCAAGATGCCCGCGGGGCGCGTGCCCCGAGAGCCGCCCCGGCCACGCCGCGCCCAGGCCTGGCCCAGCCGCCCGCCGCCCCCGCCGGGCACGGCCGCTCCTTTGTGGCCGCGGCCCCTCGGCAGCGGCGGGGCCGACAATGCCCGGCCCGCCGCAGTGGTGCGGCGCCGGTAGCGGCTGGGCGGCTTCGTGCGGCGCTGCGGGCTGCGTCCTGCCGCACCTCTCCCTCCGCCCCGTCACCGGCCCCGGCTCCCTCCATCGCCCCCGCACCGCCCCCCCGCTCCCGCCACCGCCCTCGCCCCGGCCCGCCGCTGCCGGCCGGGGTCATTGTTCCGCCGCCGCGGGGCCCGGCCGCCGCTCACCGTGCCGCGGCCAGGAGAGGATGCCGAGCGGCGATGGACGAGCGCGGCGCATCCATCTTCCAGCCGCCGCGGCGGCTCCAGCGCCAAGCACCGGGTCCTCCTGCGCGCCGACGCTGAGGGCGGCAGCCCGCCCGCCCCGCCGCCTCCCCGCGGCGGAGGCCTGCGCTGCCGGGCCGGGGTCTGCGGCAGGCCCCGCCCCGCGCCGCAGCGCGCGCGGCCGCCATGGCAACGCCGCGGCGCTGAGGGGAGCCGCAGGCCCGGCGGATGCAGCGCCCGCCCAGGCCGCCCGCGGCCCCCTCGGGCCGACCCCCGGCGTGGGGCTGACCCGGCTGTCAGGCACCGGGCGGGGCGGCCGGAGACCCGCAGGGGCCGGGCCTGGCGGTGCCCACCCGACGGCGGCTGAGGGCGGCGGCCCCGGCCCTCGGAGGGCAACACGAAGACGCCACAGCCCCCGGGGCCCGCGGCCGTTGTGTAGGCCGGACCGAGGGGGGGTCCCGCCACCCCCCACCCGTGGCCGCGCCTCGGGCCCGGAGACGCCCGCCCGAAGAAGGAGCCGTCGAGGAGACGGGTGCTGGACAGTGCTCCACGGGGCCTCGGTACATGGCATCTCGCAGCACTCTGGGGAGCGCCCCAGCCCGGGCCGAGCGAACCAGAGCTGGAACCTGAATAAACTGCAGCAGCGGCCCTGCGGCCTGCGCGCCACCCAGACACCCGTGAGCAGCAGGCCCAGCGCTGGCCGAGGGGCCCCGCACCTCGAGTTCGTCAGAAGCTGCCTCATCTCCATCCTTCTGAAGGATGACCCTGGAAGAGGTCGGTAGGCAGACAGTAATGAACGCATCAGGAATTCCAATCGTTATCCTTTTGGCACTTTATGGATAAGTACCGCTATCAGACCTGGTCAGATAAGGTGTTAGTTCTGCAAAAATAGTCACTTCTTTTGTGGCCAAAGTGAAGACAAACGCAGTATTCTGGTCTTTTTTTTCCTAACCACAGCAACATGCAAGAAAAAACATTTTTGGAAACTAAAGGGTAGTTTGGTTGGGTACTGGGTTTGCAGCTTATCTCCATTCTATAAAGTTGTTCCCTGGTCGGTGGCAAAATCACAACAAAACCAGTGAAAAGCCTGACATTTGAGTCCTCCACCCTGAACACCAAATTCCGTCAGAGTTCCTCTTAACACCTGCTTGTTAGGCCTCACTTTTAAGTGCCAGTGTGTCAAACCTTTGCCATGAAATCTTTCAGAAAAGGAGAAGAAAACCCAGCACTAGAAGCAGAGGTCTCAGAGTAAAGAGTCTGGCACCATATACCTGACTCATGGCTGACCAGCTTCCTCACCTGTAAAGTGGAGGCATTTAGTGTTTCTCAGAGCGATGTAAGAGATTGAGTGAATGGGGTGTTTTGAAATGTTGTTCAGCAGGATCTGTAACATGATACCAAGGGATCCACTTGAGCATTAGATGTATGTAGTACAGTCTAACACTTACCAAGGGGTGCAATAGGTTCGTTCCTCTGTTCAAGCCCATGTGAGCTCTGTCCTTACACAACCTGAACTTGCCTAAAAGGAAAAGCACTTGCCATTTGTGTAACAAGCCCCAAAAGCCTGAAGTGGAAGACACTATAAATGGGCTTTATAAAATTACAGTGTTTTCATAATAAATATCCCACGAAAAGTTAACACATTCAGTGATTGAAAAAAGCTTCAATGCCCAAAATAAACCCAAGTTCTGTATTTTAAAAGTTGCTGTCTGTACATGTCTAGCTTTATTTTTCATGTCTTGGCTGATTGCACAGCTCTGGAAATAGCCTTATGAAAGACCAGTGCAGTGGCTGTACAAGACAAATGGAAGGTCTGAAGTATATAAAAAAGGGAAAGAACAACTGTGAAGAGCATGATTCCTCTGGAACTGCAGGTACAAAGAGACTGTAAAATTAGCCTAGCAGGTTCTGGCAGTCAGTTCAGTGTCGTAGGGGATCCTATGGCAAAGAGTCAGCAAAATACCTTGTAGGCCCCTTCCTCTGTCTGCAGGCTCCTTGGGAGGCAAGACTGCAGTGTCATAGAATCATCAAATGGTTTGGTTGGAAGGGACCTTAAAAGATCACGTAGCCCAGCATGCTGCCACAGGCAAGGACACCAGCCACCAGCCCAGGTTGCCCCCAGCCCCATCCAGCCTGGCCTTGGGCACTGCCAGGGATGGGGCACCCACAGCTGCTCTGGGCAGCCCGTGCCAGCGCCTCACCGCCCTCACAGGGAAGGATTTCTTCCTAATATCTAATATAAGTTTACCCTCTTTCAATTTAAAACTGTTACCCCTCATCCTATCACGGATGCTAATGTCCCTGACACGTGCGCGCCTGCACTTAGCTTAAACTTAAAAGTTTACATACACTAAGGTGCATAAACTATTTTTGTTTTTCACCGAGTATAAAGGCAGGCAAGCTTTGGGACTGGGCAGAAGCTTCACCCACAGGCGGACACACTGCGCAGGAATTTCCCAGTTCCCAGAGACTCCTGGCACTGGCTGCAATGGGGCTCCCAGCCCAAGTGCGGGCCTGGGTGATGTTAAGGCAGTAATTGGTGATGGATCCTTTCCCTAGTCTCTAAAGCTTTGCAGGAATTATTTGCTGCTTCACTCCTATTGCTCTTTTATCATATTGTGCATAATATCTAGTGCTGTTTCCTTTTATCATATTGCATGCTATTTTCCTTTATTATATTGTAATATAATAATCTGGATTTATTCTTATATTTGGAATTCATTTTTGCTTGGTAACCAGTCAATCAGGAAAACCCTATCTCTACCTGCAAGTAAGAGCACTTGCAGCCTCTAGTAAGAGGGGCAAAGCTCCATGGTCTCTATAATGACTGAATTATCCAGTTAGTTGACCAGAGTGTGTCAGGGAGCAGCAAGGGTTTGCTGCTGTGCGAGGGAAGGTGAGCCAGGAGCAAAGTGTGACAACAATTTTACAGTCTCATTCATATCCTCAGGCTTGCGTGGAGTAAGAGTGCTTGCAAAATACATCCAGATCCAGTTTTGCTGCTTAAACCTATCTGATGTAGAAATGCTGGTTCAGTAAGTGCTAAGGAACATAAAACAAGACATAGTAATTTCTAGGGATGCCTAGAACTAGGAAAAGGGATCCCTCTGTTATATGCACACAATGTAAATGCATTGTATGGAGAACAATGCTGTGATGGTGCTGCTTTACCTTGCCTGCAGGTTTCCTGGTATGCCCACCTGTACGATCAGTCTCACAAAGCACAGGAAGCTATGGATAAATAGGAAAGGTCTTATTTAAAAAAAAAAAAAAGGTCTTTTTCCTTGAATAAAATCATGCCACAGCCATAGGGATAAGGCTGTAATAAATTTATAGGGGGGAATCAGGACACTAATTCTGAAACAAGGGCATAGTTACATCTTTGCCTATGCTGCTGCAGCTTTAATTACAACGCTGACACCAGTGGTACGTCAACTAGTGCTTCCAGCCATCTCTCCCCAGATAAGGAGTCACTGTCACCATCTTACAAGAGAATGGTATGGCCAGAGCATGCTATACCACTGTTACCATCATAGCTTGGGGTTCACTCCTGTCCCTCACCCAGGGGATGCTCCCTCCACCAGCTGTGGGAGCATGGTGGGCAGCACTGGTGCAAGAGGGGCCGCACTAGGCAGCACCTGCGCATGTAGTTCAGCACATGCAGCCTTCAACCCCTTGTCAACATCCTTCAAACATATTGCATGGTCTTCTGCTCACCACTCTAGTAAGGGAGAACTTCCAGTATTCAGCAGCCTCAGAAGTAAATGTACCTGAGCTGCAAGCACTATACCAGCAGCAAGGATGATAGGGGCCAGGAGGTGGGTCATGTAATGAGAGGTGTGCAAACAGCCCAGCACACTCAGTACTCTGGCCTGTATTAGCAGGTGTGCACAGGAGTCCTGGTGGAAGAAGTGAGGGATCATCCCTCCTCACTGAGAAACATCACAGCATTTCCAAAGAAGGAATGTTTGTGATGCTCCTCCACACTCCCCTGCTGGTTTAGACTGTTGGCAAAAGTTTGTTTTCCACTATACAGGCATTTGCCATAGCACAGGTAATTTTTGCCCCCCTCATTATTACTGGTTAGTTTCAAAGAAAATCTAGCATGTCTTTATTAAGATGTAAATATCAGTGGTTTTACCACACAAAGCTCAGCACCAGAATAATTGTAAAAATACCTCAAGTGCATATGGGTTTTCCCCTGTTATTTTTAAAGATGAAAAGGAAATAAATGCATAGGGGCCACAGTAACACAATGTTACACCAAACATCTGACCTGAATAAGCACAGAGATCTTATACAGTCCCGTAACAAGACAGGAGGCACAGTTAACATACTATATGGCAGGACTCATGTTCATGTCACTGGGATGGGTCTCTGTCTATAACCAGAAAGTAAGTACCCAGAAGCAGCAAAAACAGGGCACTGGCTTACAACCAGGAATATTGGCATGTAGGAAAAAGCGCCTAAATAACTGTCAAATTTTGGTTACTATGGTACTCAAGCAGAAGACAAGAGCGGAGTTGTCAACATAACATTCAAAAGTTGACAGCTGAAAGATCTTGCCCCAGATCCTGCATATTCCAAGGTAATTGTCTGATCTGTTCCTTCATTGCCATCTGTCTCCTCGTGACACTAATCACAGGCTGAGGAACAAGAACACATTAGCAATGGTGGACTGAAACCTGAATGGTAGCAAAAAGTACAAACTGATCACTGGCTACATATGCTAATAAAATAAACATCAGAGATAGCTATCCAACTAGGCCACAACATCAGAACAGTAGAAGATTTAGAAAGCTCCCAAACAGCAAAGAATGGAATGCAGAAAATGACATAATGTATCAAGGTATCAGTGAACCCCCACGTAGATACCTCAGAAAATGGCCAGTTGTAATTCTGGAAACAGAAATACTACAAGAAAGACTAAAACAATCTTGGAATAAGCCATTCCACTAATTGCAGTTAAAGCTTTGGAAGTGTTGCAAAAATGTAATGATCAAATTTTTGTTTTGTTTTACAAGGTGATCGTCCAAAGGGCAGTAACTTGAAGAGAAGTAGCTAGACTTACCAGCATTCTTGATTTCAGTAACATCCTTGTAAGCAAGTGTGGCAAGTACAGAAAGACTCTAGGAAAGATTAACAATGAACAGCAGAGTACTATGACTGTACCAGGGTGAAAATAGACTGAACCAGCACAGAGGTAAGGCTGTGTCAGTCAGTACCAGAGGACACATATCTGTCTAGGAATCAGTTTGTTTCCAAAATGTGACCCTATAACACACAGTTTTAACTGGTAAATGTGACTGATGTAAAAACCAGTATCTCCTTTACAGAGATCTGTCAATATAGTAATAAAATAGAACATTTGGAAGTTTTTTTCCCCACAAACTCTCACAAAGTATTAAGAAGCCAATGTTAATAGTTCTCTAGAAGACTGATTGCTTCTAGAAAACATGAAGCGTTTGAAAGTTTTCTCCAATGCCTCAGGTATTAAGAGTGCTGTCATAGGTGTAATGATTATTTATCCTATATCTCAAGTTTGTGTTTTACCATAAGGGAAAGACAGAACTAATAGATTTGTTTTGCTGCAAAAATTGTTTCATTTACATTGTAAGAACTTGCTGTTTATATGGCATAAGAATCAATCAAATGTAATCAAAAACTACTGGGTTTTATAGGTCACTGATGTTTGTAACAAGATGTGACATGTTATTTATGTATTGTAAGATATTAGAAAGCCAGTAGACTGGCTTGTTATTTTAAATATACTAATATGCCATATTAAAAAAAACCAGGAGGCGGTCCCATTACATCTTCAGTTGTAAGATAGGTAACCTCTACTTACATGTAGTTTTCTCCTTATTATTTACAAATCCCTCCCACCTTGTGCAACGGATGTCATTACCCACAGGGATTGTCAGTTTCAGAGCAGGCGTGTCAATGAGCATACTTTCATCAAACACAAGTTTCTGAACTTGGCATTCAGTGCCATTATCTAAGCTAAAATACACTTTTATTAATCAAACAGTATTGTTGCCCATTTTCTGTATCGCTGTGCTCCTTACCCTGTTCATGTACATGTTTGTTTACGTTCCAATAGCAACCCCAACTGGGACTAGCCAGCAAACAGAAACCCAAAATCTGTAGTCCAGGGTTAAGCCTCAACAAGATACCCAAGGTCTAGACATGGATAAAAAAGACTTTAAGGTCATGCGCAGAAACTGCAGAGACCAGAGAATGTGAACATGTACTTAAGTCACTGAAAGCATATACATATGTTCCACTGGCAAATATAAGCAAGTAGGAACAGGATCAGGCCACTTCTACAGTTTCTGTTTTAAGTAAGTGCATCCAAGGCACTGGCCTCTTGTTTATGTTAGTATGGCCATCTGTGGTCATGGCTGTAGTAGGTGGGCATACACATGCATCTTTGAAATTCACACCGAGCCTTACTATTGGCTGGCAGTGTGAACAGCGACAAGCAGCAGCTCTGCAGGGGAAGAATCCCCTGCACTATACTGTCCATGAGACGCGGCAATCCTTAACAGAACGATCCATTATGGTTCATCCAATTTCCTTTGGTACAGTATGCATGAAAACTGCACCATAAAGAAGCCCAAGGACAGTAATTTAACCATTAAGTTTTTTAATTGTGCTATCCCACTGGCTGCCTTTCTACTGAAAGCCAAAGTATCTGTCAGATCCACAGACAGAATGTCAAACAGCTGTCACCTGCAGCTACCTGGAGTTCCTGTGACACTTCTCAGTCCTTCAACAGAGACATGGCACCTATATGTAACTGTTGGTATCCGCTGCTTTAGTGGAACATCTTCTGTGTAGTTCAAGACAAGCAAAAGTCCTTAAGTAGCCAGGCAGGTAACAGTTTTCGATATAGACAGCAATGATACCACTAAGACGTCATCCAAAGAAGTTCAGTAGAGACCAGAGGTAATGGGGCAGAATTAAATTTCATATGCTTTAACACAAGCAGACAAGCTCTTCCCAATCCCTCAATTAGGAGTAGTCCTGTGTAATGGAACACATCTGCCCTCTGACTGGAATGACTTGGTGAGAAGTACAACAGGTTCTCACATCTCAGCATAGGCACTTTCGCATAGGCTGCACCTTTGTCTGCTGGGGCACATCCATCTTCAGCTGTGGGCTCTGGTAACGCCTACCCTTCACATGAAGGCAACAACGCATGTAGAAATTTCACTGGAAAGAAGTAAGTGGTTGCAAGCCCCATCCTCAATGTCACATTCAATGCGCAGGCTAGAAGTATTGGCATTATTCATGGTGTTACAGAGGACAGATTGAGTGGGGAGACACGACGTGTAGGAGTGTTGTTGGCTGACAATGATGCAGGGAGGAAAAAGGGAGCAGCAATATCTGTGGATGATGTTTCTCCTTGATTGCGAAGCTGTAAGATCTGCCGCAGCAGGGCCTTTCCTTCTTCCCTAGTCTGAAAACAATTTGGAAAAAACAATACATGAATGGGTGGGTGGCTCCTGGGTCAAATTCAGTATGTCAGCAGCATAAGTTATGGTGGTTCATAATTTTGTAAGGCTGCAAGCTATAAAGAACATCCTCATTTCTTTTTTCTTCTGCTATTTACAAATGTTAAGGTATGTCACTTTTTTCTGTATTTTATCTTCCCTCCTTTTATTCACCTGATTTGCACCTTACCTGGATATTTCAGAAAGTGGTACCATCAACCACTGAGTCTAAATATTCCAGAAAAAAGTACATAGGAGAAGCTTCAAATAAGCACCCACTTGACATCTCAGAATACAGTGTCACATACAAACGCCAAGTACTGTTACATCCCCTGCACTGTCTACACACAGAAGATGAGAAAAAATGCAGTTATGTACCATCACTACACACACAGTGTGCGAGTCTGTGACCATTTAACCACATCCACACCACCAAGATTTTCAGCCTTCCTAAGGCTGCTATGTGGAGCCCCAGATTCTTTCATTTAGTGAACACCAATGAGACACGGTTCAGTTTTACTATCTACACCATATTCCATGCTTTCAGTCAATCAGCAGCAGCATTAGTGATCAGATATACAGCACCACCACTCAGGATGTGGCCTGCATAGCAGACAGCCTTCATTCCTCCAATAAAGGATTCCTTCTGTTCCAAAGGGAGCTAAGATCAAGGTCATGGATCCCCTAAGAAAGAAACACCAGACTGTGCAACTACTCACATCATTGAACGTACAGCACTTCTGAGCACATGCTGAGGCTTCATCCCAGAGCTTGCACTTGAAGTAGTACTGGGCCAAGTAACGGAAGGCAGTGCTGACTTCTAGGTGCTCCACTATCTCCTACAGAGAGAGCGGTAAAAACCATGATCATCTGTGAGCACCTTCCAAGATCATTCTACACCATGCTTACTTCTCCTTTTATTCCCGAGATTCATCTTACCCCACAGGAATAGATATCCTGGATGTATTTGATATAGCACTGAGCTGCCTGTTCAGATTCATTCAGCTGTTCGTGCAGCCTAGAAAAGCAGAAAAATGCCACTGGAACAAGACTACACTGTTGAAGACCTTCTGGGTCTACGAGAAAGTACCTACTCGGCCTAACCCAGACTAAAGCCAGGTCTTTTCCTTCAGAATTTGCAAGACATGCACCATGTACTGCCCCTCATGGAAAGACCAGGAAGGGAGCCAGTCAGATACTAACTGCTAGAAGCCATGACAACCAAAGCAGGGACCTTTGCTTATTCTGTTACATTTTAAAGCTTTTAACAGACCTTTGCCATCCTATTTACTGGCTATTTCCTCCAGTGCTCCTTGTTCTTCCGCTACATCCCAAAAGTCTTTGTACAGCAGCTTCACCTTTGACTTGCCCTTTTCCTTCCACTTCACTTATTCCACTTTAAATTACTTTATCCCCGCCAAAATTAGTGCTGATGTGACAGTGTTCACAGTTACTTCACATTAGACCCTTTCCCAGTGTCATAATCTATATACTGGGAGGGGGGAAGCAGAAAAAAAAATTTAAAAAAGTAATAAACCAATCTACAATTTTGTACAACATCCTTCATCATGGATTTCTCTGAGTTTCAATACAATAAACATAATTGCTAGCACTGCCTGCTCAAATCACCTCTGGATTCAGAGGTCCTGTGCAACTCACATTATGGTATGATTCCCCTCTAGTTGTCCTGAGGGAAACCTAAAGCTAAAACTGGACACGAGAATTTGCAGTCACTACAGACCTAAAGATACCAGTTATTACACAGCTCCAAAAGTAATACTACCTAACAGCAATTCCACTTGTTCTACATTTAGTATTTTATCATTAGGTATTACAGTGCTAGTTGCATTCAACACAACATTTACTGTTCAGTGGTAATACATACTCACTTTGCTAGTTTCACCAGTGCCATTTTCTCCACATCTCCCACTGCATAAGCTCTCCAATAGCACTGTCAAGGAAGAAAAGTCAGTCAAGTACACCACAGAAACAACGCCAGCTCATGACTCATGCAAGCAAGTCAGAAACAGAAAACTACAAGGCTTTCTAGCAAAGGGGCACGTATCATCTGCAGACTACTCTTTGTCAGCTGCTCTAATTACATGGCAGCAGAACTTTCACAATTGTAATAATCACAGAAATGGTTTCAGTTAGCTCCTAACAACATGCCATATGCACTTCCAGTAGTGCTAGCTACACAATTTTGCTGCAACTCCACCCAGTGCCCAGGGAGACATCCCAATGTCCCATTCTGCACATCAGGTCTCACCTACCTTTTTAGCTTCCACCAACTGATTGAGTTTCTCATAGCATTCTCCTAGAGCAACCAGCATACGAGAATCATTTGGTCTGTAAAAGAACAATTCCTAAATGTAGTTTAATGGACAGCCAGCTGATCTCAGGGTGGGGTAAAAAAAATAGGGAGGAAGGTGGGGGGCAGAGGGGGAAGATAAAAAAAAAATCTACACCTGGCAGCGTCTATCATTCTCTCTTACATAAAAGATCACTTATAGTCCTGATCAGTGTTCCTCAGCATTTAACTGACAAAGCTCTTGTTAATAGTTAACTAATACAACTAAAAGGATCTGGAAGAGAGACACTGTACAAGTCACATAGCACTGATGCTCTCCCTTCCCCAACTTAGTTCCTGCATGTAAATTCCTTAGCTAGTAGCAACCACATCAGACTGAACACCAATAAACACAGCTCTCAACTCTACCTGAGCTGGTGGGCCCGTCGATAGTAATAGAGACAGTAAAATGGCATTTTGAGGATTTCATAGGTTTGCCCCAAGCCATACCACGCTCTGTAGTCCCTTTTGTTCACCTCTATTGCATGTCTGTCAAAGGAAAGAAGATTAAATAGACAGAAAGCCGTCAGGATCAAAACCAAGACAGAGTTCAACAAAAGAGTAACAAAAAATAGAGGATACTCCTTCAACCCTTATGCATGCAGACTCAAACACCATTTTGTGCAGTACACGAGTGATACCTGTAAGCCTGGATAGCTGCAGATGTGTTCTTCATTTCCATATACTCATGTCCCATGAGTGTCCAGGCTCCCAAATAACGAGGATTCAGTTTCAAGGCCCTCTGGAAATAGAGTGCTGCTTTTTCATGCTGGGAACGCAAGCTATAATAATTCCCTAAAGCAAAAGTCGCAATATTTAAATAAATTAAAAAAAACCCACAAACAACAACAAACCAGCAGAGAAACAGAAAAGAGGTAGAGGAAGTATTATCTACTACCTCCTAACTTAAATTATAAGAAAAGTCCTATTAAAGGCAGCTCCAATTCAAACCTCAAGAGACCTAATAGCAGTCTGTTCTCAGTGTTCTGGTCAATCCTTTTTCAGTTGTACCAATCAATTAAGACCCCACCCCTTTGGCCCTAAAACTTGTATCATGATCTAATAAATTAATTTCCTGGTTATGACACACAATTATTTCCATTGGTGTTCTATACACCAGCAATATACCATTGTTGGTATAAAGGGATTATCAGCTACATGGCTCTTCATAATCATTTCTTCAACTCCTTTTTGCAGTGATAGTATCACAGCAGCTCTTTCAGAGAGAAATGAGTACTCTCATATGGTCTGCCTTTCAGGCCACCTGCATTCACATTCACCAAGCAGTTTTGATAGCCTTGCTAGCTGGTCACTGTCACAAGCATTCCCAAGATTTCCTCCCACAGCCTGCAGACAGCATAGTAAGAGTATGTAGAAGAGCTGGCTCTCACCAATTACACAGCAGGTCTCAACACGATACTTGTCTATTTCACAGAGATTGTGAGCCAGGTAGCTCAACTCAGGCTTCATGCTCTAGTGAAACAAAGAAATAAAAGTGATGAGAAAAGGAGCATGTTACCGTTTCAAAGAAAACCCTGGCAGTCAGCAATGCATACGTTGCATCTGTTTCATGGAGCTGTGAAGCAGAATGCAGAAGCTGAACGCCTATATCCAGAGAGGCTAGACAGCACCAGCTGCTTTGCTAGTGTTTAACATTACCTCTGATAAATACCGTCATTATGGACAGGCAACAGAAAAGAGTGCTTACCCTTACATACAGCAAGTTGGAGAAAGTGTCCATGTTTTCTATCCTGTAAGGATCTTGTTTCCTTAGCTCATTAAAGATGGATAAAGCTTTGTCAATATCTGAAGAAAGAACAGCAGACAGGAGAACAAGAACTATAAATGCCAAGTTTGCATTAAGAGTTTGCACTGCTCATTCCTACTAGTTAGGAAGTGTCACTGACCTCTGATATTGTGGTAGGCAACTGCAATCTGAGAGATGATGTAAGTGCTTTTGGAAAATCCTGCGTCAATGAGACTCTGATACTTCTGCAGAGCCTCCTCTATCAGCTGCAGCTCTGTATAAATGTGTGCAAGAAAGAACTCTTTCATCCATGTATCCGGCAAGGACAGGAACTTCAACTAGCAAGAACCAAAGAAGAGGAGGAAGAGATGACAATCAGTATTCTAAGAGCCACCTCTGGCAAATAATCCATTAGCTTCCCTCCCACGGTCTTGAGGTAGAAGGATTTTCTGCAATCGCTTTCTTAAACCACAACACCAGCTACAAAAGATCAGTATGAGGACCAAGAATTAACATCAGGTTCTTCCACAGGAGAAACTAAATAATGCCTACAAATTGAGAATATTGAAACAGGAAAAGGAGCATTAAGACATCCAGCCTAAAAAGCAGTACAACATGGACCTCATAATTCTGTTTACTTGCTCCCAATCTATTCCCACAATGGCTGAAACTGCAGAATTGAAACCATTTCACTTGGTCAATCATCAAAGCAACTGTCTTCAAATCTGACAGCACCTGGCTTCCGTTTCAGCCACTGGCCTTAATTCTCCATTAAACTCTGAAGTCCTTCAAAAGACTGTATTTTCTTCTTATGTTAGCTCATCAAAAAGAGTGGTAAAATACTGATGTTCAAAGTGAACAGACTCCAAATAATCTCATCAAAAATGCGATTTTTTTTCCACAAATCAGTAAGTCTCTCTTCTGTGCCACCTCTAGTTTTTTAAATATTCCACCAGTCAGACCCGACTGAAGAATTTCAGGAGTGGTCTCATAAAATCCCTTGCATAAAGAAAAATAATCTCTTTTGGTTTTGTATCTAAGTTCAGGAGATGAACTGTGTCAAAGAATTATGTGTGGCTTCATATTTGACAAAGGGAACACCTACATTACTGTTTTAAAAGCAGTGATTCTACATATCCTTTCAGGCCACCAAAAGTCCTCAATGACTGTGTAACTCCTTCACATGACAAGGCAATAACCCTGCTAACAACTACTTCAGAATATACGAATTAGCCATTTCTTAAACCACTTTGTGAGTGAATGATAAGAAATTGGTCCTGCCTGTATAAAGATGCTAAAGCTACAGCATGGCAAGCAATGGAAGAAGAGGCTTTAACCACATAATTTACAATCCTGGATTGGCTTGCCTGATAAAGTCTCACAGAATAAGGCAGTAGGCGACATCAGTCTTGTGGCACCTCAATCTTTTGTTACTGAATCAGGTTAAACTCTGCAATCTCCCAAGTTTTACCATCTCTTTATCTGTAATCAAGTTGCAAAGTTCCAGCCAGGCTCCCCAGTGCAAAGGTAAGACATGAGCAGCTTCCACGAACACATCTATTGCTTCTTTCACCAGGTCCAGCTTCCGCAGCACAACCCCATATCTGTAGGGAAAGTTATCAAGTTAATCATGAAACTCTGCATATCCACGCAAATGCACACAAATATATTAGAAATACGTGCAGACACCTACAGATAAAGGCCAAATCCATCCAGTTCCCGTGCCTTGTGTTTCTTGCTAAGCTCAACTCTCAATTCACGTAAAGCTTCATTTTTCACCTGTCCTTTTTCCAGAGGTCCTGCATGAAGAGAAGTCAAACAGCTAGCTTTCAACCAAGAGTCTTACCACAGCAATTGTGAAGCCTAGGGTATATTCAGAGTCATCTCTGACATGACCTGAAGGCTTCCCAGCCTGTGATTATTTTCCTCTTTTTAAATCACTTTGCCTGATCAACTGCTTTAACAGAGGAACTAACACATGGAAATCTGTAACCTGTATTAAGCCAATGAGTTGAGAGAGAATGAAAGATGAGGGGAAAGCCATAAAACCATGATTATTAACACGAAGAGGCGTTACTGAAGCTTCGTGTTAATAATATATTAACATATATCAATAATAAGAGACTTACCCAAACTATCCACTGTCTCATCATCCTTCTTCTTTTCCCCTGACTGTGAAAAAGGGGAAAACCACGGTTACATTACAGTAACATATTCCTTATGTTTGCTGCAATGCTAGCAGCAGCGTGTAAACTGAGTTTTCACAAACATCACAGTTTAAAAGGAACACCCCTTCCCCCCCAGATATCTAATTTGGACTTTGAGGTGATCATTTGGAACAGAACAGGTAAAAAATAAGGTATGCCAGGGAGGGGTGGGAAGCAGAGAAGCTCAGTGCTAAAAGGCAACTTTTCCTTCTGTCTTACCAGGTATCTAGAGTACATATACAAGAAGTAAGCTTTCTGACTCTTGCAGCCCCGCAGAAAATAGGCAGCCCTGTCATACTCCTTTAGATCAAAGTAAGACTTGGCTAATGTATAGGCATCCAGATCACGAGCATCCTCCTGCAGGGACACAGAAGAGTTTTAAGACTTCAAAAGCTCTGATATGTTTTAGGAAAATCACCTAGTTACAAATGCACCAATGACATTGCTGTAAAAGCTACAGATGTAGTTTATTCATCCCCAAAGACGGTTTGAGTGCAATTAGAAAAGCCTCTCCCTCCTCTGATGTGATCAGATTCTTAGTTTTCAAATAATAAGTACAGACTAGTTAGAAACATTTAAATAGTGAGGTTCCAGAAAACATATTGTGGCAAGCTGCCAAAAGGCATGAATTAGCTGTTCAGTGAGTAAAAATGACCATAAATAAGAAACATATTCAGGAATTCCCTGTGAAACCATATTAAACCGCTAACATAAATGTGAACATTTCCTTGGTAAATATGTCTCAAAATGCACTTATGACATGTTACACTGCTGTAATTTAAAAAACCAGGCATATACCTAAACACCTACAGAGGTGGGGATGGAGACACTCCTTGTTTCTGTTGTGTCTGAAGGAGCACAAGTTTAATGGTGCAACATAACTTGTATTATAACAAATCTGGCCTTAGTGAAGATGAATTAAAAAAAATTAAGTAGCACAATTTCAAATTTTGTTTACAGAGCATCTCACTTAGGGCACAGCAACACATAAAATGGAATGCTTTCATCTGCGAAAGCATATCCAGCTCTGTCCACCCTATTAAATATGTAACGGGGGGGAACTCCACGGCCCTGTCAGACAAGCAGGGCCCAGAACCGCCTCCCGCACGGTTTAAAAGGACCACCATCACATCTTCCCCGATAGCTGCAGGCAGGAACACAAGCCAGCCCTGCCAGCAAGAGCTCCAGCGCTTTCTCTTCGAGCTCACGAGCACTCTCCGGGCGCAGCCCCCCGCCCCGGGCCCCCAGGCCGTACCTCCGTGAGCGCGGGGGGCGGCGGCAGCTCGCTCAGCGGCAGCGGGTCCAAGGCGAAGGCCAGCTCGGAGGCCCTGCGGGGAGAGACCCGTCAGCACCCGGCCCGCTGCCCCGCCCCGGGCCCCTCCGCCCACCGCGCTCACCACTTGCCGCTGTGCTGCAGGCCGCGCTCGCGGCTGCGCTCCGCCACGCTCAGCAGCTGCTTCTTGATCTCCCGCAGGTCCGAGAAGTCGCTGCCGCCGCCCAGCCCTGCCGCCGCCGCCATCCCGCCGCCGCGCCTCCCGGCCAATGGCAGCCCCGCGTCCTGCGGCGCCCTTCCGCTCTGCGGACGCAGCTTCCGCTTGGGCGAGGCGGGGCGCCTCGCTCCCAGTCAGAGGAGCCTTGGCGCCTGATTGGCCAGCGGCCGCGGAGGCGCGTTCTCGCTGCGTAGCGCTCCGCAGCGACCGCGGCACCGGCAGCGCGGCGGGGCCCCGGCACGGCCTTGCTCTGTTCGGACTGGCCCTGCCCTGCCGTACTCGGGCTGGACCGCGCGCTCGCGGCGGTGCCAGGGCTGTTCCGCCCTACGGCCGCCGCCTCTTGTCGCCCGGCCTGGCGCGGCCTTCCCTGGGGCTGAGGCGGGCTGGCCCTGCCGGGCCCTACGGCCTGGCCCGGGGGCTCCGCGTTGCCCTCGTGGCCCGTGCTGCCGTTCACGGCGCTGCCAGTCGAGCGCGGGTGACGGCCTGGGTAACGGGGAGCGGGCCCCGGGGCCCGGCCTGCAGGCGACCGGGCCGGGGCAGGGTCCGGGGCGGCGTCTCTTTGAGGAGCGGGGAGGGGGAATTAGAGCAACACAAAGTGCCCTGAGAAAGGCCAAATACACGGGTCCTAAATGCTCCTTTACTTTTTGGAGGTGTGAGATTACTTTTTGGAGGTGTGAGACTGTTTATCTTTGTGCCACCCTCCCCTTTTTTCTGAGTTTTGCGCTTTTTTTTTTTTTTAATTTTATTCTTAAGTAGCCTGCACCTGCTGTTTGTATGCTGTCTGAATGGTTTGGGGCTTTGGGCCTTTCCGCTAAAGTAGATAGCTTTCTTTACCAGGTGTCTGCACTGAGGTGCAGAAGCTGAGGCTACAGAGTGAAGCTAAACAAGGACTGGAAAAAGCTAGAAGAAAGACCCTTCAGAGGAGCCTGAGAAAGTGTTAGTATTGTAAGGAGACATTTTGGAGGGCCTTCCCCCACTTGGCAGCAGCTGAAAAACTCATTCACTGCTGACTCAGTGTTTCATTTATTTCTAATTTTTCCTCTCCTTTACATAATTCAGCTCGTTTGAGTCTTGGACTGGTGATGCTGGGATCACAAGTCCAGTAACACTGGAGCTTCATAATCCTTCTGAGATCAAGAAACTCCAGTCTGTCTTGTTTCTTAGTTGATTAGTTCCTAGCTGATAGCAGAAACACTTGTTACATTGCTGTGTGGTCAAGGTCATCTGATTGTTTCTTAATGGGGTATTTCAATTTGCCTTTGTATTGATAACACCTCCTAACTTAGCATAATGAGAAAATTTTTATTCATACACTGCTACTTCCTGTGCTAAAAACCATGAAGAACAATCAGTCCTAATACTGGTCTCAAGCCTGTACTTTTAAGCCAGTATTATTTTTATTTTAGCCTCTGATTATTCTTCTGTTGCGTTTTTTTCCCTGTGATGCTCTGGGAACTTCACTGGAATTACACTAGGATGTAATAAAACTGCATATTTTTTTTATGGTGTTTGGTTCTACCTACAGAAGTTTAAGCACTTTTTTGGGGATCATTGTGCCCCACAACTTTTTTAAACTTTTTTCCAGAAAAGTAATAATGCACCGTTGTGTCATTCCAGTATCAGAATGTCAGCTTTAACTCTGTCTTTTAAATAAATTAAGAAACCATACTGTGAAAATTCATTTTGTATGTCATTTGTAGGTTACACTTTTTTTTTTCCTCTTTTTCTGATGTTAAGGGCAGTATATAGTCTGTATCGTGAAAGTGTCCTTCGCTTTTTTTATTACAGAAGTGATTTGAAGCAGAGGACCCAGTGTTTGAACTGTCCACAAGTTCACTGGTAATGAAAGAAGTGTAATTGATTAGCATGATGTCACCATACTTGATTCATTATTATCATAAGGAAAGCTACTTTTTTTGTGAGCCACTGAATGTCACTGTGTCTTACAGTGAATTCCGTTTAGATTCTAAGGTTACCACTGGCTTTCTGTTTGTTGATGATTACTATGACAGTTTCTAGGTTGTGTCTCTGCTGATATGGAGGAGCAGCCTGCTGAAATCAAGGTTGTTCTGCAAAGATTGACAAAAATAGGAATAGCCCAGTTTATTGTTTAATGATGGGTTATTTATAGTTTTTCTGGGTCTTTCAAACAGACAAAGCAAATTAGTCCATTGTTTGAAGTGTAATTTTAGTATTGCATGGTTTTTTTCCATTCTTAATCTTAGCCAAATATGCTGTAAGTGCCGTTGTAGCTTTGACAGAAAATACTGCTATTACTCTGCCAGCCCATATATCCAAGATGTAATAAAAACTTCTTTGTTATTCCTGTTGTTACAAAGATGGGTCTTGCTTAACACACAAAATGCCTGAGTCATTTCTCACTCCCTCTCTCCTTGCCCCACCCCAAAACACAGATGGAAAGAGATTCAGTGTTTTTTCTGAAGATAAATTTTTTTTGTCCTTACAGTCTTTTTTGTGTTCTCCATATCTGGGGATCAGCTGTTAGTGGGCTGGTTTGTACTTCTAAATTTTGTATTTTATGGTGGTTTGATAATTACATTGTTTTGATTTAAGGATGTTCAGTTTTTACAAGAATCCAATTAGTGATTTATTTTTTATGTGTGAGGTCTGTGAAGTAATTTTATCAGCGTCTGTTTATCTTCAGCTTTGGGCCCACTGTGTGTTACATGCCGTTTTCTTGGCTGGAGGCAGTAACAACGAGCTTGAGGTGTGCTATGAGATTTCATTAAGAGTTACGAAACCACAAAACGCACAAGTGCTGCTTGTTTGGATGCTTGCTGAAATCTAGGCAAAATATCCTTTGTCAGGTTCCTGGTGTGTGTCACTTGGGCAGCTATGCTCTGGCTGTTCATATGATCGCTTTTGTAGAAGAGCAGCAGTTCTGACCGCTGTGACATACTGAGCTGTTTAGAGAGAAAACATACTTGGTTTTTGGTACCCAACCAGATGGATTTGTTACTTGCGGTTCCAGCTATTCAGCAGAAGGTGTCGCTTTGGACTCGTTCTTGGAAGCAGGAAGAAAAAGGATGAGAGGGTACTTAATGATGGCTACGAGTTCAATAATTCAATTGCTTAATATGTGCTTCATAATGAGAACTCATAATTCTTCCTGTCATTCGATTGTGTAATAGATGCGTCTTTTAAGTGACACCCAGGGCTGGCTTTTAGAGCACGGGACTAATTAAATCCTCTGTGCATGAAAGCTGATAATATCTTAGGGAGATACAGATTAACTTAGCTGTACTAATTGGGTGATGTTGGAAGAGCAGTTTGTTTACCATGTCATTGCAGGGCTACCTGGGTGAAACTGTCTCTAGTCCCTCACAGAAATGTTGTCACAAACCCAATGAAATCAGCATGTGTGTGTGGAATGGTGTCCATCATGCAAATGGGTATGTAGGTAGTTACTTTAAAAGGACTTCTATTTTTCCAAAGTTAAAATCTTCAAATCACAGCTGATGCTCATTGAGATCCAATCTAAGTGGCCTTTACCAAGCCAAATGTCTTGCTAATACAGGGAGTTTAATCTGTTGACAGCATTGGAGAAAATCCAGACTTCTGCATTATCTGAATTCAGCTTTTTTATTATGATGCTATCAGACTGTGCTTTTTAACTTGTTTAAAAATCGGCTATGGTTACAGGTTCTTGTAAAATTGTATACTGAGAAATTTGATGTAATAACTTCTTTTCTACTGTTGGTTGCATTCTCTATTGAGCACAGTTAATGCAACTCCTACTTTTGCTTGCTGTAGTCTGCCAGGACATCATTAAGGTTCGAGCCTGGAAACCATGTGACCCTAAGATGTGAGGGAAACCATTTATACTTGATTTACATTGTGACTGATGAATAAATTCTCACAAACTGTGGAAAGTTTCAAAAGGCAGGAGATAGCCTGTCAGAAGGGGAAAAGGTTACCCAGAAATTTGTGTCAGCTCCATGGTACAGTTATTGAGCTCCTCAGGGTGGAATTACTATTTATTAAAAAGAGGACTTTTGTCAAACTTCTAAGCCCATGGGGACAAGCTTTTCTTTCCAATATCCTTTATATTTCTCTTTAATAATGTTCTCCCTTCCAGAAATAAGTTATATTTCTGCCTGGAGAGCATGTGTATACTGTGTTAGACCTCTTTAAGTGACCTTTGGTTTAAAAAAACCCACAAAACAAAATTAAAAAAACAGTAGTATGAATCTTCTTAAACTGGCTATCCTATAATTGATTTTTGGATACTTGAATTGTACTATTTCAAGTGAAATTTGAAGGTAACTTCTTTAACTTAAGTACGTATGCATACATATATATGTATATAAATATTCTGTCCATGTAGCAATCAAGATGTTTCTCATTCTTCAGGTCCAGGATGTAGGTTACCAGGTGATAGCCTTTCAAAGACTGCCACTAACACTGATGGAAGATCTTTGAACAGTTTCTGCCTCTTGAAAAATTATACCTCAGAATGTCTTAGTGTGACAACAGCATGTTTTTAAAGAAAATTCTTTGCTAGAAAAGTATGAACTTGGTAGGTACTTGGCATACTTTTGTAACTGTTTTGAGCAGAGTTCAGAAGGAATTTGATCTGACCTTCTAGGATGTATTCTAAACAGCACGTTCAATGAACTGCATCATCCTCATGTGAGATGGCACAAATGTGTACCTACAGCATCTAGATTGTACTTTATTAATATATAGATTCCTGCAAGAATCAGCTAGTTGGAGCAATAAATTGATGTGTGTATGTAGCGTCTTTCACTCATTGCATTTGTAAAAGGTTCTTAATTGCAAATACGCCTCTGGCCCGTAAAGCAGATGTATTTAACCTTTGGTGTTAGTGGGCAGCCTTTTATTGTGATTTAACTGTAGCCAAATAATCAGTTACAAAACTGCCAGATACTTGTCACAAAGCTGCATTTGAGTTTTCCTTTGTGTTTTTTCTAAATTGCAAGACTTAAGTCCACAGATAGGGAGCCAAATATTTATCCCTTTATAATGCTGGTTTCCCCCCCCCTCCCCAAATCAAAGGCAGAGTGATATGGGAATATCTAAGAGCAAAATAAGTTCACTGGGAATCAAACTTGGCCCCTTTTCCTTCTTTCCTTTTTTTTTTTTTTTTTTAAAGGCACAGCCTTATCAGGCATGTAGTGCAGCTTGAGAAGTAGAAGTGTTTTAACTTATGTGTATCAAAGTCAAAGCCATTACCAAATAAAACTGTAGTTCAGTTCCAAAATAATCATGTAATTGCACAGCTGATAACAATCAGCCCTCTTGCTTGCTCTTGTTATTAAGGAGAACAAAGATGCAATTGATGTATGTTTAAATAGTTAATGTGCTTATTCTGCAGAAGTGTGAAATGGATGTATAAAAAAAGTCTCATTTTAAAGATGAGGTATCACACAGGTGCAGCATCATCTCTGCTAACAAAGACATTAATTCTATGAGCTTTTTCTCATCTGTGCCAAATTATCTGTCTTTAGTTTTAGGGACTTTGATATATAGAAATTATCAATAGTCAGTGTGGATAGAGGCTTTAGCCTGTCTAGTTCCTCTGCATAGTACTGCTAATACTTGGAATTCCTGGTATAGGTGCTTAGAGGTAGTATGGTACTGGGGAGAAATGGCAGAGCCATTCCTGGAATGTGAGCGGGAAAACTGATGACGAGAGGAAAGCTGCTAGGGAATTGGGAAATGAAAAGGTTGGTTAAGAGCAACACTAGCAGGACTGGTATCTCTTGGATCTCAGCAAACAGTGCCCATAAGGGAGGGAGTACCACAGCAAAGAATGCTGCAGCTGTAGGGGCGAGGGTGTGCCAATGCTACCAATTCAGCTATATCTTAATTTCAGCAGCAGGTAGGGTTTGGCTGCACTTGTCCTGGTTAGATACTTCTCAAGAAATTCTGGTTTCAATAACCTCTTTGCAGTTCTCCTCGCCGCACCAACTTTTCCTTCAGACTGGATGTTAATATGGAGAAGGGGAGGGGCATGAGAAATACAGAAGGTACAGAAATGTTTCAACAACTCACAGGTTTACAGATGCTATCAGACTACAGGACTAGAGGGACCCAAGCAGCTGAGATGGGCACTCTGCAAGGTGTGGAGAGCAGTAGGAAGTAGGGAGAGGACGTTTGATGCATATGGAAGTCACATCATCTGCCATCCTTTGGGGTCCTGTGTCAGTAAGGTCAGTATGAGCTACTGGGTGTGTTGAAACAGGTAGCTCTACTGTGTATATCTGCTATGAGGAAGTTCTCAACACAGGATTTTCTGCACTGAGAACCTTGTCAGAACCGACTAGCAGAGGCTGGGCTACAGGGACCGTTGAGCTGGCACCTTTTGTGTTCTTGGTGAAGTTTATGTGTTTGGCTTTTCTGACAGGAACTCTTCGTGCTGGTTCTGACCTGGTTATTACAGCAGTGGAAGTGGCAATCTGACACTGGTCCCAGTAGTTCTGGAGGTGATTACTGGCAGGGTCATTAACAACTGTTTCAGGCAGCGTAAATCTTTTAAGACCAAGACAGATCTGTGAGTGGGCAAAGTGGGAATGCTGTGAATAAACACAAAAAGAATGCAAACGCACAGGAGGAGGTAGTTTAAACTGGAGGTCTGACAAGTGATACGAAATTAAGAATTTTATGAAAGGAGCAAAGCTTCCTAGTGAGGTGCATTGGTGTGGACAGTGGTTGTCTTGGGACAGAAGTAGACACTCCATGCTGTGAAATGACACTTGAAATACACTGAAAAATGGGAAGTTAGGGTTTGCAATCTGTGGGCAGAAAGGAAGGGGTAGATTTTAATATAACTTTTCCATCTTAAATTTGTGCTTTCTCCCCTCCCCCTCCTTTATTTCTTTATGTATATGCCAGTTGTTAATTTTGTAAATAATATATGCTGCATAACAAAAACAGGGAGCCATTTATTACTTATGAGGAATGTACTGCAGGATATCTCATGTGACAAAGTTGCATTATAGTCCACAGTCAGACCGTCGGCCAGTACAAGCTAAAATGTCTGTTGTCCAGAGAGCATGTTAATGTGAGTCATGAGCACAGAAGCATCTTTTTTCCCAGCTGTTTGATGCAGTGCGATGTATCCTTTGCCCTTAGGTGACAAACGGTGATAGAATACACTGCAGGGAAAGTAAAACTGCCCTGATTGAAAACAGACGCGTCCTCATTGCAGACATGATGGAGTAATATAATTCACTGCAACAGTTGTTTACTCTTTTTAATCAGAATTTAAATGGCAGGTAGAGTGCAGATAGTTCTGGAAAGAATGTAGTCCTTGTCCACAAAATTGTAACATCCATAGCAAGTCAGCAAGCTTTCATACCTCGCTTGTATATCCGTAGTTTTACAGGGATTACCTTTGTGTCCAAGAGAACTTGTGACTGTGATAGCCAGTGGCTTTAATGTGAATGTGGTAAAACCTGCTCTGCCCTCTTGAGATGCTTCCACTGGTGGTAGGCTAATCAGCTAGATTTCATATTGCAGAAGGTGAGTTGTGGGTGTGTGTTCTGCTCTACTTGTCTGTGCTGCAAGGGCAAAATAAGTACTTAAACTGGGCAGAAATCTTGAAATGTTAAAAATGTCTGAACACCTTTAGTTTCCTTTGCCACATTGCTCAGATTGCAGTTTCCTGATCTTTACCTGCTCCAGGCTGGTTTATCCTAATGCCTCTGTCATGCTGGTAGCAACTACGCAGCCATAGAATCAACTGAATTGGGAAATTGATCTGGCTTTAAACAAATTTTGGGTGAAAGAGTGAATTCAGCTCAATCACTTTGTCCAGCTTGTGGGGAGACTATAGACTGCTCGCTTGGATGGCAAAAAGGCTACAAGAGTGCATGGGAAGATGGGACTGTCCCATGCAGCAACAGTTTGAGCTTAGTTTGCCATCAATTGGTTTGGAACCCATGTGTTTTGTCTGCTAGTGAGAAGGTAGTGCTAGTTGTGAAGAGGTACCGGATGGCAGTCAGACTGAAATGGCTCCCTGCTGGAGCTGACCTATAGGTTTGATGTGAAAAAGGGTATTTTTCCTCCTACAATTATTATTTGTAAAGATCTGTATAAGAACTGCAGAAATGTATGTGCTCTTGTATCCTTATCACGTTAGGGTTATTTTAATTTTATTTGAGGGCACTGGTGCATAATGCTGGATTGCTATGGACATTTTGAGCATCTGGTCCAAATACCATTAAGGCCTGGTTTTTTTAAGGTTACTTGTTTTATGATTAATGTATTTTGTGTTTCAGGTAGTCTCTCTAGTAACAAGAACAACTCAGTGTTGCTAGAACCCTGCAGGTCTTTGCATGCAGCTACAACAATCCTTCTGGTTTGTCCTTTTGACCCATTATCACAGACTGCTAGCTTCACGCAGCCACAAAGTATTCCTGCTCCAAAGAAAGTACTAAATTTTCTTGTGTGGAATGCAGCGTAGCATAATGGAAAAAAATCTTAAAATAATGTAGCAGAGGACTGACGGTGATTTCTGTCAGTGCTGCTACGTAAAGGGTGGTGCTAGAACAACAGTGGCAGAACAGGTAGTGGCAGCTGAGTTTACCGTAAATTGTCTTTTTTGGAAGTAAGGAGATAGAAAACCATCTTGTGACTCAAACTACTGTGAGAGAGTTAGAACTATTGTATTCTTCATTTGCAGTATGTGGAAAATTGATATGGGGAGTATTTTGAAGCTGAATAATGTATTAAGGGGCAGTTTGGGAAGCTACTTTAGTTTTGAGCAGTAATAATAACTTCATCAGCATCTGAAATAATTTCTCTGACTCACAGCAGGTAGCTGCTCTTCTTTCTATACTCTTCATCATTGCTTTCCTGCTTCAAAACTGAATTCCAGGAAATCTGCCTATGACTCAAGTAATACAGCATTATGACATCAGAGTAGGCTTTTGTGTGTTGTCAGTAATGTCTTTTTTTCCTCTCTCTTGCTCAGATCCGAATTGCTTTCTTGGAAGGGTAATTGAGATGAAGTGACATAAAATGCCTCTGAGGACCCTGGAGTCATGTAGAAAAAGTGTTTACTGTGCCTGAATCACTTCTTTATATCTGAAAAATCCATTGACTCATGCCGTATATTTTCCGTTTTGAAGAGGTTTTAATTGCAGCTTCTGATGAGTTCAAATGTAGTATCAGCTATGCATGCATAACTAGCCAAAGTGCTCTGAGGAAACCAGCATACATCATTTGCTTAGCATATTGCCCACTGAGACCAGTAGATATCACGGTGAAACTGTAAAGAACCGTGCAGGTTCTTAAAGATCCAGTTATTCAAAGGCCTTCAAATTGTTGCTAAACTGACTTAATGGAGAATGGATTTGCTTCCTTTTCAAGAGACCGAGACAATTGTTTTAACTATCCTTCAAAAATTATGGTTAAGCTGAACTGTCAGAACTAGATTAATTTGATTGCATTTAGTGTGCTGCTATGCATCCTAGAAGTCATTGAGGAGAAGAGAGGTTGGGGACAGTATATTGACTGGTGGTCTTGGTCTTGCAGGTGAGCAGCAGGAGTCTGTGACTGATGAGCAGCCCCATCAGTAGTAGGATGCTGCACCTTCCATCCTCGCTTGATGCTAGGCCTAGAAGGTAATGAAAGAACCAATTGGGCTGAAAAACCTTTGCTGTTTTTTTCATGAGGCCACTGGAGTTAACACGAGTGAGAGAAGTGAGTGTGGGAAGGCAAGACTGCCCCTTTCATTATTGTTGAAAGTTTATGTTGGAAGAAGTAAAAGTTATTGATATGCAGTGATTTTGTTTTTTCCTCCCCTCCCTCTAGGAACTATTGAGCATGGAAACAAAATAGTGGTCACAGCTGCTGATAGCTCCCTGATATGTCAGAACTTTGTTACTGAACAAGTCAGTGCAGATTCCTAAAGTCAGGAAACTTTTACATGTTCTTTCTGCAAATCCTTATTTACATTTGGTCTGTCCAGGAATTCACACACCCACCCCACCCCACCCCCTTTTTCACTATACTTACTCTCCACTTGAGAAAAGAGAGGGTGTTTCATGGTGATCAGCAATCTGTTACTATGTTTTAAGGCAGCAGCATGCTATACAAATTGGAGCAGTAATTTTGACCTTAGAAAATAAATAAATGACCAGTACCCACAGCTGCTGCTGATTGTAAGAGGGACTTGAGGTTGCTCAGTGCATCACAAAATAAGAATGCTTAGTAGCATTTCCATTTTGCATCTGTGGTACTGAGAGGGTATATTTAATAGGAAGGATGTCATTGTCAACTTGATCTTTTAAAATAAAATACAGTTTTTCTCTAATATTCTTTTGAAACTTAGTGTTACTAATGGTTTTTGTGTACTTCATTATGAAAAAACCAGTTCTTTACACAGCTGCTATAAAACCAATTTCTCTCCAGCAAGAGAACATTGTGACTAGTTTCTGTGGGGCTAATAAAGCCATAGTGCCAAGTTGAGCTGTATGTATTAGAGAACAAAACCAAAACAGATAGTTGTCAAAACAGTATGATAGTTCCTAAGATGCTGAAGATACTCTGGATACACTTGTAAAATTTACCTTGAAAAAATAGCTTGTCTTGGCAGTTATGGACAGCTTGTGAGAGTTGATGAGCATAATCGCTGCTCAAGAGCAGAAGTCTTAACTGTAGTGTCTGAGCAAGACAATAGAATGAAAAGGCTCACCTAGGTTTGTTTTGGGTTTGGGTTTTGGGGTTTTTTTTTTTGGTTTTGGGTTTTGTATAGCCAGAGTAAATAAAAGTTCAGCAGGTAAGAAAATGGAGAATAGCTGAGTTTGTAAAGTGGAACTTCTGGGTTGTGTGTTCTCCTTTACCCCTACAGGAAAAGAATGGAGAGAATGTGACAACAAGAATCTTGTATAAAGCAGCATACCTTAGAAGGCTCTTCAGACTGCTGTGAAAACCTTCTTGATAATGTAAAGTATTTCTGGTTCAGAGAAGGTCAAACAACAGGCTTGATGAGCACAGCAGGAGTTGAGCAAGACATATCACAGTGTGGTATTTTAGTAGTCCATGATGTTTTTCCAGTACACAAATCTTTGTAGTTGGAAGCAGTAAAGCTGTGTGATCCCTTAGGGCTCACACACTGGACTGGAACACAGGGCATGAGCTTGGGTACTGACTCTGTGCATAGTCTTGTTTGGATTTGGGTGCGTTGCTCAACTTATGCTGTGGCTGTAGATGCGCAAAATTCACAGGATCACATGGAATGGTTGAGGTTGGAAGGGGCCTCTGGAGGTCATCTGATCTAACCTCCCTGCTCAAGTAAGTCCACCTAGAGTCACTTTCCCAGGACCATGTCCTGAAGGCTTTTGAGTATCTCTGGGGTGGGAGACTCCACCACTTCTCTGGGCAGCCTGTGCCAGCGCTTGGTCACCCTCATAGTAAGAAAGTGTTTCCTGATGTTCAGAGGGAACCTCCTGTGTTCCAGTTTGTGCCCATTGTCTCTGGTATTGTCACTGGGCTCTGATGAGAAGAGTCTGGCTCCATCCTCTTTGCACCCTCCCTTTGGGTATTTGCATGCATTAATCAGATCCCCGTTTGAGTCTTCTCTTCTCCAGGCTAAACAGTCCCAGCTCTCTCAACCTTTCCTTGTAGGAAGGATGCTCTAGTCCCTTCATCATCTTCATGGCCCTTTGTGAGACTCTCTCCGGTATGTCCATGTCTCTGGATATGACACTCCAGGTGTGGCCTCCCCTGTGCTGAGTAGAGGGGAAGGGTCCCCTCCCTCAACCTGCTGACAGTGCTGTTCCTAATGCAGCCTAGGACCCCATTACCCTTCTGTGTGGCAGGGGCACACTGCTGGCTCACCCCCAGGCCCTTTCCTACAAAACAGCTTTCCAGATCAGTGGCCCCCAGCATGTACTGGTGCATGTATTAAGAAAGTAGATTTCTTTCTGCTTCGTAGGCCTGGTGTGAGAATGAAATTAAAAATGTTTTTTAGCAGGTTAAGTTCTACCGTGGTGGTGATAAATTAATTGTAATTAACTTTTCAGTATAGTTGTGATGACTCAGATTTCACCAGTTCTTTTGGAACTTAGTGATTTGCAAGCCTTGCTCAAGCAAAGAATTTCTGAGGACATTGTGAATATCCAAGTAAACAGCAGTGCTAGATTACAGGGCTTTTATTACCTGTGCTAATTCGATTAAAATTCTAGCTTGTTAACTGAGCTGTACTGATTTGGATGAAGATAAAGTAGTGCACATGTAGACTTCTACCACGTTGATGAATTACTGCAAAAGTGGTTTCTGCTGTCACTGGATCTGATACAAATGTAAAATTTATTTCCTTGATGTAACAGGGAACCATATTAGGCATCCTGAGGAAAATGAAGTTAAATATTACTAAAGTGTGTTCTGCACATAATTGACTTTATTTTCTTTAATTGAGAGTGATGCCATTCTGAAACAGAATTTAGTACATCTAAATTGTCTGGTGCTAGCCTCATTATGATAGATTAGAAAGTCCAAGAAACCCAATAGTGACTTCTTTGACATAGCTTGTTTCCAGTCTGTTTTCCACAGATGAACAGAAATTGGGATATTGAGGACCTTCAGTTTAACTGGTGGTTTAACTCCAACACTGGTATGTTGAGTGTTAACTTGAGCCATTGAAGTACATAACTTCTGTAATCCGTGCTTTTTAAACTGTCTCTGGGAGAGTTTTGTGAATTTTGTCTAGATGCCCATGTTGTTAAAGTATTTTGAACTTATATAGAGAATATATCTCCTCCCTTTCAAGAGCAAGAAATATAAAACCCCCAAAAGCTCGACTAGATTAATATAATGGAGATGCAATGTAAGGGAATTTGTAGGGATGTTTTTAATACAAGTAAATTACTTTGTTTTTCTTATCATCATGAAAGGTTAGGATGACTCCCGATCATCATGGAGTACATACTAAAATACATCATCATAAACATTCCTGGTGACAGTCTTGGTTCAAGAGGGGAAAATACTGCTTTGTATAGCTTTACTCCTGGTAGTATATGATTTACTGCTTATCCTTGTTCTGTTTTATTAGGTGCTGACATGATCTGGAAGAACTTTTATGGCACTTGATGCCTTCTCTTCTCAGGTTGCATAGTGGCATTTGGTCAGATGACTGTTAATGGTTAAGTTAATAGTGATTTAAACTATTCCTGCGTCTCCTCTGAAAGATATCCCTTCGTCTGCTGGAGGTTGGCAGTTGAACATACATTCTCCTCTTGTCCTAACTCAAAGTAAAACAGGTTAGCTTAAATCACCATGATGTTTCAGTGGACTAGAAATGTGTAGCCATTTGAAGGATACTTGTGTTTTAAAATTACTCTAACTTCCTTGAAGTAATCTTCCCATACTGCTATTACACTGTCAGGGTAAATATGTAAGAAGACTGTATATTCAAAGGCAAAGAGGAGGTTTTTCATGCTCCCTGAACCAATGCTTTCTGCCTAATTGAGAACTGAAGCTAAATCAAGTGCATGTATTGCTCCTTAGTAAACTGGATTTTTTCCTAGTAGTTTCACATCAAGGCATGTTGGTGTCCTGTCCTCCTTCAGCCTCTCGGCTGCTCTGAATAAGTGAGCTAAAAGAGGTCTGTTGGTACCTAGCTTGTATAATTAATTCAGTTTTACAGACATATCAAATTAATAACTAGCAAAGAAGGACCCAAAGAGGACTGATTCTAAGAGTCGAGCTCTCTGTGAGTGACAGGTATAATAAGCAGGGATGATTGGACTGAATCCAGTTGGTTTATAAATGGAGAAGTCAGCACTGGAAGCATGTCACAAGAGTGTAAGCACAAGATTTATTCAAGGAACATTTAATTAAACTGGAAGGTAATGGAAGATACAGTGTGTAGCTCTTCCATTATAGAAAGTACTACATTGCTTAGATGATTTATTACTGGGGAGAAATAATGGCTTCATGTTTTTCCAGGACACGGTATGAAAGTGCTTATAACATTTGAAAGCTACAGATTACATTGATATAACCTTCAGAATTTTTATTATGCTGCGTTGGTTTCTGGACTGCATATCCAAAAGAAATTCTGGTGGCCCGTGTGAAGAGTTTGGGGTACTGTTATTTAAAGAGCATGTTTGACAAATAATACAAGAGTCAGTAGTGGAGTAATAGGTCATAATCTGATTCCCTGTGTGTTTTGTGAATTGATAGCAAGCCAGTTCTCAATAGTCATGATACTTCCCTGATATACTCTGTTGTGTCATAGTATGTTGTATGTTAAAATACTTTTGTGGTTCCCGAGAAAGACTTGTCATTCTTTTTTGTCTTTTTATTTTTGCCTTTGTGGTTTGGGGTTTTTTTGATGGAAAAAAACTTGGGTGAATGTGCTGCTTGTCCGCGGGAGATTGACAGTGCTGCATATTTATGTTGTTGAGCAGTTATGCACTTGGCATTCTGTAGAAGTTGCATAAAGGGGAAGCTGATCTTTGCAATGCATTTTTCAGGGGCATGATTTTTTAGAACAGTAGTAACTGGGGGTTAATTGAGCAATACTTTCAAGTATTGCTGTGCAGTGGGTGAATGTCAGGGTTTTTTCCTAGACAAAGCTGTAATTTTTTCCAGCTGAAAGCCCCCTTTTCCTGACAGTCACATTTACAGTGAGCACTGCTCATCCTTTACTTCAGGAACATTTTTCTTATTTAAAGAGATGCTGTTCTATGCATTGACTTCAAAAAGTCCAATACAAAACAGGTCTTTCTATTTTACGTTACATAGTAATTCATATATTTCTTCCAGATCTTGAATGACCCTTCATATTATGTGTTTTCCAGTATGTGGGCTTTCCTCATGAAACCTTTCTGCTGCTTTTTGAGCATGAAGTCACTCTTTTTATTTGTTATGTTAACCCACACATAAAATTAAGGCTGGTGAAAGATGGTACTTTGTGAAAGAGGATGTATTTTGACATTGTTGTCTTTTAGAAATAAAGTTGTTAAGAATTGGATAGGGGTGGGACAGTAGGACAGATTTTGGTAAAGTTTGGCTAGACTGCAGCATCCAAAAACTCTGAGTGTGGTATATTAAAGCAACTGAAAGTATGCAGTTGTAATCCAATGTAAGAACTTTTACCATGTGCAGGTACTTACCGGTGCTGTAGTGTGAATACTCTTGCACAAGCAGTTACCAGTTTCAAGAACGCTTTTGGTTGGTAAACCCTAGAGACAAATTTTGTGTCCTGTTTTAAGCATGAAAGAATGGAGACTTAGTATGAGAAAAGGGAGGAGTTGAATTTCTTGCAGATGCATCCATTGATGTCAATTATCATCCTCCTTTTTATGTTTAAGTGAAATGTGAGAAAATAAACGATATAATAAGGTCCTACAATAAACTCCTGGGAATGAAGGGGGTTATAGGAGAAGTAAAGAGAGGTGTATATTTTAAAATATAGGTCTTGAAACAACCTTTAAACAATAGAGTTAACTAAAGCTTTAAGGTTTAGAGAGTTCTTAGAAGGAGGGTGTTTTGAGGAGGAGGCTATGAAGACTTTTCATTAATTCCAGCTGTCGTCTTTTTTTTTTTTTTTTTTAAATACTGAGACATGCAGTATTTATAGTAAAGACATCATGTTCAAGTCATTCGCCACGTTCGTTTATTCAAGTCCTTTCCAGGACTGCCTGCTGTGAAGAATCAGTTTCCTTTGTGACACTTGAGCATCTCAAGGTGCATAAAATAGAGCAAAGAAACTTTGATTTGGACAAAAGGAAAACTTCAGTCAGGGGGACAGATTATTACTTAGGTTGAGAACATCAGAAGGTTTTTTGATCAGTTCTTTTGACAAAGCTGCCCTGGTGGAATCTCTTATAAGTAGACGTGCAGTATCCACATCGCTGAGACAAAGCACCATACTCTGAGCTGTCCTGTGTGCAGTGTCATGGACAGAAGGGAGATAGGACACCAGAACTGTGTTCCTGCCTTTGTCTCTGCCAGAACTTTTAGAATTGGGTTGTAGAAGCCACACTGTCAAAACTGGTTTACCCTCTATAGTGAAAGGGGTGCCTCTCAGGACTCTTTTCTGACAGGATCTTTACTTCTGAGGTGATCAGAACTTCTGCTTCAAGTGCACTTCCTATTTCTCCTGTGTAGTTAAAACTCCTGAGTTCACTTTTCTTTCTGATTTTTGTATTCTGTAATAGCTCTGATAATGTGTTTCTCAGTCTGCTATGGTGTTCCATGCTGTCATGCTTGCCCATCTAAACAGGAATAATGAAAACGGCACGTTACTGCTGTTTTCTGCCTTACAGACACTAGTCTCCCTTAGCACGTTGTGGATGTTGTAACCCCTCTTGTCAGATTATAGTGCCACTCAGTACTAGCTGCAGTACTGCCTGTTTCTAGTTGGTTATGGAATCTAAATTTCTGTCAGAAAATATTTAAGCTAAATATTCTGTGGCATTTTAGATATAGTTAATGTTTGCTTCTATTAAATTTGAAATATCAAAGCCTTAGGTTGTACACATCTGTGTAATGTGAACATGATCTTATTTTCTTTAGTACTGTCCTCTTACAGACCTATTTGTTTCTTGTCTTTTTAGAGAAGGCATTTCAGAGGAAGGATTTGGCTTTGTTTTGTAGCATCCATTCTGTAGAGCAGGAAATCTGTAATGTAGCTGCTGTGTGCTCCCTTTAAAACAAAGGTAAAGTTCCTTACAGTAAAAAACTTCCTTGTTAGGTGATGAGATGTTATTGGTGTTGTACTTAGGGAATATACACAATGGAAAATGTGTTACATTTTTGTCATGAAAAGTGTATGCTGCTATGTGTTAATATTGCTGTGTCAAATTTCATACCAGTCAGGGGAGTTGTCAATTGAGTGTTTTACACTTGCTGATTTCAATGTCGATTTGTATTCTCTGCAGAGGTGATAAATTCAGGGTAAAAACTGTCAGTCTAGTGTGACCGAGAGGTTCTTGATTAATGAAGCCTGGGACTGAAATTGCAAAAAGGGGTGGATCTGCTGTTGCTGGTGTGGAGATGGCAGACTTGCACAAGCTGCTGGGGCTGGATGGATTCACCTGAGGGCACTGAGGGAGCTGGTGGATGAGCTTGCCAAGCCGTTTTCCATCATTTTACTGGCAGCCCTAGCTAACTGGGGAGGTCCCAGCTGACTGGACATTAGCCAATGTGATGCCCACCTACAGGCAGGGCAGGAAGGAGAGTCCAGGGCACTACAGGCTGCCAGCCTGACCTTGGTGCTGGGGGAGGCCATGGAGCAGATCACCCAAGTGCCATCACATGGCATGTGCGGGACAACTGGGGGATCAGGCCCAGCCGGCGTGGGGTTATGAAAGGCAGGTCCTGCTTGGTTAACCAGATGTCCTTCCAGGACAAGCGAGCCACTTAGTGGATGAGGGAAAGGCTGTGGATGGTGTCTGCCTAGACTTCAGAAAAGCCTCTGACGCCGCCTCCCACAGCATCTCCTGGAGATGCTGGCTGCTGGTGGCTTGGAGAGGTATATGCTTTTTTGGCTAAAATATGGTTGGAGGGCTGGGCCCAAGCATGGCGGGGGATGGAGTCGCATCCCGCCGGCACCAGGTACATGGGTGTTCCCCGGGCTCAGCTGGGGCCAGCCCTGTCCGGTGTCTCTGTCAGTGCCCTGGGTGAGGTGAGCCAGTGCCCCTCAGTGCGGCTGTTGGGTGGTACTGGGCTGCGGGCAGCGCCGGGGGGCTGGGGGCTCTGCAGGGGGGCTGGGCAGGCCTGGCGAGGGGCTGAGCCCAGCTGTGTGAGGGGCACCCCGGCCCAGTGCTGGGCCCTGCCCGTGGGGCACAGCGGCTGGGAAGCTGCCCGGAGGGAAAGGGCCTGGGGGGCTGGCTGACGGCCGGCTGGGCATGAGCCCCCGGGGTGGCAGAGGAGGCCAACAGCATCCTGGCTGGTATCTGAAACGGTGTGGCCAGCTGGCCCAGGGCAGTGACCGTCCCCTGTGCTGGGCACTGGGGGGGCTGCACCATGAACCCTGGGTTCAGGTTTGGGCCCCTCACTGCAGGGGGGACGCTGGGGGGCTGGAGCGTGTCCAGGAATGGGCAGGGGGCTGGGGAAGGGGCTGGGGCTCCGGTCTGATGGGGGGCGGCTGGGGGAGCTCGGCCTGGGGAGGGGGCGGCTCAGGGGGCCTGGTGGCTCCCTACGGCCACCTGACAGGGGGGCTGGGCAGGGGCGGTCGGTCTCTTCTCCCAAGTAACCAGCGACAGGACAAGAGGAAACGGCCTCAAGTTGCGCCAGGGGAGGTTCAGATGGGGGAGTAGGAAGAATTCCTTCACGGAAAGGGTTGTCCAGTGCTGGACCCGGCTGCCCGGGAGGTGGTGGAATCACCATCCCTGGAGGGACTTAAAAAAAATGTGTTGATGCGGCACTGAGGGACGTGTTTCAGTGATAGCCTTGGCAGTGCTGGTTGGACTTGATGATCTCAAAGGTCTTTTCCAACCTAAATGATTCTGTGATTCCATGACACTTTCAAGGTGGAGCATCTGTACGTAAAGATGCTTTTCAGTCACTTTTTCTCAAGGTAACTTTGAAAATAGTACTATTAATATGTGTTGGAAAGCCAGTGAGGTTTTAGTAAAAGTAAATGTGGCTTCTCCAGACTGCGGACTGCCAGTCCCATTTGGGAAGGCTTCTACGTTAATCTGACATCTTGTTTAGCACTGATAACACTAGAGAGTCCAATTAAAGTATTTCAAGACGACATCGCCATACAAGACTACATTGATTGTTCGCTAATGTGTATTGAATTTTAGCTAAACACAGCCCCCAGTGCTGTGCTGGAAAGCAGGGGAGCTTGCTGTCCAAGCTCTTAATTCCTTTTATATCGATTTGGCTGCTAATGATATAACCTTCTACTCTAATTAACTGACATCTGCATTAGGCTGAATAAGAGCCCCCTGCTTGAAGCTGTCCACTTGTTTGTGTTATGAAATGTGTCCCTCTTATGTTAGATTTTGTCCAGATTAGGTCAGTCTGTGCAAAATAGATCCTCTACAGGATTGACTTTTCTTTTAAATATCTTGTAAAGCAAGTTTGTCTTTCTGCTGTCTACATTCCTGCTGACGCGTTCAGGGCTTATGTTGCTGGTGAGCCTGGCCAGAGCTGGTTCACTGGCTGGATGACTTTCTAATCCTTCTCAATTGATTATTTGCTTCTTTGACCGATTTGGGGCTGCCAAGAAAGGTGTAAATTTAGATAAAGATGGGGAATGAAGACCTGAGGATAAATGGGTCTTCTGTATGTCTTAAGTCATGAAGCAACCTTCAGATGTAAATGACTAAATCAGGCTAAAAGCATTGCTAGGTCAGAAGGGGTAATCTACTTATGAAACCATACTGCCAAATCTACAAACTGCAGTTCTCAGAGTGGGAGATTTTAATTTCAGCATCTGAAAAATAAAATGCATGGGTTTAATGCAAAATTGTTTTTACAACACTTAATAAGTTTAAGCCACTAGCTTGCAGAAGTTCACTGCAAGCAGTTCTTTGGGTTTGTTATGCATTCTGTTGCCATGTATGTGTTTTCAAATTTGCTTTGTGAGAGGGTTGTGAGTCTCGTTAATAAAGATTATGTGAAGTGAGGATTCTGTTATGGCTTTACCTCTGTAAAGGCTCATATTCAGTGATAAGCACTGCAGGAAGCTGGTTTCTCTTGCTCTGTGTGTAAAATGGTGGTTTTTTTCTTTGAATACTATTTGAACTGCTTGATTTTTGATGTTGTTTGTGGGGTTAGACCATGTCCTAAGAAACAGAACTATGTATGACTGCATTTCCAGGGTTCGTTTGGTGGCTGTTCAGCCACGCTTCACAGCTACTGACTGGTTCAGGATTTCTGTGTCTGTGCACTTCTGAAGCAAGTAGCTATGAGGAGATGAAAATGAGTGTTGAGAGGGAAAACTCAGACAGAACTCACCCAGCAGCTACCAGCTTCTCCAGTCAGCGCGTGGTTATGTCACTTCATGGTCAACACGTGCAGAATGCTGAATGGCTTTACAGCATCTTCCATTGCTTGCCTGATGGGGATATTGTTAGGCATACAGGCTTAGTGTGTGTGTGTGTGTATACTGTTACTTGAAAGGTCAGCAGGTCCGTGAAAGCAGGTTTCATTAGTTCCTTTACTTAGGGAGCAAGTTGTTGCCAATGTTATTCTAGTCATACAATAACTGTAAAAAACTTTTCTTACTCTAATCTGTGTGTAACAAAACAATTCTACTTCTGGTTTAGTTATATGAAAATTATGTTCTCATTCCAGTTTCTGCTAAGAAAATGTACAGCTTTCAGAAATGTAAGTATGTATTCACAACAACAGAATTTTTTTCCTTATTGTAACTTATTTGATAAGAACTAACAAAATTTTTATATTATTTTCCTAGTGCATATCTCAGGACATAGAGGGGTAACTGGATGATTAAAATAGTAATTTTTCTCACTCTCAGTACTCTACAGATTGCAAGCTTTTCCCCTCCTTTCTTTTTACTACTTCTTTACTAAACTCTCTTACTGCACATATGCATACCCTTTCACAAAAGTTACTAGAGTAAAAAATATAATCAGTACCTGAAGTTCAGTACACTGATAATATAAAACCAAGAAAATTCAGGTTAAGTAGGATGCAATGCATCAGTCTTGCTATTGTATTTTCACTTTACACAGACTGAGAATTACTGGATGTAACAAGATTGTGTTCCAAGTTCAGTGCTGTAAGGTTTCTTTGTCTTCCAGAAAAATCTCAGCAGAAGCCGAGTGGCTTGTACTTCATGAGTATCTGAGGATCTGAAGGTCACCATCTTGTCTGAGAGCTGGAATTCTTTGATTAGGAAACAGGCATTTTTCTTTCCAAGAGGAGGCTTGGTTTTTTTTTTCCCTCTTGAGGCATTAATGGAACAGTGCTACAGTGCTTTGGTGCTGACAAACAAATAGCAACCAGAAATTTCATTGTGTATTTGGTGTGGATGGGTCAACTAGACAGCTTTTGAATTATAGTAATAACGAAATATGTGTCTACGTCATGGTGAAAGAAGCAGAAGTGAATTTCCTAGACTGCTGGTTCTATTTCACTGGCAAGCAGAGCTCAGGAAACTGTGCTTAACACCTGGCCTACCCCTCTTTATTTTTCAAGTCTTATTGATTCCTAGTTATGCTTTTGGGCATATATTGAGTAACTCATTTGACTTGAAGCAATGCAGCTAGTCCTGATTTAATTCTTGATCCATCACTTTTGATTTGCCAGACTTGCATGTGCAGTAAGTGCTGTCACCTGCTGTTAATATAAAGTCTGTACATGTCGTAGGAGTAATAGTGATATATTCTGCTAGGTCATGGCATTGCTTTTGCATAATCTGGTTTCTTTCCATCCAGTAGCTGTGAGCAGCAAACAGAGGAATGAGGAAATAGCACAATCCAGAAATCAGAGGAATAGTAAACAATTTTTAGGCGTGGCAAAAGGTTAGCGTGAGTGAGTCCCAAAAGGTGGGATTATCAGCAATTTTCAAAAAAAAGGTTATTGGCAAGGAGATGAGCGATACCCAAAATTAGATAGGGTGCTTGAGATCCGTGGTCATCAAAGGGATCTAATGTAGCTGAAAGAGTAGGCATCATGATTACAGATGAAATTTGTATATATAAAACTTGCATTTGTATTGTGATGTGCAGTTCCACATTGGTTCCATTTGCACTGTGACTTGTATTTGTGTATTAAGAGTGTTCAGTGCACTAAAAGCGTGCTTCTGATGTGACACCACTGCAGCTCCAAGTTGGATGTAGAATAGCAATAATATTTGAAGACCTGGATGACTCGTGCATTAAAGATTTTGCACAAGTGCATTGAAATTGAAGGAAAAAAAAGATGGGAAATCTCTTAATTTCTGCTAGAACTGTCATAAAAGACGCACATGCTCCGATTTGGAATGATGGGAGTGAAATCCAAAGAGCTTGAGGTTGGAAGAATTAGTTGCTAGTCTCACATTTCTACAAAAAGACTGAGCAATTCCTGGTTTATAGCACTAAAAACATAATGCAGCCCTGGGGACCACTGACACAACAAGCTCTGAGAGCCACTAGCACTTAGCAAAATTGACTTCAGTTAATCAAAAGATTCTTCAGGGGGTAAAAAAAAATAGTTGCTGGTTTGGAAAGCTGCAGAGTAAGTAACTGTGTGTAGATGGTTAAAGAAATTTCAGTTCCTTGCAGTGGGGCTCAGGGATCTTTAATGACAGTTATCTAATGGGCAAACTTAAATAGAAAGAAAAGTAATTAAAGTTCTAGATGGGTGGGGAAACAAGTGAGAGTGAGGAGAGCACAGTTGCATTTTGCTCACCCTTTATTAAAACGTTTCTTGAGCAAGTTGTGTATGAATCTGCAAGCACGTGAGAGGCTACATCAATGACAGGTGTTTAGAGAATAGGATTATCCAGCATGCATGATCTGGGATATTAACATGCCCCCATTATGAAGAAACATTTACCGTTATTCTGACTTGTGCCCTTTTCCGGTAGTCTTAGGTAAAAGGAAGCACTGAGTTGTAACTAATACCCACAGCTTTTGAAAGTCAATTGTATCTTTTTGAAGAGCCCACGATGAAACCTCTGATGCAGGATTTAAACCTGGCATGTAGGTTTGAAGTCACCTTAGTTTTAGTAGTGTCTTTTTCTTAGGAGAAAACACATTTTAGTATGTTCTGCTTGTAACTGTGGAGTGCTGGATGCTGTAAAATAAATCTGGATTGGGGTGCTGGGTGGGTGGGGAATCACCTTTTCTATAGTCCATTGGAATGCCCAATATTATAAGAGCAAAGCTAGAATAACTGAAATAGAATAAATATTGTGGAAAACAGTTTTGAAAAGTTTCCATTTGCTTTGTTTAGGGACCTAAGACTGCAAGAACCTCCTGTGTCATCAGGTCCCATCTTCTATTATCAGTCACATATATATGTGACTGTTCATACATATAATCTGTCACATAATACTTATTTTTTTATGAGAGCAAACGTGTTATGGTTTATGTCTCACAGTAATGGAATAAATGTTTCTATTTCAGTGGAATTTAGATTAGTCACTTGTGGATGCCAGGGGAATTTATCTGCAACAGCAATTCCGGCATTATAAAACAGCTAGAAGCTTTTTCTTGCTGAATATGTCACTGTAAAACAAAATTTTAATTTTGGCTGTCTGAACGTGTTGCAATGCAGATGTTTCCATGTAATGTCTCTCCCTGACCAAATGCCAAAAAGTAGGAGTAGGAATGGACACAGTTTACAAAAGAAGCATCGTTATGGGAAAACGCTTCTGTTTTCCTTACCTGAGGAGTATACTGAAAGGAGAAAGATACGAAGACAAAGACAAAAATCTTTAATTTGGTTTTGGATATGAATGTGGAATCCTAGATGGCTGTGGCAGGAGACAGAAAACTGAAGTCTCATGCAACTCTGTTCTTCTTGCACTGTCTTCAAGGGGATGATGATATATGCAGCAGGGTATATGCATGTCTGTTGTGTAATGAAAGTAGAATTAGAACTGTTAAATAGTTCCAGTTGCTCTGGTTCTGTTTAGTGGTTTTCTATAATTTTGCTCTTTATTTTGATCAGAGGTTGCTGAGATACCATTCAGTTGAAGGCTAACTTACTAATTAATTTTAATTCAGTCAGATAATCAGTAGAACATTTCTCAGTCTCTTTACCTACACGCAGGGATAACTGTAATCCTCCCCTGTGTTCTCAATTTCAGTAGCAATTCTTGCAAAGTGGTTCTCAAGGCTTCAGTCTTATCTCCTTACTCAGGCTATCTCTTTGCTCTTCAACCATCTGGTGGTGTGAACTCTGATTCTGGCCACACAACAAAACAAAGGCAAAGATGATTTTCTCTCCATTGGGATAAGCTATTTGAATGGTTCTTAATAAATTTTGTCATCTGACAGGGAGGGGGTTAGGGGGGAGAGGAGAAGAACAGCTGAATCTTATAGCCTTACAGGAAAACAGGTGGGACCGATAAGAAGAAAGATGAGCCAAAAATCACACAATTATTTTGTGGTAGCTTAATGGCTGCCTTGTTCCGCCCAAAGGTAAAGACATAGTTATCAGTGCCATTTATCAGGTACACCATTTTTAGTTTAAACTTGTTTAAAACAGGGTAGAGCCCCTTTTTCATCTTAATTAGACAGTAACCCATTGATTCCAAGTGGGCCTTCATTTTCTAATTATTTAGTACATAATATAATGTCATTAAACATCTTTGAGTGGACAGGATTGCTCTAAAAGCTTTAGCTCCAGAGCTCTAATATTAGGCTTTTGGCATTCATCCCTGTGTGTGAAAAGCAGTCGGTTTGTTTACCAGGAATTTAGATTCACATTACTGGGGGAATTAGCAGCCAGCTATTAGTCTGATTCAAGCACTTAACAATTGCTGATCATCTCCTCCTAGCCTGGGGATAATGGAGGAGATCAGCTGTAAATGGACCGTATGTGGGGCTATTTTCATGAAGGCACTTGGAGAAAGTGCTGCATCCCCTGACCTCTGCTAACCCTGGGGTTTGCAAGAAACCCAGACACCCATGGCTTCCTGGAGGAGCACTAATCACCCATCAGAAGAGCTTCCATTAGAGACTAAACCAAGCTCAGCCTCAACCAACCCTTCCTCGTCTGAAAAAAGGTTCAGCCACAAAATCCCTGTGGTAGAAGTGATTAGCTTCTGATGGTGTTTACCAGTATCTGCTTTGCTGGGGGAAGCAAGTGCAGGACAGTGGCTGGTTTTGATTCTATAGCAGTGCTGAATGAGCCTGTTGGGCTCACTGGTGCTGGTTGGCCACCTTCTTGTCTGCTCCTCTGCCCCAAAGCTTTTCTGGTTCATGGACGCCTCAAAGATTACTTTGAATATTTTCCTCCTCCTTCTTGCGTAAAGTTGCCTGCCATTTTATCAGAGTGACTTGTGATTTTTAGGATGTATTGGAAAAAAATACTTTCATTCTTTATAGGTGCTGAACCTGTAGTGTTGCCTTGTCAGCCTGAGTTACCTTTTATTTTAAGAGGCATGCCAGGGATCCGTAGGCAGCAATTACTGTTTGAAGTAAAGTTTAGCTTTTCCTTGTCTGCGATACGTATTGTGCCTCCCTTTAAAAGGAAAACTGCAGTTGCTGGATCCTTACTGAAACATAGGCACTTGTTGGAGGCAGTGGGAATGATTTTAATAAGGCAAGGACACAATAATTCTGGACTTCAAATTCAAAGCTTCTCTATGGCACCACCTCGCACAAGAAGTGTGTATTGCTTCTCCTGATGGTCCATGCATCTAAGGCAGCGACTGAGCTCGCTGCTGGAGGACTATATGACTGCCCTTTGTAAATGCTACATTAGACCATGTTAAGGATCTAAAGCTATGTCAAAGTTCTAGAACCCACCTCTGAAGTACCTGACAGTGAGTGATGTCTGTAAAAATTGTTAATATTGCCTTCTAAGACATATTCTGTCAAACTCTGTTCTTTAATGTTCTTTCCCGTAATGCTTCCACCAGTGGAGACAAGGAGTGTAGCTGCTTCTGCTAAATGTGAAGGAAGGCAGGAGACTTCTAGAGTTGCAAGATAAATTTTATTAGTGAGATTTGGCATTATTTTACACTTTTAAAAATAATCTACATTACAACAGTTAGAAGGTTTGCTCCTTTTATATGCTTGCCGAGAGCTCGATGTTAGTGCTGTTGGGATAGAGAATTTTTGTTATAATATTTTTGTATTTAGACCAAAGGTACTCACAGGATGATGTATTCCAGTTTCGGGGAACAGAAGCTGAGGGGTTTTTTTGTAAATTGCCCTGTAGCATGGTTAGTAAGAACTGTTCTGAATGGGTTTAGGTAACTGTGCCTGTCCTTGAACAACCGTGGCGCTAGCAGAACTGAACTGATACTGGCATGACATCTCTAGTAGTAGTTGTACTTATGCATGCACGTATGCTGTGTAGTTGAGTAACTGTGGTATTTGGAGGTCAGGTGTTAGAAAAGCCTAAGTGAAAATAGGTTGGTACTCACGGCAGTGTGAGTACCTGTGAATGCAGGTGCATTTAGAGATTAATTTTGTTTGCAGTTATTGATGAACAAGCCTAAAAGGCAGCCATGTATATAAAGGAGCATATGTACATGCGAAAGGGGCATAGGAAACTTGGATAAATACCCAAAATGACATCTTTTGCTTTAATTTCAGTCCAGAGCAGGATTTGTCTGAGTCAGGCATTTCCCTACATAATCCAGGATATGACAGGAGGCTGCAAGTGCAATCAATAACCTTCTTAGCAGGTGTAAGGGAGTAAAGGTCCACAGTGTGCTGAGTATGAACAACAAAATGCTAATTTTTTTTTCCATATCAGCCTGTCTTAGAGCACTAAAATGTGGAAAGGGAAGGATCACAGTGCAGATGAGTGGAAGATGAATGCAGTACACAGTGTGTATGGTACATACAGATCAGGGCAATCTGCTCCATTATTCTCACAAATACCCTCACAGATCTGTGTAATGTTGGGAAGAACAATGTTTTCTTCTTCCCTGTCACTCATCACTAAATTCTGGAGATGACTGATGCTATTACACTACATCAAGAGTCTTGACACATTTCTAGTCCCACCATGTAGAGGATGGTCTCATGTAGATACTAGAATATGGTAATGTGGGCTCTGTTTTTATTAAAGAATGGTAAAAAACATGTGGAAGCAGTGCTGCACTGTATGTGTGCATGGAGGAGCTGCTCTGAGCCGAGTTTCTAGCTATCCTGGAAGTGCAGGCTGGCTGATGAGGCAACTCTTGCACACAATTGATTGTGGACTATTAACCTATGCTCAGAAATCAATATTCACTTAACACCACACTTTAACAGGCAAACGCAGTAAAAAATAACAGCAGTTATACAGTGCACACATCTACACTCAGAATAAACAGGTCATGGAATAGAACTTGGCAGAGGAGGAGGAGTTTGGGTGGGTGGTCTGGAAGGGGCAATCACAACTGGAATATACGGAGAGGTACAAGGTAGCTGCAGCTCCCAGAGATTTTTGCAACTGATGCCTAGGGCTTTTGTGGTCAATACAGCTTTGATGAGCTACATGTATTCTCTAAGCATGACTTAGAAGGTTGGTCCTGAGGCCAGGCAAGGTCGTCCTTTGCTAGATAAGATTAAATTTACTGGGGTTGAGCACAGAAATCCATCTTAACCCACAAAACCTGAGTCTGTTGCTAGCTCTGATAATGTATGAGATAGGTATGTTGCAAGGGGCAAAACAGAAAGGAGCAAGATTATAAACTTTAGTTTAGTGTCCTTGATCTGGGATGGTATTTTTCATATACTTAAAAGAATGGATTTGAAAAGAGGACTGAAAGTAATCCAGAATTTATGTTTACCAGGAACTTTACATGTGTTTATTGAGCTTTACTTGCAACCCACCCTGGAGTGCAAATTTCTAGTCTTTAGGATGGTATGCTGTGCTCTTCACAGGCTGGAGGAGTGGGCCCACGTGAACCGCACCAAGCTGAGCAAGGCCTGGGTTGGGACAGTCCCTGACACCAACACAGGCGGAGGGATGAACGGATCGAGAGCAGCCCTGCAGAAAAGGACTTAGGGATACCAGCAGATAAAAAACGGGACGTGAGCCGGTACCGTGCGCTCGCAGCCCGGAAAGCCATATCATATCCTGGGCTGCACAAAAGGAAGCGTGGGCAGCAGGTGGGGGGAGGCGATTCTCCCCCTCTGCTCTGCTCCACCCCTCCTGGAGCCCTGCATCCCGCTCTGGGGTGCCCAGTACGAGACAGACACGGACCTGCTCGAGCGGGTCCCCAGGAGGGACACGACAACAGTGAGGGGGCTGGAACACCGCTCCTGTGCGGAAAGGCTGAGACAGCTGGTGTGGGGCAGCCTGGAGAAGGGGCAGCCCCAGGGAGACCTTGTGGTGGCCTTTCAATATATAAGGGGGGACCATTAAGAAAGATGGAGAGAGACTTACTACCAGGGCCTGTAATGACAGCACAAGGTGCAACAGCTTTAAACTGAGAGAGGGGAGATTTAGACTGGACACAAGGAATCTTTTACAATGAGAGTGGTGAGGCACTGGCACAGGTTGCCCAGAGCAGCTGTGGATGCCCCTTGCTGGAAGTGTTCAAAGTCAGGTTGGATGGAGCTTTGAGCAACCTGACCTAGTGAAGGATGTCCCTGCTGGTGGCAGGGGGCTGGACTAGCTGATCTTTAAAGGTCCCTTCTAACCCAAACCATTCTATGACTGTCACCTGAAGAAGAGCTCTGGAAGGGGGGTGGTAGGACATGCTGAGTCAGGCCCCTCCCTGCACTCAGAAACAGAACCCTGCCCAAGTTCTGACAGAACTCAGACCTTCGTTTTAAAATATTGTGCTGGAATATTAATCTGATATTACTCAAAATGTGCACATGGCAGCAGCAATGGTGGGCATAGTATCTGCCGAGCTCAGTGCAGACTGGCTGGGGGAAGTGGGGTGCAGGCTGGGGGGAGGTTTTCAGTGACTGCCGTTCTGGGTGAAGGCTGTTCCTTTCCTCTTTTCTTGGAAGCCTTCTGTTTCCTAAAGGTAAATCAGTAGTGGGACGTGCCTGGATATAGAATAAGATTAATAATATGGGAAGGAAAGATGCCATTTATGCTAAGTTAATGTGAGCTGAGCAAGAGGGGCAGGAACAGAGCCAGAGGCGGCCAAGAAATAGCAGCTCCAGAATACACAGAGGAGGCCATAGGCATACTGCTGTGTTCAGAGATGTCTCGCTGTGTCTTCCCTTCAGCCACCTAGGAAATGAAAAGGAGGAATGAATCCCAGTTAGACACGTTCATGCTCAAACGTCTGGCTGCAGAGCCGCCCATTCTGAGCACTAATGTGAGACTATAGGGAACTCCTGTGGCCAGGCAGGACAGCCTATTTCTGCTTGTCTCTGGAAAGAAATAACTGGAGGTCAAGTGGTCCAGGGTTCTGCATGCATGTGGCATCCCTTGCTTTGATGTCCAAAATCACACATTTCCAGTTCCAAGGTTTTTCAGCTACTGTCTCTAGGCTGCTTCAGTGCTTTGTGAAGGCAGCAAAGCAATGCATACCTGGGACATTTCTGAAGCAAGAGATGTGCTGGTACTGTCTCCTTGGAAGCTTAGGGAAGATGAATAAAATAAGTCTTCCTGTCTTTCTAGAGCTGTCTGCTTCAGGTGCATTTGAGACCAAATCGTATTTTCTGCAAACAGAAGTAAAGCAAGAGTCTTACTGTGCTTTTCTTGTGCACACCTTGGAGCCTAGTGAACGGAAGTCTAGGGAACCTATTTTAGGAAACACGCTCAAAGGCTGTGTGGCTTTGATTTAGAAAATACATATTCTCTATTCAGTGAACAGCCTGTTAGTTTCTGGGTTTACTTGCGAGGTTGAGCAGACTGCAAAGCCAATTTGCACTGTACTGGAGGACCTCTGGGACTTTCCCAGCAGTCTATTTTGTGAGGGGCAGGTATGTAGTATCTTGGGTGGGATGTTTAGGTTGTAGGTGTATCTATAGTGCTGGGTGTAAGGCTTTTCTATACAGCAGGAGGTAGGTTTAAATATTAATCATTTATCTAATGATGATGGTTTCTTTGATGTCCTTTGGAAGCTTTTACAAACATAAAATATTTAAATCTTATTAAGGTCCGTTGCTAAAATGCTAGAGAGATAAAAGAAATACAGACTTAAGATTGCACGTCCGCATTTAACAGGATTTTTCTAACTGCTGTGCTGCCAAATCTAGTAACAGGGGCTGTGCCAGGAGCTACTGATCTTGAGCAAGGAAGTGAGGGCCAAAGGCGAGCAAAGGAGGGGGACCCAAACCCCATAATCCTGGGTGATTATGATCTGATGTGGTTACTCAGCAACCTATGGATACAGCATGTCTGACCTCCTCTTGTGATTTTTCGCAACCCCTCCATTTGAATGCTGTTGGGAAATAGCTTCGTGGAACAGAAGTGTTGCCAAAAGATACAGAAACACTTCTGAGAGCAGATCCAGGCTGGTCCCATAGGTTGGGTCATGGAGACACTGCAGAAGACAACAGAACTATACGCAAGAGCAATGCAACATAGGATCTGGAAATCAGCAGGATCTGAATTTCCCTGTGCTGAGCTGATTGTGTGATGTAATTCATGCTTACCAAGGCATTTGTTGCTCTCAAACATGCCAAGTATCTGGTCACACTTCTCCTTCTGGTTGCCGCTGCTCTCACATGTGCACCACAGGGAGACCTCCACACTGGAGTTACTGACATAGTTGGGTGTCATGGGTGTGCCTGTCCCAAACCCCCAGAAACCGGAATCAGGATTTACTTCACCAGAGGAAAGAAGCATCACAAGTCCTGTTATACTAAAGGGAATGCTGCACTGGAAGCAGAAGCCTTCCCTCATGGTACACGCATTACCCAGGAGAGGTCAGGAGCCCCTGCAAGATGACCCAGGCCTGGTGAATCTACTCAAAGTCTGCTGGGCTGTGAAGTGTGGAGATTACTACCCCTGATGCAGGCACTCTGATGGTGAGGTACACCGATAGCTGAAGCTGGTGCAAGTACTAAATTGAAGGATGTGAAGCATCGGCAGGGACTGAACTGCGGTACTGGCACATGGCAGCACAAGGCGCTCTTACTTCTTGTGACATTGGCAACACTGTGGCCAAAAACGTTTTGCCAAACAAATGCAGCACACCTGTAGCATGCTGTTCAGCCAAGAGTTCATTTAGACCAAAACAGCGAAGACACCTGGAAAACCAGAAGGTATAGCCTAGATTTACAGCTCTTCTTTCGAGCTACTCTGAAAAAGCATTAGCAGGCTGGCAGTGAAATGCCTAAAACCCCAAGACGACCTTCTCTTTAAGAGCTGGTAGCGCCACATCCTGCCTGGCTCTGAGAAGGTAGTGTGTACAACACTAACAAAGCATCAGGAGTCTAAAAGTCAGGCAGTGAGGGAGTGTCACACTTAACCACTGCTGTGATGGGAGGTAACTCCTGCAGCAGGGAGGACCTGGTTGTAGGTGCCCCCAGAGCCCTGCTCTTTGGGCACTTGGAGAGCTTTGCACCAGCTGATGATGCAAATGGGCGTGCAGAAATCTCAGGTAAGTGCTGCTGATTTGCTGCAGAGGGTGGGACAAAGTAGAGTGATAAATGCCACGGAAGAGCACTCCCTGGGCTGCATCTACCGCAGAAGCAAGAGGGAGCACTAGCGTCAGTGAGGCTAAGGCATATTCACTGGTATACTGGGCACTGCCTCCTGTGGGAGATAACATGGTCCTTCCCAGCATCAGGGCGTGCCTGCAAGTTTGTGGCCTGAAAGCGTCCACCCTGCATGTTCCTGTGCGTATCACTTACCAATCATCCCCATGTACGCCTGCAGGCATGCAGCATGGTTGTGCTGAGAGCAACCATCTGGGGACATGTCTGCAGGTTGACAGTTTTGTTGGAAGTCAGCCAGTCGGGATCTGTGGGAAGGAAAATGAGACTGTCAGTGTCTGTGCTGTTCTCCTGGCTAACGTCCGCTGCCACTGGACCTACTTGCAGATATGGTCTTCTAAGCAGGAGTCCAGAAGCCAGAGGCAGTTGGGTTTGGTGTTATACTGGAAGGAACAGTCAGGAACAATAGTTTTCCGGCGTCGTTCTCCACAAAGTTCATCCTGACATGGACAGAATAGGATCCTTTTGGTGAAATCCTCAGGGACTTTCTCAAAGAAATTCCTTAGCCCTCTGTGGCACTTGCGGCGGTCGCACATGTCTTCGCTTCCTGCTCCCTTGGTGCAGATGGAGGCGTAGTCTGTGCGCAGACGGACGCACTTCTTGCTCAGATTACAGACATGAGTTGCCTTCAGGCATGGATTTGTTGCATCTCCTGCTAACTGTGAGCCTAAAGAGCCAAAAGAAACCCAGAAACAATGAAGCGAGTCTCCAATGTGTGGAAGTAGGAGTAGCCTTTACATGACAGTCAGATTGGGAACATCAAAAAGAATGAAGCCTATTAGTCCTGTCTGCCCGCAGTATGACATTGCAGTTATACTGGTTACAAAATTGTATTTTTTTTATTGGTTTGTGTTAGGGTGTTTGTTTCAGAAAATGCTTGTTGTGGGTTATTTGCTCTTTCGTAGGCCTGGATCTGTGGCTACATTTACACTTGGTAGGGTGAACCAATTTAGCCAAGTATCCAGAGCAGGCGCTCCGCTGATTAAAGCAGCCATTACCCCAAATTGTTAATAATTGTCAGCCCCCGCAAAGATAAGACAGGGCAGCATTATATCATTTAACCTTTACAGTCCTTACCTGATAACAGAGCTGCCAGTTTATTATAATCAGTCTTCCAGTGTTCTTCATTTGCTGGATTCTCATAGGGAGAGGTCTCCAAATTGAAATAACCTAGGCAAGACACAAGATATTTTATGCAGTGAGAGAAATGCTTTGTGACCATTTTTGATTTTTTTTAATTGATTTTTTTTTCTCTTATTTGTGCTTGGCTGTTTTTTCAGGCTGGAATTCAGAGATGCTCTGTCTTGCTCAAAGCCAAATGCTAAGAATGGTTCTGCTGGAGATGCAGAGGCAATACTGTGTAAAAACAGCATTACATGTTGTCATCAGATTTCATCTGGGAAGAATCTGGTCTATGTTGTCACTTGGTTTTTTTTCAGCCTCAGGGCTAGTGAGGAGATGTGCAGCACAGGCAGTCTTGAGCGGGAGGCCAAGCAGAAGCATCCCACTAAAGCTGGAAAGCAGCAGCATGCTCAAGGATGCCAGTACAACATGTGTCGTAATCACGTGTGTTTTCAGAGATGGACAGATATGACTATTTTGAGGTGACTTTCACAGCAGTCCCTCCCCCCAGCACTACATCTAACTGCCTTGGAGTAGCTGGCTTTGTCTCTTGGGGTCCCTGGTGTAGCTGAAGAGCCAGTCCCAGGCCAGATCCGTTTTCTCTGCTTATCAAGCAGAGAAGTAATGAATTCTCTTCACTCGGAGATGTGGTTCCAAAGTGATACCTGCAGTGTTGGGAAATGGCCTTTTGCAGCTGTTTTCAGATGGGGGGCAGGACTGAGCCTTACTGGTACCTTGTACATTCATATTACTTCATCTCACCATCTGTCATGCTGGAGTGAATGGTCCAGAAAACACGTAAGCAGTGCTCCTGTCTCTTCATGCGCCGGTGACACCTGCAGTGCAGCAGAGAGCTGTTTCCGAGGTCTAGCTCTGCATTCAGACATTGGACCCTGCTGTCGTGATCCAGCGGGAGGAAGCGAGTCTTGGCCAGGGCACAGTTCTCCAGGATCCTGTAGGTAGCATTGCAGACAGAGTCCGAGAGGCACAGCTGTTCTGCTGCGATGCAGTTGCTCCGTGGCAGAGCCAGGAGGTCTCCTGGTCAAGCAGGCAAAAGACTGTTAGGATCATGATCACAACGCAAGTCAGGCAAGCACCTTGTCACTGTTCTGTAGGCATCCTACGTTCCAGAAGGACTCCTCTCGGGAGATAGAACTAGTTGGGGCCTTTCATACGGAATGGTAAGGAACAAGAGCTGTCTCCATTTAGAAAAAAACCTATGAGCATCAATGTATGAAAGAGGGAACAAAAGGTTAAAGAAAAGTCTCAAAAATAATTCTGTTTAATAAAACTTTTTTTTAATCACTCTTTCAAATTGGCCAAGATCAGGGATGGCTCTGTATTTTATGTGGTAAATCCCTGTGGAAACCTTGGGGTTCCTGAGGCCTGCTTTGAAGAAGCTCTTCGATCTGGGTAATGAAAACCGCAGCGCAATAAGCACATAGTAACAGCGTACCAGGTGCTGTGAGTCCATGCTGCTGCAACTGCTGAAGTATTTACTGGTCTTTAAGAGCTGTACTGAAAAAGCCATTTGCAGAGTGTAAAAAACAACTGCTTTACTGAGCTTGGAAATTTAAGAATATGAATGCCTATTTTTTGCATAATAGAATAAATCCTTAACATAAGATTGCAAGTAGCTTCATGTAGAAGTGCTGATATGCAATCAGATATATAGAACCCACTCCATGAAATCCCTGCCAAAAATGCTGGGATGCAGGCTTGGCCTGCCATCTTTCATCTGTTGGTTGATTGGACTATATTTCTGTGTGGATGTATATTTGCATAATGGATGCACTGACTGTGTGCGTATATACACACACACACACATATATGTACCACCGCATGCAGAAGTATTGAATAATCTCAATTTAAAAATATAATCTTTAAAACTAGATTTTTATTTCAGCTTTTATTTTTTTATATGGACTGTTGTTTCCTAAGGGTAATACTGGGGTGATACCTAGCATTATGTTGTCACAGGTAGGTGAATTCAGTCTGTAATCTTTCATTTCTATAGTATATGAATCTGTGTTTACAGTACAAGTATAATGAAGACCTGGAACTAGACTGTTTGCTAATAAAACATATACAGGCTGGTATGTTGCTTCCCTTCAGACCAATATTGCTTGGCTGGTTTTAGGAAAGGACTGTGCTGAGCCTTCCAACTACCTTTAATGTTCTTTGGTACATGATCTTACCTGGCATTCTCTTGCAGGTGCAGCAGTACTATTTCAGCCTGCCTTCGCTACAGATTAGGAAAAATTGTGGTACATCCCCTGTTACCTGGTGTACCATCCTCAGCATCTAATTTGTTCTCTTGCTTCCTTCACTTTTGCTGGTTTCATCAGTTTATCTGCTGCAAGCAGTAGGCTGCCCAGGTCTGTGCCAGTCTGCTGCTCAGACTTTCTGCTTGTCCTACAGCCCAGTAATACTGTCTGGGTGTCTCTGTCTCACCTGTACAAATCTCTTTGCTTTTCTAGCAACTTGTACTTTGTTGTTAATCTTGCTGTTCTGTAAAGACTGTATGACTTTGTAAGCTCCCTGAAAAACATCTCTCATGAGAAATGCTCTGTACCCAGCACAGTGGGCTTTGGTTAGCAGTTACACCTAGCCATAGCCTTAGTGAACACACTGAGTGCGATGATATCCTGTAAGGTTGCAATCAGTGCAAATTCCCAATAGCAAAATAGTCTGTTCTCTGCAGTAGCTTTTGGAATCCTAAACTGAGTGAACTGGTCTACACTGCCAGGCCAGATCCCTGTATCCCACCTTCAACAGTGGCTTGCAGCAGCTGTTGTAGCAAGTTAATAAAAGGACAGGATGCACCCTCCTAGCCTTAGGGTCCTGCCCAGCAAGCACCTGACCCCGAAGTGACATTTTAAGAACTTTAAAGTGATACGTTAAATGCCAGAGCGGAGGAGAACTGGGTAGATGGACTGTTTCTACCACAAGCCTGCACCAGATGCTTCAGGTGAAACTGCTGTAAACCTCAAATTTACAACAGTCCTCCTCCACAGATGTCATTTAGTAGCTGTGCATTGTCTTAAGCCCCAACACCTGACACGTTGTTTCATTTTTTTAAACCTTGTCTTAGTATTCCAGATAATAACATGAAAGAATGAGAAAGCCTAATTCTTCCCTAGAGCCGTGGTCTAGGTTGCAGAACATGTTAAAGATGCGTGTGTGTGGGAGCCGCTTCTGTAGTTAAAAAGTTAAAAGGTAAAAATCAATTCAGAGAGACTGTTTGTTTATACCTTAGAAAAAAGGGGTAGATGGTCCGACATACCTTTATTCTCCCTTGTCCCTCCATGTCCTGCTATACATGTGTATCTCTCTGCGTTATTTTGCTGCCCCCGGTGCACGTGCTGTCGGAGGGTGGCCGCAGGGGAACCCGGCCGCTCACCGGGCACGGTTATCAACGCCGCGCTAGTGCGTGCACACGGAGCTTGGGGGCAGCCGGTGCCGCTGCGGCCGCAGGTCCCGCCGCGGGCCCGGTGGGCGCGGGGACGAACCGGGCGGAACGGCGGCGGTGCCCGGCGCGGCAGGAGCGGGCAGCAGCGCGGACCCCGCAGCAGCGCCCCGCCGAGCCCCCCGGGCCGCTCGCCGCTTACCGAGCGCTGCCCGGCAAGCTGCCGCCCCGAGTGCCGGGGGGACGCGGCGGCAGAGCCGGGCGAAGCCCGGAGGGCGACCGGGCCGGGACCCGCGGGGCAGCGCCAGCCCGAGCGCACCGGGCTTTGTGCCCTGGCGGCCCCGGCTCACCCGGTGCCCGTGCGGGGAGCGGGGTCCCCGGCGGCGCCCCCAGCCGTGCCCCGGGACACGCGTGTCCCCCCCGTTTGCTCGCGGCCGCAATTCGCGTTTGGGCCGAAGCAGCCGCCGCCCGCTCCCAACCGCGGCTGCCGCCCGCCAGGACGCGTACAGGACACGCGGGGGGACGCGCCGCCCTGCACCGCCACACGCCCCCCACCCTCCCCGTCCGGCGCCCACCGCCCCGGCGCTGTTACCGGCTCGGGAGAGGAGCAGCCCCAGGAGCAGCGCCGGGAGCAGCGCCAGCCCCATGCTGCAGCCCGGCCCCGGCCGCCGCTGGCTCCCGCTTTGGGACCGCGGCTCACGCTGCGCCCAGCCCGCCGGCCGGCAGCGCCCCCGGCCCGCCCCGGCCCGCCCCGGCCAGCAGCGGGCGGCGAGCGCCGCCCCGTGGCCCGGCCTGGCCCGGCCCGCAGCGCACGGGGTGCTGGACCTTGCACAGCGCACGGCGCTGCGCGGGGCCGGGGCGGGCCGGGCGGGGAGCGCTCCCCAGGCAGGATCCGCCAGGGCGTTTCAGGAGGGGCGCTCTGACGGGCTGCGGCAGGCGCTGCCTGCGCGGGTTCGGGAGCCCCCGGCCCCAAGCGCAGCGCTGTGAGGGCCCAGCGAGGGGCACCCACTGGGGCGCACTGTGCTGACAGAGTCAGACTAAAACAGAGGGAGCGTCCTCCGGGGGGACAGATGCTGGCTGCCCTTTGAATAAATTCCCTTGGTCTGCAGGAGGGGTGGGTGACCTTCTAGCTGCTTCCTACCGGCCTTGCTGTGAAGGGTCTTCAGTACCTTACTTGTTGCTGGTTCTGCCCTGATGGAGGGACTTGGCTGTGCCCACTCCAAGGTTGGCATTTCTGAGAGCCGACCCAGCATTTAGGCAGCTCTGCTTCTTTTTGAACAGATCCTTCTTTTCAGTTTGCATCCTAAGGCCAAGTTAACCAATGCAGAAAAGTAGCAGGCCAGCGTGTGCATGTCAAACGTGAGTATATGAAAAAGAGGCAAACCTTTTGCAGGGTGAATGTTTGCACAAGTAGAGAGACCTACCCTGTCTGCCCAAAAAGCCCAACAGAAAGAGTTATGATTGTGCAAACATGAAGTATTCGCAGGCCAAGTCAGCAGTGCCCTCCTCTTCTGAGCTTTTTGGAAGAGCTTAGTCCTTCCGCTTACTGCAGGGAGCTGCTGTGAAGCATTTCTGAATGTGAACAAGTTGCCCACAAACACTGGAAGCTCTTCTGTTTAAGGAGGAGAGAAAAATCATTCTCACCGTGGCTCAAAGTCTAATCAAAGCCTAATGGTTGGAGGAGCCTAAAGAAAGTGGTATATGGGACGGAGCCTTTTTAACTTGGTAGTGAATTGTTTGCAGCTGTGGTTCAGGAGGAGGAAGCAGAGTAGTTAGGCTGAAGAAAAACTAGGAGCGAAGAGGCTTACTTGTAATGATGACGTGAAAAAACAAAAAGTGGCCTGGTCCTGTGAACTTCTCTGTGTTTTTGTGAGAAATGGTAAGAATAAACAAGTGGATCTGAAAGTCTTTAATCATAATCCAAATTATAACTGTGACACAGAAGAGACCTGGTTGGATTATTACTATGGCTGCAATATTAATGCAGTAATGTGCAACTTGTGAGGAATGACAGGCAGCAGCAGCAGAAGAGATGTTGCCTTCTATGTAATGCACCTGTGTACTTGCTTTGTTACTGCAGGAGGATCTTCTCAATGCAATTTGAGGGATTGTTAAAAGGGAAGAAAACCAGGCACTGCTGTTTGTGTTCTGGGCTGCCTGGTGGTAAACCCAAGCAGAACCGTCCAGCGCACAGCAGTGGGAGGTTGTACCTGCCCAGGCATCCCTTGCTACAGGGGTACCGGTGGTACGGGATGTTTGTGGAATGTGTCACTGACTTTCTTGGTACAGAAGAGGATGACAGCCACGGGAGAGGAAGCTTTGCTAGACCTGATTGCCGCTGACAGGTATAACTTTTTAAAAATACTAATGTAGAGGGCAATTTGGATGGTGGTGGTTGTCAGTTTGTGATCCTTAGGCTGTTGTTTCTATTTTGCTGTTTTCACACTCCTTCTAAGCAAAGACAGATTTCAGTAAACTCAGTGAATTGATAGCCAGCATGTCACAGAAGGAAAGCCTGGAGAAAAGAGCATGTGTGCCTTGAGAAAGGAAAGGATATAAATCAATCTTAACTTCAAGCTCTAGGAAAAGTCTGGAATGCATAAACAATCTGTTAGCATGTGGAAAATAACAGGGTTGCCTTTTGTCTCCCAGATGGATTTGTCAAGGACCAATACAATTTCTTCTACAACAGGATAACAACTTCTGCGAAGAGGGAAGAAAAAGAAGAGATCTTCAAGAACAGCTCTAAAAGGTCAGTCCAGCTCAGTGTGAGAAAATAGTTTAGAGGATCTTTCAAGTTCGTTTCCAGGCTGTTTTCCTGATTCTGCAATTATAAATCTTCCCCCAAAGCCCACTGAAATGACCCATTAACTCAGCGCTGAATTATGCCCTGCAGCAGATAAGCAAGGAAAGGGAAAATTCTTCCTTCTGTGTGAAAGCTGAACGCTGTGGCAGCGTTTTCAGGTTGCCTTGGCAGGTGGCCAAGTGGAGGAACTTGAACTTAATGTCCAGCGAAGGGCTGGCCAATTTGTTACACTTCTCTAGTCAGCACAGCCTGTGATTGCGGTGGAATGGTCCCTTTCTGGATTTTTGCATATTTATATGTATCTTGGCCTGGGACCCATAGCTTTCAAGGTTATTTGGTTTTTTCCTCCCTCCCCACACACATGCAGAGCTGCACCGTAACCTCATTACAGGTCTCAGAGAGTTGAATAATTGCCAGTCTCTCATGACCAAAGCTTTCATCACTCTCTCCATCTGAAATTGTGAGGCCAGCTCTGACCTAAGGGGTCATCTACCAGCGCAGTGTACAATGTCTCAGGAATCGCCTTCTCTAATGCTGTGCAAGGTCCAGGCCTTTGACCTTCTCAAACAGCTGCAGAAACAGCGATCAACTCTGATCAGATTTCCGCAGCTTTTAGCACCAGTTCCATGGGGTTTGTTATCTTTGCTGCTCCTCACAGGTTCATACAGATCCTGGCTGATTTATAGTTGGTGGTGTTAGCAGGTTCTGTGGTGACAAGTGACAGCCAAGTTGGTGGCAGCGCCGATGTGCCGGGGGGCTGGGGGCTCTGCAGGGGGGCTGGGCAGGCCTGGCGAGGGGCTGAGCCCAGCTGTGTGAGGGGCACCCCGGCCCAGTGCTGGGCCCTGCCCGTGGGGCACAGCGGCTGGGAAGCTGCCCGGAGGGAAAGGGCCTGGGGGGCTGGCTGACGGCCGGCTGGGCATGAGCCCCCGGGGTGGCAGAGGAGGCCAACAGCATCCTGGCTGGTATCTGAAACGGTGTGGCCAGCTGGCCCAGGGCAGTGACCGTCCCCTGTGCTGGGCACTGGGGAGGCCGCGCTGTTGTTTTATCATTTATGAGTCTGGATACTCTGGTCCTTGCAGTGCAGATTACAGGCCAGCTGCCCCTGATGGAAAACATTAACACCAAACCTCATGTTCTTGAAATTCATTGGAGCCGTTGCAGTTCATCTTCTTCATATTGCTTTCAGGCTACGAAGGACTTGATACAGCACATGAAGAGATTTTCCTCTAGCACATTAAGAACTCATTCTGCAGTTTTGGACGCATGGCAGGCCGCATCTATGTTATGTCTTATCATAGGCTGATAATGAGGTGCACACGGGATCCCCCGCAAAACAGGAAATCTATTCCCCGTGCTGGTGCTGTTTCCTCTCTGTGGTGATGGCAGGAAGATCCCCATAGTAGCTGTAGGAGGATAGTTTTCATTTCCTCTTCTGTTCAAACCCACAGCGATGGACAGTCCTTTCCATTGCTGGGGAGCCCTTCTGAACAAACAAACGGAGAGCACACATCATTTGCTTCCCTCTGAAATGACTGTGTATCACTGTATTAAAGTGAGTAGCAGTCCCAGTGATGTGCTAGGCATCTCTACACCTGCGACTGCCACAGCCAGCGAAGAGTGGGTTTGACCAAGCAAGTATTTTGTTACCAGTATGTGCTGAGTTACTTAGTTGTACCTTATTTTGTCTAGTACTAATCTTAAGATTATAGCACATGGGTGCTTCTGCCATTTTTTTCGGGACTTGATCGCTACAACCCTTCTTGAGTCAAAACCAGAGCATGTTACTGCACAGTGCAGAAGATGCTGAGGCTCTGATGGCTGAGCCTGGGCCACTTGTAGGGAGTACTGTTGGAGTACTACCCCAGAAGGTAGCACAGAGGAGGGTTGTGCAAACACTTCTGTGCCTGGGCTAATATTTACAGCGCCACACTGTTCTTTACAGGGCTAGAGACAGACAGCAGAGACTCACAGCTCATATTAACACCTGTACACTCCAGAAATATTAACCTAATGCAAACAGCCCAGCAGGAGTTAATGTCTATATTCATAGAAAACCAAATAAAAACTCTTTCATTTCCTAGCATGAGTGCTAGTGCCCTGAACAGCTCTGGCTGCTCATTGCTAAAGGAGGTTCAGGGCTCTGACATCCACAGCAGCTACCCATAACTTTCTGCTTCAGTGCCTGTGGCATTTGGCCACTTCTGGCTCGGTTTTTATTTTTTTGTTCCTACAAATAAAGCACTCAGAGCTGCTCTTGTATTGTTAGCTTCAGTGTGGTTCGCAGCAGGAAGATCAGACATTTAGGTGTCTGTCTGGATAGGTAGAGTCATATAGCTTAATGGATAGACTGTCTCTTTGGTGAAGTAAGTCATCCTACAGGAAAAAGGAACTGGTAAATTTAAGATGATAATTTAGGGTGAGCAGTTGACATGCTGAACAACAGAAGGACAGTGAGGAATGAGCAGGCTGGGTCAACAGGCACCTTGCGAAGTTTGGGGAGGACAGTGGAGTTCTGTAACAGAGCAGAGTGACCCTGTGCACCTGGTCTGGCTGGGGACTGACTGGCTGAGGGGCAGCCCCACCGGAAGGACTGGGAAGCTGCCATGGATACCAGTAAATGCTGATCCTGAGTAAGACAACCCACACACCACACTGTATTAGGATGATTGTGGCCAGAGACTGAAGGAAGTTATTCCCATCTACTTAGCAGTGGTGTGGCCACACCTGGACTCCTGTGCACAGGTCCCATCCCCTGAAGTTCCAGAGGGGTGTGAAGGAACTAGAGACGGTCCCGTGGAGGGACACCAAGATGGCAGCATGTGACCTGCAATGAGGTTAACGGAGTGGGCTCATTTGCTTGGCAAAGTGAGTTACAGGGGTGATCTGTTATCAGCTTACAGCTACCTGAAGGTTGCAAAGGTGACAAACCCAAATTCATGTTAACAACAGCAGGTGATGTGAGAAGTGATGATAGCCACAGTTTCCAGCTTGGGCTGCTCAGGCTGGATACTATGAAAAACATTTTTGCTGGGACGCTGGCGCAGTGCTAGAACAGGTTACCCAGAGATGTGTTAGATTCTGTATCCAAACTTGTAGAAAAAGCCACAGCTGACTCGCTCTTGTGTTGGCTGAAGTACTGCCTAGCACATGGGTTTTGGGTTAGAGACTAAGTCCCTTCCCATCAGCTAGTCAAGGCAATGGTTAACACGTGCATGCTTCGGTGGCAGGTTCAAAAGTCATCCAGGTAGTGAGCAGCTCAGAAGAAAAATTATTCGTAAAAGGAAAGCCACAGTATTTCCTCAAGGGAAGAAAGGAGCTCCTTAGAACAGCACTGCTCTACTACCTTAAGTCTAAATTTTTTCAGAGACAGGAACACAGGAAAAGTAAGTAGCTTTAATAATGCGTTATAGTACTAGATTTGATTCAAAGACATTTCAGTGATGCACTGTGAGCCCATTGTTCTGATCCTGGTGTTCGGATCCATGATGCATCTTGTCCGATCTGCTACTTGCTCTCTCCTTGTCTCAAGTGAAGCTGAATCAGCATACAGGACAGTGGGTCTGGCAGTGGCAAGACAGACCCAGGCCTCAGGGGTAGCAGCTGTTCAGAGCCATGTACTATACTGAACATGGTAACAGACAGAAAAATAATGGAACCAAAACCAAGATTTTACTGTTCCTGTAGGTTGGCAAGGTACTTAAACAGGTATGAGAGCAATCAAGTTACAGAATATGTATTAGATTACTTCCCCTTGATTTAGGAGCATCCCTACAGCTGCTTTCTGCAGTGAAATGGACGGGGTTTCCATTCATTCAAGCCATGAGACAGGGGACTCCAAGGCACATCGGGCAGCAAAGATCAGTGGTCCCACCCTGCTGCCACCTTTGCTACCTTTCAGTGCTGTGGAAGACAGAAATGGAGGCAGCAGGGTCCAGCTGCTTGCAGTAGGTTTTTGTTTTAATCACTCATGTACATTTTCTCCTCTTGGCTTGTAAAAGAGATGGGCACATGGCAGGGCAGCAGCACAGGGGCTGTTTACTTTACACCTTATCAGCAGCATTAAGTGCTTTAGAGACTACCAGGAAAGACTCAGGTACCAGCCGCTCCCACATGGCAGGACTTTGGACCATGGCACAGAGCTGCTATGTCCAGATGGATGAGGCTTTCTTTACTAGTTCTGCCCCTAGCAACAAGGTTGCCAGGATTTCCAGTTTCTTTGTCTGTCCTCAGAAGAACCTTCTCTTCCCTCCTGTCCCTCTTGTTCTTTTTAAGCATCCAACCAAGTACTTGCCATGAGGGCTGTCCACAGCATCCTGCAGGCAGTCCAGGAGGATGCCTCACGGTGTCACTCAGCGCCGCAGCGGTGCTGCAGACCACCAAACAGGCAAGGTCGCCTCCCCCATTCCGTGTGCAAGCCAAGCGGGTAGAGCTGTCCGGGTTTTTTTCGCAGCAGTATACGGACACTGCCGTGGTGGTGGGATTTTTAATTTGTAAGTAACTGATGCTGCAGGGAAGCTGTGCCAATAGCTGAGGCACCATTGCAGCTGTGCTCACACGCCATATCCCCGCGGTCCAGATGGTGTGTGACGGAGTGGAGGGGGTTCTAGCGGGACCCCCGGGCCCTGCCCGGCAGCGGGCGGCACGGCGGGGCAGGCCGGACTGCTGCGGGGACACCAAGGCGCCCAGCACCGGCCCTGCCCGCTGAGCACCACGCACGGGGCTCCCGGGGGAGAGCAGAGCCCCAGGCCGGCCCGGCCTTGCCGCCTCGGGGGAGGGGTCGGTCCTCATCCCAGCCCCGGGGGCCAGGCCGGCCGTAAGGTGCCCGCTCCCGCCGGTGCCCGTACCGGTGCCCGTACCGGTGCCCGCTCCCGCCGCGGTGCAGCAGCGCCGCCCGCCGGGCCACGCAGGCACGGCAGCTTGAGCCGGCCCCCGCCGCCCTCCTCCCGGGTGTGCCCTCACTGCAACGCTGCCGCCGGGCCTGCCGCCATGCCGAGCTGCTCACCGGGGAAGCTCTCACACGTTGAGAAGCGGCGGCTCGGGCCGGCCGGGCCCCCTGCTCTTACGGGGCGCATGGTGCTGAGGTCCCCCCGGCCCCGCGCCAACGATGACAGCGGCAGCTCCGCCAAGGCGCCGCTAGGGGGCGGTAGTGGCGGCCGAGGGGCACGGCGGGAGAGGAGCGTTCCGATTGGGTTGCGAGCACGTCACTCCAGGACAGCCCCTCAGGGGCCGGCAGCCTCGTGGGCGGGGTGTTGCGGTCCTGGGCGGTAAGCGAGCCAATCAGCGTCCTAGCCGACGGGGGGCGTGGCCCGGGCCAGGCGAAGGCGGGGCGAAGGCGGGCGGGAGCATGGGGAGAGGTTCCGTCTGTGTCACCCTTGTCCAGGGCTGCAGCTCGCTCGTATTTCCTCATTTGAGGGTTTGGTGACATTAGTAGGCAACCAAGATCACCAGCTTTTCAGCACGTTGCCAAAACAGGTTTCTTTGGGAAGTGACGGTGCAGCAGCAGGGCCCTGTGATTTCTGGGCGCTGGGCGGTGACTGTGGCACCTGCTGCGCTTCAGCTTGGTGCGCTCAGGCTTGTGTGCACACTTACTCAGTAAAGTCCTTTGTGCTCAGTTTCTCCTCTTTCAGCTCCAAACTCTAACTGATGTGTATTAATGCTTTGTTAAGGGAAAAAACAGTAAGTTTTGTATATCCAGAATGTAAGCTGGAGTGAGGAAGGCTTGTCTGGTCTGTGTCCTCACGCTGTCCCACCTCCCAAGGCTTGCCCCATTTGTGTAATGTCCTTTGGTAGCCCACCTATCTCAGGGATTGCATCCTTTCTTGCTTGGTCAGAAGGAAACTTTCTGTTTAAGGCAATTTAAGGGACCCATGTCTAGAAATAACCAGTAACAGCTCTTTGTGGGCACTGGGTAACAGTAGAAACAGATACTGTTGTGGGGATAGCTGGTGAGCTAGAAAATGAGCCTACTTTGTGGTATTGTGCGGCTCATTCCTGCATGAAGCATGAGTAGTTGTGGCTAGCTAAGGGAGCTGTGCTGTGATGTCAGTCAGCACACACTTGGGGTCAAACCTTCTGCCAGGAGAGGCAGTCAGCATGACGCACTTGGTGGCAAGGTAGGTGCAGGATATCAAGAGATGGGATGCAGAGATGCTGGAAAGGGTATTGTAGTGCTGATCTACTCCCAGGACCACGGGACAAGTGTGGGAGATACGGCTGCAAAGGTGGCAAAACAGAAGCTGTTTTGCATGGCTCCCTGTTTTGTCTCACACAGACAGTTTCCCAGGAAGGCCTGAAGCTATATCCCAGGATCCACCTTCCAGGCAAGGCAGGCTTTTGTAACCATCCTTCCTGGCTGACTCCTTGCAGCCAAGACACAACTCTCTGAATAGCAAGTTTGCCTCTCAAACGTCTGCTGAGTACTCTTTTACTTTGGAGAATTTAGTTCCCTATGAACAGTTCCCCCTTCTTCAGCCTCTGCCTAGGCTGGGAATTCCCTGTTGTCAAGTTTCTGAGAACTGGAGACGTCTCAGATCTTTACAGACTGCACTGCTGCTTTTGATTCTTGCCCTTCTAATATGCGCCTCCATGCCAGAAGTGCTGAGATACAGCGACATCAAGGCGCACACAGGGACACACTCAACTAATACCAGACGATCCAGATGAGGTGGTGGTGGATGACTAAAGGGGCAGGGGCAACAGGTAAGTCTGCCTGTGCTTTCTGTCTTCGCGTGTGGAGGGCTCAGGCTCCTGCCTCAGAGCACAGCGAGGGCAGAGGCAAGGATGCCCCCGACACGACATGGCCGGGTGCCGCGCGTCCCACGCCTGCCAGCCTGGTCGCTGCCGAATCCGCGGCCTGGAGGGAGGCACGAAGCCACGGAGCTTCTCCCACCGCTGTGCGGGCCTGCGGGGTGGGAGAGCACCGTGACCGCCCCCCCCCCCCAGCAGCGGGGCTCCCAGAGGCATCTCCCCGCGGCGGCAGGCCGCTCCCTGCCCCGCACCGGCGCTCCTGGAGTCCACGGGCAGCGGAGAGCGCCCACCCGCCCGCTGGGCCTCGCCGCCCGTCGGCCCTCGGGGGGCAGCTCTCCGGCCGGCAGCGGCGCTGCTTTCCCGCCCCCAGGCGCACACGCCGCTCCCGCGGGAGCCGCCCGGCACTGAGCCGGCTGCGCCCAGGGAGAGCTGCCGCCCCGCCGCGAAGGCCTGTGGGGCGGGGCGCGGCCCGGAAGCGGAAGCGGAAGCGAGCGGCGCCCCAAGTTGCGGCGCCTCTGTGGCGGCTGGGCCGCTCGGCACGGGGCTGCGGCCCGGCCCTTCCGCTTCCTCCCGGGAGCCGGCGGCGGCTGCGCGGGCGGCGGGAGCCGGCGGCGGCGAGTGACGGGGTGTCCCTCGGCAGCGCTGAGGGGCGGCGCGGCACGGTGCGGCCCATGGACCGGCACAAAGTCAAGCGGCAGCGGCTGGACCGGATCTGCGAAGGTGAGTGAGGCGGGGCGGGCGCCGCGTGGGGCCACGCCCGGTGGCGGCCCGGGGCCCGGCGGCGGCGGCGGGACGCGGTGCGGCGGGGAGCCTGGCCCGGCTGCCGCTCCCCCAGCCGGGCTGCAGCGCTCCCGCTGCCGGCGGTGGGCTTCCACCCGCGCCTCTACGGCAGGGCCCCGCAGGCCTGCCGCCTGCCGGGGGCTCGGTGCCGCCCGCCGCCGGAGAGGGGCGGCTGCCCGTGACTGTCGGGGCCGTGGACGTACCCGCTGCGGTGCTGCCTGGGGAGGAAACGGAGCTGGTGCCCCGGGGTGCTGAGCTGGGGGGGGCAGGCTGGGGGGCGGCGGGCCCGAAGGGCTCTGTGTCTAGTTTCGGCAGCCCAGGGTAAGGTGGCACGCTTCTGCTTGGACCGCCTCTACTAGCTCGTTGCTGATAAACCATGTTTTATTTTTCTTTTATAGTGGTGGAAGAGTTTTGGTTTCTTTTCACTAGCTTCGTTTCCCTTCATTCGTTTCCTGTTTATTTCTTTTGCTTTGACTAACCTCTTCCAAAATACTACAGTATTTATATAAGTACACATATATATAGCAGAACTAGTGACGTGTCAGACAGGCAAACAAGGGTTCCAGCATTCTTGTCTTTCACATAATCATTCCTGCTGACTTTCTTAATAGGCATACGGCCTCCTATTGTGAATGGCCCGATGCCAGCACGGCCACTGGTTGCGCTCCTGGATGGACGAGATTGCACGGTGGAGATGCCCATCTTGAAGGATGTTGCTACGGTGGCATTTTGCGATGCTCAGTCAACTCAGGAAATCCATGAAAAGGTGGGGTAGAAAATTTGCGAACATTCAGATATAGAGCTCTGCCTCTTGGAGTAAGCAGAGCAGACTGATTTGGACTGGTTTTTGTTGTAGGTGCTGAATGAAGCAGTAGGAGCTCTGATGTATCACACCATTACCCTCTCTCGTCAGGATCTGGAGAAATTCAAAGCCCTCAGGGTCATTGTGCGTATTGGCAGTGGCTATGACAATGTTGACATCAAATCTGCTGCAGAATTAGGTATGATGACAACATTAGGGTTCTGTTGCGATCAGAACGGAATGTGATGTGGAACACTGCTCATGTTTTTCTGTTTTATAGCTGACTGCATTTAAAACCTTTTATGTAAAAAGATTTGGAGCTGCTTAATATCAGGCATCTTTAGGAAGCTGACCAATATCGGAACTGGTAGGTGACTTGAAAGAAAGATTCTCAGTTCTCAGATTTCTCTGCCATAGATGTCAGTGTCTTTGCTGTTTGGGATTCAGAAACCTGAATATGGTTTCAGTAAATTTTGGTGAGGTGGTTTTGGGTTGTTTGTGGGGAAAGAATTGAGCAAACTGATGTCTGAAAGCAGCCTGCAAATGCTGATGCAGGATACTCCCTGTAAATGCTTGATTAGTAAGTTTTCCTGTTAATTTTTTATATGCAGGTAGGTTCTGATTCAGCACTTTTATTATTGATCCCTTTAGAGCCCTAGGCCTGTGAAAAATCTCTGGATCAGGTGACAAAAGGCTGCTGTTCATTAAACATGGCAGTGAGACCCTTGGACCTTGTAGTCTCCTAGGTGAAGTGGATCATCTAAGTGCCCTGCCCCTTTTTTAGGTTTGTGTCAGAGATTTGAAACATTTCTTAGTGTAATGCAGATCAGATTAAGCTTAATCAAATGCAGGTATTTATATATAAAATTTAAATAGGCGTTATAATTTCCAGATCTGTAAGAACAGATGAATTGCAAATAAAGGAAGAGTGCATGTTTGTCTAGTGCTTGAGTTAGGTATAAAGAGTCTTCTCACATGAACGCTTCAGCTGAATAGTCCCAAGAGTGCCTGGCAACGTCCTTGGCTCTCATGTCCTTGGCAGCTGTTACATTTTTGGGCTGAGTTTGGAACCTAATCTGCTTCTAGTGTTCTCCTCTTAAAGTCACCATCCATATCATTGATTCATTCGGTTTCAGAGTTTTCCCATTCCCCCTACTCCACACTCATTAACCCAAGGAGAAAGGGGTCAGAGTTCTTTTCCCATCATACTGCTGCTTGCCACTTTTGCTTTGGAGCGATAGTATGATGACTCTTATGCATGGCCGGGTTTGCTTTTTCATGGACAATTAATGATTATTTGGATGCTTAGCTAGGCCATTCAGTTCATTCTGAGGTAAGATACTGCTGCTTATGCATTCTGAATCTTCAAATCAGACCAAAGGGCCATTGGGTGTTTGCATTTTCTTATCCTTTGGCATAATACTGCATGTAAACACAAATTTGTGTCTAGCAGTGTAAGAGATGAATGCATGTGGCTTGTCTGAATGAGATGGTAACCAGTGAGATTAAAAGAAGTTAGGTTTCCCTGTCTTCCCACCTCGCGTCTTCTGAGTCGTCTGTGGCATTATGGCACAATTGTGACGGATTTGATAGAGAAAAGGAGTCGAATGTCTGGGACTGCGTGTGGCCATCGCTCTCCTCGTTCTCTTTGGAGAGCATGGTCTGAGTTTAGTTGAATGTCTCCTCTGTAACTGGCTTCCAAAAGAGTGATGCATTGCTGAATTTTATGCACCCTCAACTACTGCCCATAGATTTTATTCCTAGTTTTTAGATAGGTGGTGACTTTTTGAATTAAGGATAGCAGCAGCAAAGTGGTATTTTGTCAGTTATCCACCCCCGTTGACTTTTTTTTGTTGTTTAATGACCAGATTTTGTTACAGTGTTCCATCTTTCCCTTTCCTGACAGTAATTTGTGCTTCCAGGACTTTAACTCCATTTGCATTAGTAATTTGCTTGATAGTTGTAGCTATGGGTTTTATGGTCCCTTGTGGTTCTATGTTATTGTAGAGCAGGAGTGTTATGTGTTGTTATTTTTAAATGTAACTTCAAATGGGTTTAGAGAGGCTCCTGTGGCTTCTCTCAGTGTTTAATGAGTGAGTTACTTATTGTTGCTCCTGGGGAAGCTGATGCTTGCAGTGAGCATCTGGACTGTGAGGCATGAAAGAGCTCAACCATCTGTCTTAATTCTTTTACAGTCTGCCAGTTAATCTGTCAGGAGTATCTCTGGAATGAGTGCATCTTTTTGGATGCAGCTCTTCTAAAACAGTCAGTTTCTTGCATCACTTGTATGACCCAGTTTTCTCATTTCAGCCTGGTTTTTCGTTTTTGGTTTTGGGTTTTTTTTTCTCTCCTGGTGAGTGTGTCAATCAAATATTTGTAAGGAAGGAATGGTATTTCCTTGGGGTTAAAAAGCTGACTGGTCACATCTATGTTGCTGTAGAATGAGCTTTTGAAATGAATCCTGTGTTTCTTGGCAGTTCTGGAGCACTGAATTGTCTTTCAGCACTTATGCCTGAAGAGCTCTATGTTGGTTTAGCGTTGTGATGCTAAAAATCTTATATGACCTCTGTGGCTTTGTAGGCATTGCAGTTTGCAACATCCCTTCCTCCTCAGTAGAGGAGACTGCTGACTCCACCCTCTGCCACATCTTGAACCTATATCGCCGTGTTACTTGGCTACATCAGGCTATGCGTGAAGGGAATCGAGCCTCGAGTGTAGAACAGATTCGAGAGGTGGCTGGAGGCGCTGTGCGTATCCGTGGGGAGACTTTGGGCATCATTGGACTAGGTAAGTGATGGGAACTGTTGAATTGAAAAGTGAACTGTGAAAGTTTTTGGGAACCTAAGAGTCACAGACTGAAAAAAGTGGTAACTTTACGGCTGTTCGTTGTGAAACACACATAAGGAATGCTAGTGCCCTATTCTGTGATGCTGGATATCTTCAAGAGTTGGGTGTATGCCATGGGATTGGGGATTTTTTTTTTTTTTTATTCAAATGACTAGAAGAATTGGAACATTCAGACAGCTCTTCTCGGTGACTGTTTCCCAGTGTGCTAGGTTCTGTATCAGTAACAAAGCTACCAATTCCTTCTCCCAAGTTCTTGTAATCAGATTATTACTGCCTCTGACTCAGAGTCCAGGTCTGGTTTGAAAAACAGAGCTCCTTCTAGGCTAAGCTCTGGCTATTGCATGGGGAAGGACTAGAATTGGCCACATGGGATCAGCACTGAATAACCTCCTCTGGATCCCTATGGCAATCCTACGGGTTTCCAGGGCTGCACTACCTTGGGCCCTGGCAGTAAACTCCAGTGTAGGCTCCCAGTCTATCCCAGTATCTTGTCTTTAAAGTTTGTTTTACCTTTCCTTGATGATTGTGGGTTTTCTTTTGTGAAGGCCGAGTTGGACAGGCAGTGGCTCTGCGAGCCAAGTCCTTTGGCTTCAACGTGATTTTCTATGATCCCTATCTGCCGGATGGAGTGGAGCGATCCTTGGGTTTACAACGAGTAGGAACCCTGCAGGATCTACTAATGCACAGCGATTGCATCACATTGCACTGCAGCCTGAATGAACATAACCATCACCTCATCAATGACTTCACTATTAAACAGGTGCAGCAGGAGCTTGATTTCCCCCACAGAGCACTGTGGAAATGAATGCAAACAGAAACTGCTGCTTTCACAGAGGCTGAGAGCGTGTGAATCCTGCTGCCTCTGTCGTGTGCCTCCTGCTGCCTTTGGAGGCTGGGAGCGTGTGGATCCGGGTGCCTGTGCTTTGTGCTGTATAGAATTCTGTGTTAAGAGGAGAATAGGATTGGCTTTTTTTGCCATTTATAAATAATGTCTTAGGTGATTCAATAATTTCAAATTACCTTTAAAATGTATAATTGACTCTGCTGGTTAGAGCCAGATGTGGTGTGGCTGGGACTGCATAAGTTTCTTTACACAGCTCTGCCAAAGTCTCTCTGCCCAAGCCCACTGCAAAGTCAGTCTCGGGCTCTACTCCACTAGACTATGAATGTTTTTCAGTGCTTTGATGAGAGACACCTGGACGTTGTAGTCCAGTTTTGTATAGCTGGATACTTGATTCATGTCCTCTTTCTTTTTTAATGTAGTAGGATGAATATGGAGTGCAGAACTTGAGAGTTCCACTTTTGCCCTTGTTGTCTTGTGGTTTTGTTTGTTCATTTTTAAAGCAAATTTCTCAAGAATTGCTTGCAGGCATTTCCCCTGTCGTTAGCTTTGCAGTGAGAGCACTCCTAGTTCGTCCAGGCCTCATCTAATCACTGCAGGCTCCTGCTCATTTCCAGTAGACTTCCCAAGATTCACTTAGCTTCCATGAAAAATCTCATTCTCAACCCACTTAATATCTTTCTTCTTCCAGATGCGCCAGGGCTGCTTCTTAGTGAACACAGCCCGGGGAGGGCTGGTAGATGAGAAAGCCTTAGCACAAGCCTTGAAAGAGGGGAGAATCAGAGGAACAGCATTGGATGTGCATGAGTCTGAGCCTTTCAGGTAATGTTGCGCCTGCATGCCAGCTGCTATCCTGTGACTCGTCTACACTGGATGATTCTTTTGGGTTTTTGTTATTTGAGTTACAGTGATACCTGAGAGGACAGATGGGGTTATCACATCTGTAGAGAAACTTTTTTTTTTTGCCCCCTAACAGCTTTGCTCAGGGGCCCTTAAAAGACGCACCCAATGTGATCTGCACCCCTCACACTGCCTGGTACAGTGAGCAGGCTTCCATTGAATCCAGAGAAGATGCAGCTAAAGAGATCCGCAGAGCTATTACAGGTAATGAGGAAGACTCTGCTCTGCAGCTGCTGCTGAATTAGTATTCTTTTGTTAGTTCACTGCAAGGATTATGCTGATTGTTCTGAAAACTTGGACTCAGTAACTGGTTTTGGTTTCTGGAACTGGAGCTTAAGTTGGTGATTGTCTCTTTGCCTTCTGAGAATCTTTTAACTAATGCTGGAGTTGTAAAGCCTTATACCTAGTACATCTTCCAAATCATTTGCAATCGTTCCTTTGATGGTTCTACTGCACACTTTTTTTTCTGGAGTAGTACATACTGTCTCTTGGGAGGTGAGGCTTGGCAATTGCAGTTTGTGGCCAATAATGCCCACAAGATCACCGAAGTGGGAAGGAAGGGACTGTTTCTTGTCTTTTCCAGACACCAGTTGCTCAGAGGCAAGTCTCCCCTGCCCAGTTACCCTGTGGAGGTAGACTGAAACGGTCTTGCACATTTCCTTTCTACTTTCCTTTGTAAATGTTTCAGGGAATAAGCCCCTCCTACTTGTCCTGGATTTTTTGTCATTCTTGGCATTCTTGCAGGTCACATACCTGATGCTTTGAGGAACTGTGTTAATAAGGAGTACTTGCTGTTAGCAGCTCAGTGGTCCAGTATTGATCCTGCAACTGTCTACCCAGAACTCAATGGAGCTGCAGCTTACAGGTGAGACATGCAAGTTACTGTTTCCAAGCGTATGTTCCTACTGAAGTAGGCCAACTTCCCTCTCTGGGTTTGAGAACTGCTTGTACCTGTAAGCAGGTATGTTTCTGTTCCTATGTACTCTCTATATGAGCTCTTTCCAGAAACTTAAGAGCAGCAGTTCTGAAGCTGTACTAGGATTTAACCTTTACTTGGTCATATTCAGTTCCAGCTGCATACTGGTTAATTTTTCCAAGTCATTGCAAGACCTGCCCGAGACATATCTTAATGTAAGAAAGCCTGCTGGGTGCCTGAAAAGAGGTCTGGATCTTAACATTTAGAAGAAGTTGTGCATGTCATTAGAACTGCATTAAAAAAAGCACAGTTCTTACCTGTAGCCCAAATGCAGACTATTAAAGAGACGTTGTCCATCATATTTGGGCAGTGGCCTAATAGGGCATGTTTCAGTATTTCTGTTACAGACCTGCCAAGTAATTGTGGGTGGGTTGCTTCCCTTCTGTTTTTTCTCCTATCTGTAAAGCAGGAAATATATTATCTTCCCTTCCTGGAAAGATCTACATAGGTTCAGATGTATTTATGGAGAAGGCATAGGGAGGCAAAATGGAAGTAATGGAAGAGTAGTTCACTAGCAATTCATGAGTTTCACTCTATTTTTCATCTTACCTCTAGCTGTTTTATTAGTTCAGCTCCTTACTTTTTCTATCTTAGAGCCCAGTGAAGGATAACTGGCAGCTTGCACTCCTGCTGATGGGGAGGGAATTTCCAGCCCTTCAGAGTACCATCATATAGTGCTTCACACTGTTTTTCACCAGAGACAAATTTTGTACCTGTCTTCCAAATGCTTAGTATGTGACCCGAGATTTATCTCTGCCTGTCTGAGAACAGGTGTCGTTTGGTGTTAGGATATAACTGCTACTTTTCAGCTCTGGAGACTTTTCCTGTGTTCTGTCTCCAAGCGTTTCTGTTAGAAAGAGGGATTTACGTTCAGCAGTTGCGTGAGGGCACGGCTCCTTTGCCCTTGTGCAACTGTGTTGGACAAGCTTGTAACTTCTACGTTTCTGTTGGTTTTAGGTTTCCTCCAGTAGTGGGAGTAGCCACTCCTGGTCTACCAGAACCACCAGTAGTGGAAGGGATTGTAGCTCATGGGATCCCTCCTGTTTCTCACTCTGCACCGCGTACCCCTTCCCCAGGAGAGACGAGCAAACTGGATGCAGACAGAGAGATTCCTGCTGACCAGTAGCAGCATCTTTCTCTCCTCTCCACTGGCAGCAGAAAAAAGTAGGAGGGTATCTCCTCGGACCTTCTTTAACACCCTACAGAGACTGTTTCCTGTTCATACAGGACGGGAGAATGCATTTCAGTACTGGCAAACTTTAGCTCTTGCCTTTATTTTGTAACCCTTTAGTTTTAATCTTTCAATGAATCTTTTTCCTTCTCTGGGGCAGGGCAGCAGTGACCTTGCCTCCCTTTGGAAATACTTGGTTTAATGAATGAGTTTTCCCATGTATCTGCCTCGGTTGTCTGTGCCAGGGAACTGTCCTTGTGCTCTTGAAAATAGAAGTGGAGCTGTCTGACCAGGGATGGCCCTCAGTGTTCCTAACCCCAGACTTCAGTGCACACTTTTCAGTTGTGACTTGTAGCTTAAATTTAATTTGGCTGAACCTCTCCAAGTGTAGCCATGGGGAATACTAGAAAAATATTAGTGAATTGGAGAGGTTGTGACTATTGTCTTTATTATGCCCTTGGTAGAATGCAGCCTAGGCTCAGCTCTATGTATTACTTTGCTTGTTTTAATGAAGGTTTCCTGTGAGAACAGACATAGCACAGGCATTGCTAATTCTTGGCCATACAAAGATTTGTCTATGCAGTACTAGGCCTGAAGTTAAAAGTAACAGTCTTCAAAGCCAGCCTTGTAAATAATTTGGAAGGGATTAAAATGTCATCAAATGTGTTCTGGTGGCCACTGTGTTTGTGAGGCTTCAGAATAGTTCACCCTGGAGTCTGTGTAACTTGAAGAAGGCAAGGGAATGCAGAAATGGGGAAAAACTTGCACTGGGAGACAGCAAGTAGCAATACCTTGCAGCTGCAGTTGCTGGTCCCTCACACACCTCACATACCTCACAGTCTAATGGCATGTTTATCCACAAGGTATCTATCATGTTAGAATTGTAATGGTGGGGGTTTTTTTGTTGTTTTTTTTTTTTGGGGGGGGGGGGTGTTGGCATAACTGCATCAACTAGAAGTAACATACCACTTGTCTTTGTGCTGATGAAGAAGGCAGCTTTTAACAGTTGACCAAACTACTTTCGCTCTTCTAGCGTGTACTGCATCTGCAGTAGTGGGTAGGGGAAGACAGTGGGTTTTTGGTTTTTTTTACAGGAATGAGCTTTGTGATAACTAAAGGAGAAGGAACTCTCTTAGCTTGTCACCTGAAGCCAAGGCAGGACTGTTGCTCTCAATTCTCTCCCCGTTTCCCAGATGATTGAATATGAATTGCTTCTTTGAGGGGTACGGAATCTTCAGCAAAACACGTTCCACAGATTTTCCTTAATTCCTAATCCTCCTTTAATTTCATCTTGTTACACTTTAGTCATAGCCTTTCCATGGACAAGATGTAACAATTCTTGATTGTTCATGTTGTGTGGGTGTATTAAAGTAGGTGCTATGTGGGAGACATACCCTATCTGTGAGTTTGTCTGCCTCCCTCGATTTTTCCCTCTTTTGTGTGTCTGTGATGGGAAGCTGAACAGCTGGGAGCAGACTGGAAATACACCTTGAGCTGTGGACAAAATCCTCTGTTTAGGCTGTTTACAGTTTGGGAAGCTGATGAAAGCTTTTGGAGTCAGTAAGTTTTCAGATTTTTTTTCTCCAATACTGCCTTCATATAATGGCTTACTACTGATACATTGAAGTGATTCATTCCTTTCTTCTCCAGGCCCCCCAGCAGTTCAAGAAAGGAAAATAGGAAGGAAGTAAACTTCAGGTGTCTTGTTACAGATTTTACACTTTAACTGTTTAGCATTAGTGAGATGATACTAGTTCTCTAGTGCTGAGTATCTTTTTGATAAGCTATTTGTCTTGGTGAAGGTTCTTGGCTTCTGTGTTTTCACGAATGATGCTGGTTCTACTTAAAATTCATATACCTCCTTGGCTGCTCAGGTTTAGCAGATCAGGCTGGGACTGGTGGTAGGCATAAGTTACAGGAGAGCTTTTTCTGACCAGGAGCCTAAAGCTCAGAAGCATGTTGATTGTAGCTATACCTAAAACAACCAGCAGCACTTTCCTGCGTTCTCTAATCTCTAGGAAATCTAAATTTTACAAGCTACTAGCTCAGAAAGCTGTTCTTCTGACGGGCAGATGGGGAAAAGTTTTCAGGGACTGAGAGCTCATCTTCTGCCCATTGCCACATTGGGGAAGTAGTCTGTCAATACCTACTCTTTCCTTATTTGCTGCTGAAAATTCCTGCCTACTTGGAGGTTCAGGTTTGAGATTATTTTCTGGTAAGGGGCGGCTTCTAGTTATGAGCTTTGTGAATACAGAGGATCAGAGTACATTGACCTTGTCTCTTCTAGAGCACAATGCAAGATAGATTTATTTTTTTTAAGAGGCAACATTCTTTTTTTTTCTTCTGAACTGCAAGTATCTGTATAGATTAGTCAAATAACTGAATATAGGAAGAGTGGAAAGATCTCATTTGGGGGACACTTGAGTTTCTCAATTCTTATTTTTGGTACCTAGATATACCGGTGACTAGTAAGCATAGGAATGAAAAAATTGGTATCATAAGAAATGTTTCCAGTTACGGGTACTAAGGAGTTGAAGCTGATAGCATTGTTAGTGGCTCTGTTCTATCCAACACTCTGCAGGCTTGTGATTGGATATGAAGGCAATTTTCCCTTTGATTAAAGCCACAGCAGAAAATGTTGAGGGAAAAATGAACAGAACCCTTATCATGACCTCAAAGAAGGACTCTTTGTGCTTACAGGATTACTCTGCTTGTATGCCTTTTGTACCTCTGCTTATAGACTGAACCTATTATCACCAGACAAAGGCTGTTCTGGACAGATAGCTCAAGGAAAAATTTACCAGTACTAAAGTACCGTGTGGTCTTCTCCATCCCCTGAGTGCCAAGTCCTTTGTTAGCACTGTCTCCTGTGTGATACACTGACTTGCAGCTCCCCCTCCCAAGCTTAGGGCAGTATACAGAAGTGGAAGGATTTTAGGTTTTTTTTTTTAAATGCCTTCCTTCAGAACTAGTGCAGAGCTTTAATCCCAAAGAACAGAAGTCTCCCAAGGTGAGGCAGGAGTGCCCTAGCTGCACTAATCTGCTTACAGGAGGTGCTCCCACTGTCCCAAGGTACATTCTGTTTGTCAGGGTCACTGCTGCTGACCAGCTTTTTTATAGAGGACTCAGAGTTTCAGAAATATATTTTTGTAGACAATGACTAAACTGTGAAACATTGAAATAAAGCATGTAAACAAAAACTTACAGCACTGTCCTCTGTACAGATGTTTTTCTCACTTCAGTTCTCTCCTGACTCATTAGAAATGTTTGATTACTTCTTGGATATATTTTAATAAAGTTCTCCAAAGAACATGGCTGCTGTCTATGGAAGGGGTGGCCTTAAATATAGTATTGAAGGGGAGGGTTGAAAACCTGTACAGGTGAGTGTGCATCGGTCCTGCTTTTCTCATATTAGGTAAGTTGGATCTTCTGCACAGTCACTCCCTGGATCAGCCACTCTGGCAAATCACTTTCATTGGATTCTGGAGCATTGACTGTTAGTCAAACCTGTGACGGTGGCAGGCTGGAGAAGAAGCCATCTTCAGTGGTTAAGGGACAACCGGATGTAGCCTGTTGGTTACTTATGTGACTTCTCACAAGTTGAAATTGTGGTAATTGGATTTGCAGCAGCTTTTTAAGTGTGTAGTGTAAATACACGTTTAAACAGCAGTAGCTGCCTTCATCCTTTTACAGTAAAATAGCATTTGAAACTAATACACAAAATTAGCCCATGAAACTAATTTTTCCAACATATAAGAATAGTTGGTGCAACAGAATTAGCATAGAAAAGTGTTGGTTATTTCATAAATTCAAGTTCACATTTATGGCCTATGCTTCCTGTGTTGATCGTTACTGAAAATTAGGACGCCCCTTCCTATTCTTGTTGGATTATACCACTATTTGTCTAGCTGGTGCTGTGTGCCTTTGGAATATACAGCATCACTCAGGAGATGGGATACAGGAAACGCTGCCCTGCTTTATCATGGCAATTTCAGTCTTGGAGCTAGGGGAAGGGGACACAGGACCACTTGGAATCTTTTTCTAATACCTAGTTGATGATACTGTTTGAGTAAAGAAACTTAACAGAGCAAAGCCTGCTCTTCAAAGGAATATAGTACTGATCCTGGATATACACCATGGCAATCACTTAGATACAAAATATAGTGGTTCTGCTACCCTTCAGTAATGTTTCATGTAGGTATTGGCTCTTGTACTTTAAAAAAAAATAGGGCAGGAGGAGTTAGTAAAGCCAGTGGCATGTAGTAAATCAAAACTCAGATGCTATACAGCAAAGGAGGATAGAACAGAGTTCCGATGCCACTAATGATTGTTCTGACGTTCTGCGTAGTTGCTCAGAATACCAAAGGCAGAGTCTGCTTCCAAAAAAGTCTTTTGAACTGTCTCTTTGTGCTACAATTTGTCTTCAGAGGTGTTCAGTATTTTATCTGTGTGCCATGTCAGGCCTAAAATCACACCATAAAGAGTACAGCTAACAAGATGAAACAATGACATACACTTCTGAGGACAGGCACATTGTCCAAACTGCTATCAGGCATCACCTCACCCATTTCCCAGTACAGCAAACTGCATCCCGCTAACTGGAAAGTAACAAAGATGAAATGTCATCTACTGAAAACATCCTGGCACAACCATTTCGAATATGGGAATGTGAAAGCAAGCAACTTGCCTTTACTGCTGCTAATTCAGTGTTAAATGTGACTCTTTCACGGTGAGGAAACAGCACACGCACAAGAACATCCTTGTTCTGGTATGGAGTAGAGCATCTCCTGCTCATTGCAGTTTCTACCGGCGCTACTATGTCTTTACTGCACCAGCAGAAGGAGATGTAAATTGCGCATCATTTCCCTCACAGCGGAGGATTCTGAAGTATCTTGTGGTTGTTCAAGTGTGTTGAAAATGAGCAGGCTTAGCGTACGCCACTGTTCTACACGAGAACTGATCGGATGTATTAATCGTGGCGGCTGCAAACCATTAACTCAATGCCCGTGTGTTCTCCTCGCCTCCCGCACCAGCCCCCCGCAGCAGACCCAGCACGCTTCGCACTGCTGGTGCCGCTCCGGAACGTCCAGCCCGGCAGCGGGGGCGGCCGCACGCCTCCCGCCGCCCCCGCCCCGGGGCTGCTGGCGTGTTTACCTCGCGGCCGAAGCCAGGCCTGCCTCCTCTCCGTGACAAGTCCCGGCTCTGGCCTTGGTGTTAATGGCAGGCCCTGCCGCGGGAAGGCCGCCTGCTGCGGCTGCTGGCCGGCTCCGCCGCGGGGCTTGCCCCTGCCCGCGCCCCTCAGCCGCGCCGCCGCTCCGGCTCCTGCCGCGGGGCCTGGCCGCGGCCCACCCGGTCCCGCCGCCTCCGAGCTCTGGGCCGGCTCCCCGGTGCTGCCGGGCGGGGTGGCGCGGGGCATTGTGGGGCAGAGGAAGACAGGGGGGAGGCTGTGCGGGCGAGGTGCATGCCGGGAGCGGGTCGGGCGGTGCTCGGAGGCCCAGCGCGGGGCAGGCGCTGGCTCGGTGTCTCGCGGCGGCGGCGGCGACCGGTGGGCTCGGGCCGGCGGCGGCGGCGGTTCCTGCCCGGTGGGGATGGCGGACGCGGCGGCCTCCCCCGTGGGGAAGCGGCTCCTGCTGCTGCTGGCGGCGGGGCCGGGCGACGGCGAGGCGGTGGGGCCGGAGCCGGGGCCTGCGCTGCCCTCCCGGGCCTGGCGGAGCGGGACGGTGCGGGCCATGAGCGGAGCCGTGCCCCAGGACCTAGCGGTGAGGCCCTGGTGGTGGGGCGGGCTGGGCCGGGGTGGGGCGGGGCGGGGCGGGTGGACGCGACCTGGGGCTGGGGCGACCGGGAGCCGCGGGCGGGGACGCCGCCGGCCGGGCCGCCCGCGTGGGCCGCGGCCTCCCGGCGCCGGGCAGGGCTGCGGAGCGGGCGAGGCGCCGGGGCCGGGGCCGCGGGGCACTGCCTGCCCCAGGCGCGTGGCGGCGGGATCGGGCCGGCGCCCTGCGCCCTCCCTGGGGCGCGCTGCCCGCCGGGCTTGCCGGGACGCGCGGCGGGCCGAGGAGCGGCGGGCCCGGCCTGCGGCGGCGGAGCGGCCCTGCGGGCTGCCGGGGCGGCGGCTGGGGCCGGCTTATGGGAGAGACCGGCGCCTCCGGGCCGGTGCCGCGCTCGGGTGCTGGTACGGCGTTTCCAACTTGCAACCTCGGTTCGTTGGGCTTTTTCGGGGAGGTGTTAAGTATCCACCATCCACCTCGGTGGTGCCCCGATTTAGAAGGCATAACGTCGATTCCCTTCTGTCTCGGATTTTGTAGGGATCTGTGCTTCGTGTGGTGTGTTAAACGCTCTAGCAGTTGTTTGGCTTATCTCCAGTATAGCGCAGTGGGGCGCTTGGGGGGACATCTTAAAAAGATACCTGTGCTGTTTCCCTTTCGTGTGTCAGCCCCGCGTGCTCTCGCTGTGCGGGGGGGCATGCTGCTGGGAGCTGCGGCTGTCAATGACCCGCCGCCTGGGGAGCATGCTGCTGGGAAGAGTTTTGTTGGTTCTCTTTGCTCTTAGCTGTTTAAAAACCCTGTTGTTGCCGTAAGTTCTTGCAGAGTTCTGACTTCCCAAAGTTTCTTTGACTTCTTACAGCGATGCTGCTTTCTTTGGGTTTGTTGTAGAACTGCAACCAAGGGCTGCCAGTTGGAAGTAGTGTGCTGGTTTTGGCTTTGCCGCCCCGGGTGGCCTGGCGCCCTATGCCTGCAGTTGAGAGCTGTGTTGATCCACTGTAGTTGCTCCCTTATTTGTTTGAGGAGAGGGAAGAAACCACCAAAACATGCAGAAAGGCGATCTTCAAATGGAAAATGGGACAAACATCTGAGACTCTTAAACATGAAAATGTGCTCCAGTAATTAAGACCTGGTCTGGAGAGCTACTCTTGTAGCAGACTGTTTGACATGTATCATTAGTACTCTTGTGTTATGGAATAATTAAATTCCAAATATGAGTATGATGTAATGAATTTTTGGTGTGCCTGACCTTATTAGTGTTTTGGTGGACAGACTGGTAGAGTGTTGTCTTTTTTTTTTAATCTGTGAATCTGTCCAATAAAAAAGTAGTCACTTGTTTCCCAGTTAGTCATTGCTGTCCAACCATGTGACACCTGTTAGATTACCTAACAAAGTAAAAATCAACTTCTGTGCTTGATAGCATGGGAAGAATGGGATTTTTACGTGTGGCAATTCATTACCTTTGCTCAGCACTACAGTTCTTACCCCAGTTCCTCTCACCAATAACCTTCCACTTAGTACAGTTACAGTGATGCAGCTGTCTCTAACAGTATATGTCCAGATCTGTACAAGAACTCTTAAATGTGATCTCTGAAAAATGTGCCTTGAGTATTTTACACAGTTCTTCAATGTGGAATGCTTGGTGTTGTCATGGAACCTTTCATGCATAATGAACACTGATTTGACAATGATAATGATGTATGATCAGAAAAATAAGTCATCTTTTTAAACTCATTCTGCCAGAAGAAGTGACGAGTTGGCACCAATCAGTCAAGTGCAGTTTAGGAAATACTCATCTGAGGTAAAGTAATAATGTTGACTAGGTCTGAAAAAGGCTAGAACAAAATGTGTTGTATTCTTAGGGTTACTTAAGTCTGTGGTTTCTCACAGTATTCTGTAAGGATGGTTTCACTTACTAGCCCATAGTCTGATGTTGGGTTTTTAGAAATACAAAACTGCAGTTGAATATCTACATCTTTCCAAGGCAGAAAACTCAGGAATAGATAAGAAGTATAGAACTTAAAGTGTTTCAGAAAACAGCAGAAAAATGCTTTGGGTTTTTTTTTTTTGTTGGTTTTTTTTTTTTAATGAGGAAGCTGTTAGTTATTCTGGTGGAGTAAAGCCTCTGGTTTTGCTTTTATTTTTTCTCCCTCTGTATAAATTTGATTATAGAGAGTAGCTCTTAAATATTCTTACTTTGATAAAATGTGGAATAATCAAATTATGTTAGTCCACAGAAAATACATATAATGGTCAGTTGTGCTGTCTTCAGAGCACCTAGAGGAAATCCTGACGAAAAACTGTGCTATTAGAAAACAGCTTTGCCTTTTCTAACTAGAAACAGATCTTACCCTTTTTTTTTTAACTGTCTGTTAGGACAGGATCATAGAAGACCTGTCAAGCTTTAGTTCACTTTTGTCCTGCTATTATAAAAGGACATATTGCATGTTAATGGCAGAATAGCTAAACATGTCATATGCAGGACAGTACTACTGTTGCTTATTTGAAAAACAGAAGTGTGTGAGATGACTTTTAATGCATACACAAGCTATACAAATACTGCAGAAGTTTGGAGGCCTAGGACACAAGGTGTTTTGTGAAGGATTGTTTTGGAATAATACACATATATTTCTTATGGTAGATGGTAAAGAAAGGGTTGGTTGTTTTGGTTTGGTATTTTCCCTTTTATGGATATTAAGTTCTGTCTCACACAAGGTTTTTTATGTCTCTTTTTTTAATCTTATTTCCTACAGTAATATCCACGTACAATTGAATGTATTCTGGAGACATTTTCACTTGTACATGATATGTAGATTCTATAGCTTAATGAAAACATGGAGTAATCTAAAGTATTTTATTCATAAGGGATTTCATTGAATAAAGTTGCTATTTAGAAATTACCTGAATTTAGGAATAAGCTTACTCACAAAGTAAATTATCAGAACTGTTTGAGTTAACCATAAATCTCAGGGTATTTCAACTAGTTTTTCTGACTGAGTGATGTTGGAAAAGAATGTCTTCCTGTCTGGAGACTGTATGTAGTAGATGAGAAATGCTGGGACCCTACAGGACTGGATTTAGATTTATGTGCTCTCAAGCAGTTTTCAGATGCTGCTTGAAAGTCATCTTGATGGTAGAGGAGAACGTAGGAAAATGTACATATACTGTCTGTTTGGTTTAGGGTGTGTGGAGGTTCTTGCCAGCTGTGCAGATGTGTCTCCTGCCAAATTTCAGACCTCTAGTGACTGGGACTGAATGGGGAGTTTGTAGAGGCTTTCAAGCTACATCAGATAGGGAAAGGAATTTTCGGACAGGGAGTTGAAACTGGGACTCTTGTGGAAGTGGTGGGAGGTTCACAAGAAGTTGGGGTTTCTGAGTCCGGAATATCCCGATTGCTTTCTGTGCCACTGTACTCGTCTTCGGTTCCTTCTGTCCTGCAGAGGTGATCATGTTCCTGGATCATTCTTTGTGTCCGTGAGACACTTGGATGCATTTGCATATTGAAAGCATCTATGAAGGGGAGTGGATCGCAGAAGGTGGTCTAGGCTTTGTTTGTTTCCCAGAGTAGTGTCTCTTGTTGCTGCTGTTGAAGGCAGAATACGGTGTTGGATGGGTGTTGGTGAGACCAGTAGGCATATCTTTAATGCTGCTACTTGTAAGAGAGGAGTTTAAGAACAAACAGGATGTTGAACATTTTTTCAAATAATTTTTTACTTTGCAAAATACAGTTCTTTGAAGGAGAGCTGACTGCAAAAGTAGTGGATACACATTTTCCTCACTCGCTCTGTGATACTTTATTGGTGGCCTAAGTACAAAGTACTATGAGTGCGTGTTATGTCACAGGGTTTTTTTCTGATAGCCTTTCTGTCTTCCCATGTGTGAAAGAGACATCCACACTGGAAAATTTGCGTTCACACAGTGAGCAACGTCTTCTGTGACTCTACTGATGACTTCTCATCTATAACCATTTATACTACTGAAATGCAACGAGCAGGGATGATAGGGGGGTGGAATACCTCTGTATATGTAGCTTATGTAAGTATAAGTTTACATGATTTTTTTTTTTTTAATTATCTTGGCTGCCTTGGCAGGTGTCACAAGTGAGTGGTTTAGGTCACTTAAAGAATCACCATCAAAGGCAGTAGCGAAGTAGTTTTGATATGAATTTGTGGAAGTGTGACTTCACAAAGTTTTGTGGCAAGACTCACTATTACTTATTACACAGATAAATCACACAAAGAAGAATCAAATTAAAATTAAGCTGAAAAGATTTACACAGAAACTAAAGATGTAAAAGGGTAAGGGAGACCCTCATATTAAGTCACGAGGTTCAGAGTGGACTCCCCTGCTTTCTGAACTGTTAATAGAGCTTCGATGTGGCTAGATCCAATCTTAGTCTCTGACTGGGATGGTGGTATATATCTATAGGATGTATAAGGTTTATCCATAGTTTAAGGCTGATCACAAGCTTTTAGCAGCACTTAATCATTGACTATCATTTACAAAGTGGCTCAGTAGGATTTACTACAATCACAACAGTAACTTAATTACAGAGTCAATGGTAACATTCCTTCTATACTTGCTACAAGGTACATAAGTCAAGTCACACACGCATGCACACAGACACAAAGGAACAGATGTACATAGATATATATACCTCTCTCAAGAAAAAAAAAAGGGTACAGAGGTATACCTATTAAAAGTTCCCCTTGCGTTCAGTGGAGTATCCACATTGAATGCTTTTGGATTTCTCAACAGGCAAAGGGTTGAGCCTCAAGGTGTGGGGGGTATCAGCCCAGGCTCCATCATCAGCTTTCGTCCTAACTTTGCAGACTTTGGAGTCTGTGAGCTGAGAGGCGTCCCGCGCAGAGGGAGATGCTGGCTGCAGCCTGCTGTGGTCCAGGAGGGCTCAAAAGGGCCTCGCTTAGGACCGGTGCTTATAGGGGCAGAGGTGATTGGCTTTAGTCAGCTGTAAGTTTCCATCCTGGCCACAATCTTGAGTCGGTAATCACTGGAATTTTGCAAATTCCATCACTGGAATTTTGCAAATTCCAGTGATGGTGGTATCGTACCACTCGGGTTATGATTCAGGTAAGGAATGCTCCAAGGCTGTCAGGGGATGTAACGATTCAGATAAAGAATGTTTCTGGTATGGTCAGTGCTATTCCCCACCTCAGCCATCCAAGAGTTGCTGATATGGTCAGCGGACGCTTAACCACCCAACTTGTTGCACAGAGGACAAGGCCTGTCAGGGGTTCCCGGGGAGGGGGTGAGGTGCACCACCACAGCAGTGTACCTGCAGTAGAGGAAACTCAGTGTGATTTGTGAAATTCTCAAAAGGATGTTGGCAGATTTGTAGTGATTATCAAGTTCTAGATGAGGAATGGGGTGGGGACTCAAGCTAAGGAGCCTTCCCAGACTTGTGCCACCTCTGGTGGTTGTCCCTGTCTCCTGCTCACCGCATATCAAAGGGCACAGCAGATGGTGGCTGTGGAAAGGAATTGGTAGGACTGGTTGTGGCAGTGGTGTTATCAGGGCTGGCAGTGGGGCTGGGAGGTGAAGAAGGGCTGTTCCCTCAAAATACAGGTTACAGAGAAGTAACAGTAACAAAATTAGTATAGCAGTGTACAGAGAGGCTTATTAGCCTGCAGGCATTTGGTTAAACCCTTTGCAGAGTTGTCCTTACACAACACTGATTCCGTGTCCACTGGGTACCTTGTTACCCTGCTGTCTTCCATGTTCCTGTTAAACAAGACACTGCAAGTTCCTGTCTTTTTTTTTTTTTTTTTTCTCCTTTTTTCTGCCCTTTTCCTTATTTGAGGATACTTGTTATAATTTCTTGACACCTGGTAGCAGTTACTGTACATGTGCCTGAGTTTCAGTTGAACTGCTTTATTCCTGGGCATTATGGAAATGCCCATTTTGAATGTTCACTGTGCCTACGTGGCATTTGTGCAGTGTTTCTGATATTTTAGGAAGTGCCATTCTACTGAGCATATTATGCTGGTCTGCGTGTGTGTGGTAATTTCAATACATTTTAAGCCTATTGGACTTGCACAAAATAAATATGTTCGGGGAAGTGTAGGCAGAAGTATGGAAGCTCTAGGTTGAGAAGATAAGCTTGTAAGACAGAGAAATGCTGCCTCTAATACAGCAGGCTGAGTATTTTACATTTGTGTCAATGAAGGAGCAGCAGTGCTGGACAAGGTTGAAGTCCACCTAGTCCTCCCCGCTTCGCCCTCACTGGTCTTGTGCTGGTCAGATGTGGATGTCTCTGCGCAGTTGTGGAAGGAATCAAAATTGTTCAGCCTTCCACCAGTAGGCTGCTGGGTGGGAGTTTTCTGAAATGATGCTTAGCTGTAAAATCACATGCAGCATGACAGCTATATATTTGCATCAGTGAAGGGTTAAAACCTAAGTTTTTGCGTATCTGATAGTGGATACTTTGTAGAGCTCTCTGACTTGTCAATACTGGATTGACTTTGGAGAGTCAGCCCCTCTCCTGCTTGATGTTTGTTGCAGCAGAATCAAAGGTTTCAGATTCCCTGGTTCAGACTTGGTGAACCATGGTTATTTGACTTAGGAAAATTACTGCTTGAAACAGGCATACTGCTTAAAATGTATATTCAAGGAATCTCTTACTAGAGTTAATCCATCATCTTTATAATTAGTGTTAATTGCATCTACAAGGTTTTTTTGTAATGGTGAAAGCAATATGAAAAATTGTAGAGTTCTTGCATGTTAATTTAATTAAATTCAGATCCAGCTTTTGCAAGTGAAATCTGGAAAGCTACTGCGTACTGGCAGTCTGTCTGCAGGAAGTTCCTTGTAAGTGTTTGCATTTGCAGATCACACTGTTAGCCTTTGAAGAAGTTGAATGTTCCAGTGACAGGCAGAAGAGATTTAGAGATCTCGTTAAAATAATTTGTTTTGACCTTTTTGAATATTGTTTGGTAGTGCTGAAGTGTAACAGCAGAAACAAGAGAAAAAGCCTAGAAAAACAAAATATACTTTGGCAAGACCTTAGATTTATTTTTTTTCTTCCCCCATTATTGTCAAAATGTAGCATATTTCTCCTTTGGCAGTTTATTTTCTTGGGTGGGCAATGTTGACATGGTATGTACAGGGCTTGCCTTTTACCAAATAAAATGCCGTAAGCTGGGAAAGTGGAAACCATGTAGTTTATTATCTGTTTGGTGAATATATAGTCACTTCATTTAGATGAATTTTTAGTTATGGCTACAGAAAGCAGCAGACTCAGTAAGAGCTGTGCAAATAGAATAAAATTTAGCAAGTTGAATTACTAGTACATATAATCATAAATTAGGTTGCTCTCCCGTTATATTTGTTGGTATTTTTTTCTTTGAGGCAGTTGTATGCATCGCACTTCAAATAAAAGCAAGAGACTGAATCATGTATTTGTAATGTCAGTAGTTCAGCACTGTAACTGATACGGTTTTTGAGCTACAGGTTGGCAGTTGGGAGTCCATTTTGTCGTTCAAATGGTTGCAGAAAGTCAGGTTTCTGTAATATCCATACTTTGATGTTTTCTGCTTTCAGCGGTGGTATCAGTGGAGATACTAGAAGTTTGAAAGGTGTCTTTTGTTTATTTGTTTATGCTTCTAGGTGTGACTGCAGGGCACGCCTGATGCAGGAATTCCTGTGGAATGCTAGAAGTTGCATACTTTATTCTGTCAGTTTTCAAATGGAACACTGGTTATTTTGTAGGAGGTGAAAACACAATGACTTCTGGATATGGAACAATTTCTACTTGAAATGCAAGTGATTGTGACCAAGTGGGGGTTTTGTCCTGAGTTATTGCTGTGTTACATCTCCCTGCTTTGATGGCAATGCATTTCCTAAATGTTTTGGATGAAAAATGTAGGCCAGTGTTTTAACTCAGCAACTGTTTCAAGAAATCTCTTTTGTAGTTTTAACTGCTTGAGGTACAAGGCATTTATTTATTTTCTGTAGGAAAGCGATCTTCTGCATGTAGTATGTATATACGTATTCCCCGGGCAAATTCTGTGCGCTGAGTAGTGGTTTCCTTTTGGCTGATCTTGTTCAGTGCTTCAGTGAATTATTTCTGCCCATTCTTTTTTTCCTTCAAGGTCTATCTTGTGATTGTTTACATTTCTACAGTGTTTCCATGCACATACATTGACTTCTCTGTATTGCCACCATGTGTTTGTGGTTTTTACAGAATCCCTGCTTTTTTAACAGACTTACAAGCTGATGGTGGCTTCAGAAGTATTTCTGTATAGCAGCATCATGTTCTTACAGAAATGTTTGGAGAAATTTCTTTCTAAGAAAATTTAGCCAGCGTAATGAAAGTTTGTGTATTGCGTTTGTGGTTGGTTGTTACATAGCTTTTTAATGTGGTCATAAAATACATTTATTCATGCAGTAACTTCTCTTGATAGTGTTAGAGAGCTCTCTAAGTAGTCATGATGCTTCCAGTTTCCACTGCTGATTACAGAACCAAATAAAAATTCGCGTTTTACGTCCACGTAGTTATTGTCCTGAGATCACTATGCTTCAACTCCAGTTAAGCACAATGCTTCATGCTTTCCTTGTGAAGCTGCTGGAGTTGGCATCTAATAATTTGTGCTACCTCCTTTTGATTAGATGCTTTATAATCAAGGCATCCAGCTTTTCAGTCAGTGGCAGATCAGTTTTCTTCTGTAGTTTCAAATATGATTTGAAACTGTTCTTAATGCAAGCTTAACTGTAGTTGGAAAAAAATCTTACTACTTCTGCCTTATTACCATTGATTAACTGATCGTGCTCTTCTGAGGTATTGCTGCTTGGTGGTGACCCCCTTGTTGCCAGTACTCGCTGTTGGGCATCCCTCTTTAGTAGCTCACCTGTGCTAGATGGTGATGCTCCATTTGCAAAAAAAACCAAAGAAAGATGGGAAGGTTTCCTTGAATAGCCAAGTTTTCTTTGCAGTATTTGCATGCTTAGCAGACCTTTTGCCACCTTTCTGAATTTTCTCTGAAAAGCCCATGGTTTTGTTGATGTCCACTTTGTTTGTTTCAGCATTAATAACTGTATTCAGAGACGAGTTTCATTTGTTAGAGTTGCTCAGTATGCTAAATGACATTGAGGTGGGTGATTCTGGAGAGAGGCTGACAATTAATTCCTTAGACATTCTTCTGAAGAATAGCATAATTTTCTACTTAAGAGGAATAGCTTTGGTTTCTTATTTTCAGTGTGTTGAAAATGTGGCATTAAGATCCAGGGTAAAGCTTTTCTTTGAGATTGAGGTTTTTTTAACTGTAGTCATGTGGTCTGTCTATAAGTCATCTAATAACTTAAACCAGATTTTTTACTTCATCCAATTTAATCTATAAAACTCAGCAAAAATGAGATGTACTACTACTTTATCACTAATGTTTTTTTCATGGAAGATGTCAAACTTGGAAAGCAAAGGAAAAAGAGTGAGGCAAACCAGAATGAGCAGTTGGAATAGCAAATTTTCAGAGGCTGTGATTATAAGAACTTTTGGAAGTTCCTCAGATTCTGCTCTGGTCTGCATAAGGTATCCTTAGATTTGAGGCCAGGAATGTGTGTAGAGAAATTTGATACTTTTTATGCCAGCTTTATCAGTGATGTTAAAAATTATGTTGCAATAATTGTACTGCTCCAGTACTTGCCATTTCAAAACTAGTAATTTTCATCCTGCTTTTATTATTCCCTCTAGACTTTTCTAAATCTCAGCTCTTCATTTTCAGTGCAGTGCCACTTAATGCTTTGGATACACAAGTTCAGGTTAGATGGAGTAAGGAAAAGTCTTTCATGTCATATGTAAGTTATGTAGTTAAAACTTTCTTTCACTTTTAATTCCTTCTGTTTATTGTAATTCTTTTTTTTTTTCCCCAGCCCTGTCCCCCACCCCTCACCTGAAACTTATTTTAATATCTGGCAAACCACTAGTACTGTCTTACTACCAGACTAATAGTTATCAGGTTTGTTCTTTCTGATTTTTAAATACAGGTGTATTTGCCAATTGCCAGTTATACAGGTACCAATTTTAAATTGTTTAAAAAGTCTGGGTATCAAACCTGCAATTTAAGGTGTTGCTTTTCTTTCGAGTTCCAGACTGGAGGTCCTTATCCTTTTCTTGCTGATAATTGGGTTGTAGAATGCTTGGGATTAGGAACAACCTACTTGGGTTTCTAGGTGATGTGTTTTGTGAAACATAAGATACCATCATCTCTACAGTTCAAATAGCTGCAGAAAGAAACAGTAGCCAAAAAAGATTGTTTTGCTGTTAGTTCACTGAAGTAGGTTTTTATGATGCTTTGATTGGGATGCAGGCAGACATCAGGTAAAGGTAACGTTTTAGAAGAAATAGCAACAAAAAGCACATTATTTAACAAAAATATGTGTGTGCAAAACAAATTTATTCTGTGAAACTCATACATTCCAGTAGCTCAAATGTTTCAATTTACTAATAGCAGAGAAAATTTAGAACTGTTAATTTTAGTATAAATTAAGGGAAGAAAGTGTCACTTTTTAAGGATAGGCTTGGGGAGTTGTGAATGAGTTCTTGGTTTGCAAAATGGGCTGGTGCTCCTTCAAAAGGCAGTCTTTCTCTGGCTCCACAGCAAGGAGGTCTCCGATGGCAGCAAGTTTCTGTAGGAATGCAAACATTTTCTGAAATAAAGTTCCTCTTAGAAGGCAAAGCATAGCGATTAACATATTTGGCTCTGCCTGGTGTAAAGTACACCACAATTACTGGATTCATTTCAGAGTGTGAAGGATGTTACATAACTGGCTCGAGATACGGCTTGCATAAAGTGGTACTGTGCCTGGTGTGCATGGTGTTGCAGTTCGTGATTCAGTTGGTTTGACAGACTTGTGTTGGCCATGCAGCCACAGGGCTATGAGGTTACCATTAGATCCCAAATTTGACTTGGATAGCATTTGTTATCCAAGAGAGATACCTGGCACAGTCATTTTCTTGTTTGGCTTAAACCAAATCTGTGTAAATCAGCTCGTATCTGGGGGTGTTCAGCTGATTGACAGTTGTTGTGGGTCTTGCTGGATAAAGTGGAAGATAGGGCAGCATATGGGAGAGACAATAGTTCAGTGCTTTGTGTTCCTATTCTTAGTGTAAGAAAAAAACATTTTGACGAAGACTTCAGTGGAAGAGTTTGGTCCGATGTTACTATAAGTCAATATATTAGCTAGGTACTATTAAAATAGTAATAAAAAAGTAACCCTTCCTATCTCTTGTGCATGATGCTTCATTGGACCCTTAAGCAAACAGCACCAAGGAAGATTGCAGGAAATCAACAATTCCTTGTGTGTGCTTGGTTTCTAGCCACATGTTCCCTGAATGTACATACCACAGTGTCAGCTGGGTTGCTTGTTCAAGGGGAAACAATGGGACTGTGTAGTGACGGTGGTGAGGCAGTGTCCTGGTGCTTTCAGTGACAGCAAGCTGTTAGTGTGATCTGATCTAAGGGTCTTTACCCATCTAAATTTCTAAAAGATGTTAATCACATAAACAAACTACAAAGAACCTCCAGCATTTTCTCAAAGTGCTGTTTTGAAAGTAACATCTTAAAGATATTTTGCATGCAGAATTATAAATGCACATATTTGTTATTTGCTGTGTATCAGGAGAATAAAACGCTATGCTACTTGAAGACTTTAAATTTAGAATTTTGGACAACTACTTTGCTTCAACTTATGATCTGGTTTGCATGGTGGCCAAATCTCATGGGGAGGGGGCAGAAGGATTGAGGCCACCCTCAATCTGCCTTTTGCATGTGGATTGTATGAAGTGGAGTTTTTGGAGTTCCAGGCTCAATCTAAATCTGTTTGTACTTCACCTTATGTTGTAAAAAAAAAAAAAATGTACATCAGTTTTGAATAGTGTCTCGCTACAGGGATGAGGTAGCATGGATTGAGGCCAAGCTAGATTGCTCGCACATTCGTGCTTGTGCTAATTAAGGTTGTGGACTGTCACTGTCACAGAGGCATCAACAGGGCTGTGCTCGCACAGGGCTCTGAGTGTTGATCGTTTTTGTTACAGCAGGAGTGTGGCAGTTGTAGTGGGCTCTAAAATGGCTGTGAACTGAAGCTGTACAGAATGGGGTAGGGCTTCCCAAAGATGAGACTTTCCCTTGCATTTTGTGGTTTGTGTGTGGTTTGCAGCACTTGATTTTGAGCTGTGATATTCACATTACTTGACATTTTCCTGCATATGTGTGACCAGCGTTAGGGTCAGTACTGATGCTCAAGCTGGAAATGCTGTAATACTGAAAAAAATGGGATACCGACTGCTGTTGGTTTTGGCACTTCAGTCATTCTTTCCTACCTACTTAACCCAACTCATGTAAATACATACCTTTTTGAGCCACATAAAGTAGTACTGGAAGACCAGTATTTTCAGGAATGGTTCCCTCTACTATTTTTGCTGAAATGTGTTTTGTGGGGTTTTGGTTTTGGTTTGTTTGGGGGTTTTTTTGGTGTTTGTTTTTTTTTAAACTTATTTTAAAAATTGTGTTAAACCAGGTCCTGACTGGAGCTGTCTGGGGTTTTAGAATAATTACAGAATTTAACTATGGCATTCTTGTTTTGCAGTTGCTCCTGATTCCCCCTATAATTCTGTTACTTACTAATCTTGAAGTGTTTCTTTTTCCTCTTTTGTTAAACTAAAGTTTAAAAAAACCAACCAAACAAAAAAACCCAAACAAAACCCCTCAAACAAACAACAAACAAAAAGGTCTGAACAGGGAAACTTATTGTTGCAGTGTCAAATGAACTTACAGTAAACAAAATCATATTTTTCAGATATGCTATATTTGAGTACTTTAAGATCCAAGTTTTGGTATAGAGTTTGCTGTATATTGCTGTGGTGTCAGACCATTGTTCAGACTTGAAATGCAATGATTATAATGCCAGCCAAGAGAGATTTAAATTCCAGGAAGCTGTTTTGATTCGGTAGTTTGAAATGGCTGTACAACTAGTTATTTCTGTATCGGCCCTGACATACTTGCTTGTATAAGGTGTGTCCCAGAAAGTTGTCCAATGTTGATTTTTCATGTCATATTGTATGTATTCTGTCACTTTTTACTCTTACCTGTATAAGTGATCACCTTTGAGTAATAATCATGTGTGTCCCTCCATCTCTTTGTTGTCATTCCATCCTGTTGCATCAAACCATCATTAACTCTGCCAGTGCCATTCCTGACATGTTTCTGTAGCCTCTTTTTTCCATTCCTACTATATAGAGATCTTTATAGTCTCTCTGCGTAGTCTCGTCATTGCTTCTGTTCTTGCAATCCGTCATTCAAGGTAATTTTCTTACCCAGGTATTTCTAGTTCGATCTTAATCCCAATATCATCTCATCTCTATAGTGGGTAGATCAGATAAGACTATTTATTCTCTTTCTGGCAGGCCTTTCATGAAGACTGTTATTAAATCCCCTTTCAGTATTCTTTTTTTCTTGATAAAGCAACCTAACATCACCACTCCAAAGCCTGCATTTTCTAGACTGTTGATGGTTCTTGTTTGCTTCCTTCTGCTGTCTCCTGTTCTGACCCAAACTGGTCATAAGCATTTTAGCAGGTGTCTTACTGAGGCTGAGTAGAGACGCAATCACTTCATTGTATTGTGTACTCTACACCTGTTTATATATGTGTCTATCCTTTCTTGAAACAGTGTTAGCTGAACGTATACCACCTCAAGGTCATTATAATCTGCTCACTTGTTTTTTTTTCTATAAAACTGATATTTGTCCTGTCACTGGTAGTATCTGCCTTTGTTTAGCACCTTGTGCTTGTTTTTGTGGTTATGGTGTGCTCTGATTTGAAGCACTTTCTCAAGTTTGTCAAGATAATTTTGAATTCTGTCTTCAGGTGTGCTTGCAGAGCTTTCTAATGTGTGATCTTTCTGCTGAACTTCGCAATCCTGGTGTCAGTTACAGCACTCATTGACTGTTCTCAAACACTTTCATTTTTGGAACTAGAACAGATTCCTATGAAGACCCTCAGACAAATGCTTCGATTTTATCAGAGAATGGTTGGTTTTTGTGCTCAGCATATAGGCCATCTTTTCCTGGTGTGAGATATTACACAAAGTGTTCCAAAGCCTGAATTCAAGGTGGGAGACCTGTATTTCTCTGCTTGAGAGACCTGGTAATCTTTCTTCAAGCAGAGGATGACAGAGGCTTTATGTATCTAATCTATCTACTTGTGAATGTTTTTAAGTAGCTTTTATATGGGAGTTACTGCTCTTTCTTCGCAGCAATGGATTAGCAAAGTTTTTTCATATTTTCTAGGAAAGCTTCAAGAGTAAAAGTGAGGCAAAGTTGTTATTTGTTGTATGCAACCCAAGAATATAAAACTGTACTTTGCAAAAAAAGCTGTTCATTTAAAAAAGAAAGTGAATTGCTTGCATCTGTTGAATACTCCACATGCATTGCTTCTCAGGTTGCAATGCTTTGTTCTGACTGTATGTCCAACATAATAAAGAAACAGGCTACTAATTTCTGACTGGCATTTTGTGATGCCACCAGAAAAAGTGAGTTAGGACTGTACTGTCATCCTTGTTGTTTTCTTTGGAAATTTTTTAATAGGCTCCCGGCTTTATAGTTGGTAATGTGTTTCTGGCTCATCAGTGTATCAAAACTAAGGAACATTGGGCCAAATACCAACTTCTGAAACTCACATGAAGTGCTCCTTTTCAGTGTTAGAGATCCATTACAGCTGTGGATTTTGAGTGTTTAATTCATACTCTAGTATATATTTAGTACAGTGTGACACTAATATTTTAAAGAAGTTAAAAAAATAAGGGAAGTTTAGTCAACAACATCAGATTTTTTTTACAGTTTTGTTTTCATTTTAATGCTGTCTGCTCTACTAAGCCAGAACTGCATTGAGGCTAGTAAACAGGTTAATTCATCATCCTTTTTTATAACTGGCTCTTTAACTGTTGAAATTGTTGAAAGGGTTTTTTAGAAGTCTGAAAGTACATGAAGGCAGGTATTTTGTTAAGTTTTTTGCAAGGAAAAGTTACTGTTACCCAGAACCCATTGATTCCTAAACCTGTTCATCTTAATTAGAAATTGTTAAGTACTGTGTAGATTACTGTGCATGTTAAGTGTTGACTCACATGATACCAATGCTCACCTTCAGTCGCAAAACAGAAAAATATTTGTGGCCATTTATTAGCACCTTGCTATGCCAGAAGGTAATGGCTTTAGTAGGGTTATGATTTCTCTAGCTCCTGCTGGTTTAATACTATTTTTGTCCTTGATCCTGTCAGAAGCATTTTTGATTGGTTTGCTTAATTACCATTATGCATTATAAACATAGGGAAGTGCCAAGGAAATGCAAAAACTATGTATATTTTCTAATTTTAGTATTATATTTAGTGTCTTCACTAAATACATAGTGTCTTGATCAGTATCAACCTTTCAGCATAACTGTTCTAACAACTAGTTTCTTGGTTATGTGATGAAATCTACTTTGACTCGATATAAATTATCTCAGAGGAGGATTTTTCTCCTCAGGTTGTTTGTTTTGGTTTTTTACCTAATTTTCCTGGCTTTGGGAATCACGTGCATTAAGACACTGATGTGTGTATATTTATTTCAGATAAGATTTTTTTGCCTTTGCTTGTAAGAAATAGTTTGAAGTGTGATTACTGGGCTGGAAGCTAAAAGTTTTCTAAGCATTGACATGTACATCAACTTTGTCTCACATAATGGATTCCAAATAATGATTGCATTAGAAAACTACTATAGTTTATTTTTTTTTTAACCTCATTTAATGGTGGTACTAGTTGCATGAGATCTCAAATGTGTCTCCCAAGTTGAAAACAACAAGGTGTTTTCTGTGTTAGGCGATGGAATTAGAATCTCAGTATCTACCTTCCCTTCTTTCCCACATGTTGACAATGTAGTTCTTTCTACATCATGAGTAAGAGGTCATGGACTGACTTGTTACACAGTCTTGCTTGGCAGTCTGCAACAGATTCCTACCAGTGCCTCCTTTCTGGGCGTAAGTACTATTATTCCAATTTACAGATGGGGAAACTCAGCCAGTGAGACTAAATGGCTTGACCAAGGTCATGCAGGAAGCCTCTGATGAAGCAGGGAATTGAACCTGGGTCTCTGGCTACTCTCTAGCAACTGATGGACCATCCTTCCTTTCAAAAATAGGTAAATTTTAAGACCATTTTAAGGGATATTTTTGAACTTGGATTTTTTTGCCATCTTCTGCTTTTTATAATATATAAAACCCTAAGATGTAAAGATTTCATGTTTTTCATAGATGGCAGCTACATTAGACCTTTGTGCAAATTCTAATGCAATAAGCTGCCGTATTTTTTCTATTTTAAGTCATGTTTAGAGCCTGTGTGTCACCTGATGAAAAAGACCAATATATCTGTCTTACCTACACTATGGTCTTACTATTGTTGCTTTTACAGTGGAACTGATGTTGGAAAACTTAAGAGGTAATTCCATTGAACCAGACTGTAGTTCTCTGTAGTGTATTAAGGCTGGACTGTTAGGGTATAGTAGCTACACAAGAATGTGTCTTCTGGAAAATACACTTCAGGCTGTCTTTGTATATCAAACAAGGCAGAGCAACAGCTCTGCTTTCTAGTATCACTTTTTCGTGGGACAGGCAAAAAAAATAAAAAGGGAAGGGAGTGGGAGAATTACAGGTGTGTATGCACCCTGTGTTTTTTGTGTTTGGGGGAAAAATGGTTTTGTAGATTAAAAGAACCTCAAACAACCAAAACATAAGCCAATTAAGTCTGCAATTAGATTTTTGCTTAGGGAAGGTGTTTTTCCCCATAGGAGAACGTGGGAAATTCTGCAGGTGCATTTCTGTCTAAGCACCATCATGTTTTTAAATGTGATACAGACATAGCTGCACTAATGGCGTATCTGGTTGCTGTCATCAATACCACTGTTTAAAAGCATTGGTATTAACAAAGCACCATTGCTGTTCTTACCAGCAGCTTGTCAAAATTGATTGTCAGCAGAGTTAGCAGGGTCAGCAGAAGATACTGTCAGTAGATGTGACCCTATGAATTGTTGGGCCATGGATACATTTGAGAGGTAGTTTATTCTGCTGTAGCCAAGGCTTTAGCATGCAGATGTTTCCCTCTTGACACTTGAAATTACACAATTTTCAAATTAAGATGAGAGAAAAAAACCCCAAGACATTCTTAATTATAATGCAGCCACTTTGCTTAAGGCTTCTGGGGGTTTGAACAAAGGGAGAATATTTCTGTTTACTACTTTATCAAAAGGAAATACGCTTATTCACTCTTAAGTCTATCTCCTCTGCCCTTACTTTCCTTGCTTTAAGCATCTCTTTCAGAATTCCCTTAGTGTTTTTCACATAGAATCCCAGCATATTGGGCATCAGTTCATGAATATGCTGTAGTTATTATCTGTAGTAATACAAAGTGGTATAGGCACAAACACTCAGTGTGCTGTGCAGGTCTGCTGCTGCTTCTTGCACACCCAGTATGCAAAGTGATTTCAGGTTCTGGAAATAGAAACTGAGAACACAGCTGTTTATATTGAGTTTTTCATCCTTGTTGATGCTGCGTGATCTGTTGGAAACTACTGACAATATCATGTGTGGTGTTGCATGGATCTGGAACAGCTCCCTTGCATCTGTGTGTAGGAAAATACTCTGGGGGTATTGACTTAGAATTAGTAACACCTTTTTAATGGTTAGAAGTCAAAAGTTTGGCAGGACTGCATTGTTTACGTTGATTATACAAAGATGGAAGAAAACTGAGTATTGAAGGTAAAGCATGTAAAACAAACTTGTCCTTGCTTCTCTGTACTAATCAGCTTTGTAGGGAGATGATCTTAACGTGATAATGTTGTAAATCTCTTCTGTCCTTTTGATCCAGTTCATGGGTCTGGGATTTTAGAAGGGAAAACTATAAGGTCTGTCTTCCATGTTAGGTGATGGAAGTAGAATAGTTCAGTTGGAAGGGACCTATAATGATAGTCTAGTCCAACTGCTGACCGCTTCAGGGCTGACCAAAAGCTAAAGCGTGTTATTAAGGGCATTGTCCAAACGCCTCTTTAAACACTGACAAGCGCGGGGCATCGACTGCCTCTCCAGGAAGCCTGTTGCAGTGTCTGACCACCCTCTCGGTAAAGAAATGTGTCCGTTCCCTTTTGTCCAGCCTGAACCTCCCCTGGCACAGCTTTGAGCCGTCCCCGTCCCCACGCATCCTGTCCCTGGATCTGAGGGAGCAGAGATCACCTCCCTCTCCACGTCCCCTCCTCGGAGCTGCAGAGAGCAACGGG